>NC_091151.1:54738331-54843331 GCF_040958095.1 Procambarus clarkii | reverse complement strand
CGCCTTAATCCGCTTGACCATCACGACCGGACAAAAGGAAGTGATTGCCGAGGCTATATGAACCACTTCCCCGCCGGCACTCGGATGGTAATCTTGGGCATAGCATTTTATCAAATCACCTCATTCTCAAATCACTTCCTTTTGTCCGGTCGTGATGGTCAAGCGGATTAAGGCGTCCCTGTACATACCAGTTGTGGGAGTATGGGTTCGAGTCACTTCTGGGGTGTGAGTTTTCAGTTGTATATAGTCCTGGGGACCATTCAGGCTTGTTTGCATTTGTGTTCCTCACGTGTGCCCCAAAGAATGAGGTGATTTGATAAAATGCTATGCCCAAGATTACCATCCGAGTGCCGGCGGGGAAGTGGTTCATATAGCCTCGGCTATCACTTCCTTTTGTCCGGTCGTGATGGTCAAGCGGATTAAGGCGTCCCTGTACATACCAGTTGTGGGAGTATGGGTTCGAGTCACTTCTGGGGTGTGAGTTTTCAGTTGTATATAGTCCTGGGGACCATTCAGGCTTGTTTGCATTTGTGTTCCTCACGTGTGCCCCAAAGAATGAGGTGATTTGATAAAATGCTATGCCCAAGATTACCATCCGAGTGCCGGCGGGGAAGTGGTTCATATAGCCTCGGCTATCACTTCCTTTTGTCCGGTCGTGATGGTCAAGCGGATTAAGGCGTCCCTGTACATACCAGTTGTGGGAGTATGGGTTCGAGTCACTTCTGGGGTGTGAGTTTTCAGTTGTATATAGTCCTGGGGACCATTCAGGCTTGTTTGCATTTGTGTTCCTCACGTGTGCCCCAAAGAATGAGGTGATTTGATAAAATGCTATGCCCAAGATTACCATCCGAGTGCCGGCGGGGAAGTGGTTCATATAGCCTCGGCTATCACTTCCTTTTGTCCGGTCGTGATGGTCAAGCGGATTAAGGCGTCCCTGTACATACCAGTTGTGGGAGTATGGGTTCGAGTCACTTCTGGGGTGTGAGTTTTCAGTTGTATATAGTCCTGGGGACCATTCAGGCTTGTTTGCATTTGTGTTCCTCACGTGTGCCCCAAAGAATGAGGTGATTTGATAAAATGCTATGCCCAAGATTACCATCCGAGTGCCGGCGGGGAAGTGGTTCATATAGCCTCGGCTATCACTTCCTTTTGTCCGGTCGTGATGGTCAAGCGGATTAAGGCGTCCCTGTACATACCAGTTGTGGGAGTATGGGTTCGAGTCACTTCTGGGGTGTGAGTTTTCAGTTGTATATAGTCCTGGGGACCATTCAGGCTTGTTTGCATTTGTGTTCCTCACGTGTGCCCCAAAGAATGAGGTGATTTGATAAAATGCTATGCCCAAGATTACCATCCGAGTGCCGGCGGGGAAGTGGTTCATATAGCCTCGGCTATCACTTCCTTTTGTCCGGTCGTGATGGTCAAGCGGATTAAGGCGTCCCTGTACATACCAGTTGTGGGAGTATGGGTTCGAGTCACTTCTGGGGTGTGAGTTTTCAGTTGTATATAGTCCTGGGGACCATTCAGGCTTGTTTGCATTTGTGTTCCTCACGTGTGCCCCAAAGAATGAGGTGATTTGATAAAATGCTATGCCCAAGATTACCATCCGAGTGCCGGCGGGGAAGTGGTTCATATAGCCTCGGCTATCACTTCCTTTTGTCCGGTCGTGATGGTCAAGCGGATTAAGGCGTCCCTGTACATACCAGTTGTGGGAGTATGGGTTCGAGTCACTTCTGGGGTGTGAGTTTTCAGTTGTATATAGTCCTGGGGACCATTCAGGCTTGTTTGCATTTGTGTTCCTCACGTGTGCCCCAAAGAATGAGGTGATTTGATAAAATGCTATGCCCAAGATTACCATCCGAGTGCCGGCGGGGAAGTGGTTCATATAGCCTCGGCTATCACTTCCTTTTGTCCGGTCGTGATGGTCAAGCGGATTAAGGCGTCCCTGTACATACCAGTTGTGGGAGTATGGGTTCGAGTCACTTCTGGGGTGTGAGTTTTCAGTTGTATATAGTCCTGGGGACCATTCAGGCTTGTTTGCATTTGTGTTCCTCACGTGTGCCCCAAAGAATGAGGTGATTTGATAAAATGCTATGCCCAAGATTACCATCCGAGTGCCGGCGGGGAAGTGGTTCATATAGCCTCGGCTATCACTTCCTTTTGTCCGGTCGTGATGGTCAAGCGGATTAAGGCGTCCCTGTACATACCAGTTGTGGGAGTATGGGTTCGAGTCACTTCTGGGGTGTGAGTTTTCAGTTGTATATAGTCCTGGGGACCATTCAGGCTTGTTTGCATTTGTGTTCCTCACGTGTGCCCCAAAGAATGAGGTGATTTGATAAAATGCTATGCCCAAGATTACCATCCGAGTGCCGGCGGGGAAGTGGTTCATATAGCCTCGGCTATCACTTCCTTTTGTCCGGTCGTGATGGTCAAGCGGATTAAGGCGTCCCTGTACATACCAGTTGTGGGAGTATGGGTTCGAGTCACTTCTGGGGTGTGAGTTTTCAGTTGTATATAGTCCTGGGGACCATTCAGGCTTGTTTGCATTTGTGTTCCTCACGTGTGCCCCAAAGAATGAGGTGATTTGATAAAATGCTATGCCCAAGATTACCATCCGAGTGCCGGCGGGGAAGTGGTTCATATAGCCTCGGCTATCACTTCCTTTTGTCCGGTCGTGATGGTCAAGCGGATTAAGGCGTCCCTGTACATACCAGTTGTGGGAGTATGGGTTCGAGTCACTTCTGGGGTGTGAGTTTTCAGTTGTATATAGTCCTGGGGACCATTCAGGCTTGTTTGCATTTGTGTTCCTCACGTGTGCCCCAAAGAATGAGGTGATTTGATAAAATGCTATGCCCAAGATTACCATCCGAGTGCCGGCGGGGAAGTGGTTCATATAGCCTCGGCTATCACTTCCTTTTGTCCGGTCGTGATGGTCAAGCGGATTAAGGCGTCCCTGTACATACCAGTTGTGGGAGTATGGGTTCGAGTCACTTCTGGGGTGTGAGTTTTCAGTTGTATATAGTCCTGGGGACCATTCAGGCTTGTTTGCATTTGTGTTCCTCACGTGTGCCCCAAAGAATGAGGTGATTTGATAAAATGCTATGCCCAAGATTACCATCCGAGTGCCGGCGGGGAAGTGGTTCATATAGCCTCGGCTATCACTTCCTTTTGTCCGGTCGTGATGGTCAAGCGGATTAAGGCGTCCCTGTACATACCAGTTGTGGGAGTATGGGTTCGAGTCACTTCTGGGGTGTGAGTTTTCAGTTGTATATAGTCCTGGGGACCATTCAGGCTTGTTTGCATTTGTGTTCCTCACGTGTGCCCCAAAGAATGAGGTGATTTGATAAAATGCTATGCCCAAGATTACCATCCGAGTGCCGGCGGGGAAGTGGTTCATATAGCCTCGGCTATCACTTCCTTTTGTCCGGTCGTGATGGTCAAGCGGATTAAGGCGTCCCTGTACATACCAGTTGTGGGAGTATGGGTTCGAGTCACTTCTGGGGTGTGAGTTTTCAGTTGTATATAGTCCTGGGGACCATTCAGGCTTGTTTGCATTTGTGTTCCTCACGTGTGCCCCAAAGAATGAGGTGATTTGATAAAATGCTATGCCCAAGATTACCATCCGAGTGCCGGCGGGGAAGTGGTTCATATAGCCTCGGCTATCACTTCCTTTTGTCCGGTCGTGATGGTCAAGCGGATTAAGGCGTCCCTGTACATACCAGTTGTGGGAGTATGGGTTCGAGTCACTTCTGGGGTGTGAGTTTTCAGTTGTATATAGTCCTGGGGACCATTCAGGCTTGTTTGCATTTGTGTTCCTCACGTGTGCCCCAAAGAATGAGGTGATTTGATAAAATGCTATGCCCAAGATTACCATCCGAGTGCCGGCGGGGAAGTGGTTCATATAGCCTCGGCTATCACTTCCTTTTGTCCGGTCGTGATGGTCAAGCGGATTAAGGCGTCCCTGTACATACCAGTTGTGGGAGTATGGGTTCGAGTCACTTCTGGGGTGTGAGTTTTCAGTTGTATATAGTCCTGGGGACCATTCAGGCTTGTTTGCATTTGTGTTCCTCACGTGTGCCCCAAAGAATGAGGTGATTTGATAAAATGCTATGCCCAAGATTACCATCCGAGTGCCGGCGGGGAAGTGGTTCATATAGCCTCGGCTATCACTTCCTTTTGTCCGGTCGTGATGGTCAAGCGGATTAAGGCGTCCCTGTACATACCAGTTGTGGGAGTATGGGTTCGAGTCACTTCTGGGGTGTGAGTTTTCAGTTGTATATAGTCCTGGGGACCATTCAGGCTTGTTTGCATATATATATATATATATATATATATATATATATATATATATATATATATATGTACTAGCAGTATCTGCCACGCGTTGCTGTGGCTCAGTCTGGTTAAATGGGAAAGAGAGAAAAGAGAAAGCGCACGTTTCTAATATGTTTAATTTCACAATGCTTGTGGGTAAACAATATTTTTTGTTGTTCCATTGTCTGAGGAGATATAGATATTGTCTGGTTGGCTGACTCTAGAACACGCAACATATAATTGTCCACGTGAGAAGCAATCCGTGTCTAGATATAAACTGCGCAATTCTAAAGATTGGCCTTGAGCTTTATTGATGGTGAATGCAAACGCCAATCGAATTGGAAATTACAATCTCTTAAATTGAAATGACGTATCTGATGGAATCATTGGATGTGAGGAATGAAGACATCTTCCGCTTTTAAAGGTCCTGTCAAGATTGTTGCTTCTGCGACGTCGCTGATTAATTTTTTTACTACAAGGCGCGAGGCGTTGCAAAGTTTTGGCCAGTTGATATTTCACAACATGACAATTGGCAAGCCGATTTTCAATTGTCGTACGTGTGATGGTATCCCTGGCAGATCAACTGAATTAAAAAGTTCTGTTGGATTATTAACCGCTTCATCTGCTTCCTCAACCGTGTCGACGGACTTGTATGTGACTGCCTCGCTTTGAATGTTAGACTGAATAATATTGTTAAGGTCGTTGACGTTTTATTCTTGGCCACAAGAATAGCTCGTTCACTCAGCCAATCGTGATTCTCATAATTGGTTTGAATATTGGGAAATACTTTTTCAACCAATTCTTCTTTTGATGTCACTAAATTGCAGAAGTTATGTGGCAATGAAATTCGTCCTGAGGTCAGATCAACCGCCACGTTTACTTTCCCAATTTCCAGAAACTGATGTGAGAATATCTCAGCTGATGGATCGTTTTGCAGTAGCTACATAACTACACGCATATTTGTAGTTAATTTATATATCTTTACGTGGCGCCACAAAGTAGAGTATTTCAGGCAAGCATTTATTTCGTCCGCTGGTGTCGGATGTGGAATTACAGGTAATAATTGCCTGAAATCTCCTGCAAGCTATATTAATGCGTTCCAAAATGGTCTGATGTTTCCACGCAAATCTTGCAATGATCGATCAAGAGCCTCGAGCGATTTTTTGAGGGCCATTATGCGTTCATCCCAAACAATAAATTGGCATTTCTGCAATACTTTTCCCATGCCAGATGCTTGGAAATGTTGCACGAGGAAGTTTCACTGAATTGCATGTTCAAAGGCGATTTCAAAGCCGAAGTAGCAGTTCTTCCACCTGGTAGCAATATCGCAGCAATTCCAGACGATGCAAGAGCTCAGGTTATACAATTTTGGATCGACATGCTGCCTGAATCAATCTAATTAGGAAGGTTTTACCGGTTCCTCCTGGCGCATCTAAGAAGATTTCTACTAGGCCGTTATTGACAGTTTTAGTTACTTGATTGTGAATGCCTTTTCCCTCAAGCGTTAGCCTAGGGATATTTAAATAAACATACGACAACAGATCACTCGTGTTGTAATTTTGTTCACGACGCAATTCTAGATCGAACGAAGCAGCCGCAAATCGATTCAGTGATGGCATTTCCAATTGATTGAGAACTTTCTAAGCACAAGTCTTCAATCATTATTAACATTTCTTTGTAGATTTTTGCTTAAAAATCCGTGTTCATATTTGAATTTTCCTTGCGTATTCGACGGATAATATCTTCAGCCCTGTGTAATTTATATTTCTCCCATAGCTCAGTTGGAGATAACAGAGACCCGGTGGTCAATATGATTGCAAACAATGCACGAATTTGATTTGGATGTGACGTGTTGGACGCGTCATTAATGTATACTTCTCAGTGCTGGTCGTTCTCTAATAAATTCTTTTATTGGAGAACGTTTTTATATACAAGTTTTTATATACATACTATATAGATGTCACGTCTGTGACAGGAAAAAAAACCTTCTTTTTCTGAAAAACTGTGTTTTCCAGGTGTTTTTCATGTGAGGGAAATCTTCGAAACATCTTTACCGATTGCTTTGAAATTTTAACACAACGTTGCATTCAAATTGGCGCGTCTCTTTATATATCTACTATACACGTGCCTCACCTGTGGCAGGAAAAAACATGCTTTCATTAAAAAACAGCGCCATCTGTTGAACGTAAGAGCAACACACACTGTAATCTCCGAAAGTTCTTCACCGATTACTTTGAAATTTTGACACAACGTTGCATTCGAATAGGCGCATCTTTTTTACACCTACTATATAGATGCCACCCCTGTGAGAGGCAAAAACATGCGTTTTGAAAAACAGCACCATCTGTTGCACATAATAGCAACATGCATGCTATACTAAATATGTCACGAATTCCATTGCAATGTTTCCAATTGCATTGATAAATTTTAATTCTTAGATTTTGGTATTTAATTTTTTAGTGAATTATTTTCTGTTACGTTTTGTTGGAATTGAGCTGTGTTGTTTACCATACCGTTCATTTCGTAAGTATAAGTATAGATGCCACACTTGTGACAGGTAAAACTATGCTTTTCTTGAAAAACAGCGCCATCTGTTGCATGTAAGAGCAACACACATGATATACTAGATATGTTACAATTCCATTTCAATGTTTCTGATTGCACTGATAAATTGAATTTTCATAGATTTTGATTAATTTTCATTTTGATTTAATTATTTTGTGTGAATTGCATTGGAATTGAGCTGTGTTGTTTACCAAACCGTTCATTTCGTTAGTATAGTTTATTTGTTTATTATTTCATTGTTTCTCATTTCGTTTTTTGAACTGTTTTTCTTATATTTCAGTGATGGGAACCTCTGAGGCCAGATTCACTAAGCAGGTACGAAAGTGTTTAATATCATGTACATCGTTCCTCAATCTTTGAAGGTTTTGGTTACGTTTATTAAAAAGTTTACAAGCACGAAAACTTGCCACTCAAATGTTTTTATTGTTATAAACAGCCTACTGGTTCTTCGGAGCTCATTAACTGTTTAATAATTGTAAATAATGCCGCCAAGATTGAGAAAAGATGTACAGGTTCGTAAGTGTTTGCGTAACTTCTTCGTGAATCTAGCCCCAGATCATTTAATGTTCCCAATTTTCTGATAAGAACATCAGGTCATTTCATCATCAAACGAGGCAGTGGGGAATGTTGGGAAGGACGAGGGGACGGGAGTGGGGGGGAGGATGGGGGAGGACGAGGGGGCAGGGGAGGTGGGAATGGTGCAGGAGGACGAGAGGACAGGGGAGATGGGGATGGTGGGGACGAAGGGAATGGAGAACGGTGGGAAGGACAAGGGGAGAGGGGAGTGAGGGATAGTAGGGAAGATGAGGGGATGGGGGAGTAGGAGATAGTGGGGAGGACGAGGGGACGGTGGAGTGGGGAATGGTTTGGAGGACGAGAGGATGATGAGAAGGAAAAAAAGGATGAGGAAGTGAGGAATGGATTGGAGGACTAGGGGACGAGGGAGAGGGGAAATGGTAGGGAGGACTACCCCTACCACCCCAATTCTTTTAGTGTGTGTGTGTGTGTATATATATATATATATATATATATATATATATATATATATATATATATATATATATATCTTACTTTATTTAAAATTTCATTACACAAAAAGGGTTACAACATTGGTTACATGCAGGGTACAAGACTACTTGTCACAAGTTGTACAGCTCCTCCGGCTCCTCAGATGACGGGCAGGAACCATAGATGCAGTGAGCATTTCCTCTCTGGATCGCCACACTAAGGCGCTGAAAGAGAAAACTGGTGGCTCTAGGGTCTCTTGTTGTTTCAATTAGCTTGGACCCCAGCTCCTTAAAAAAACTTGCAGCACTTCTACCCCAGGCACCAAGTGTCTCTGAGGCAATGGGGGACAAAATTGTAGTGGTGATTAAGGTCTCCATATTTACTTGACTTGGCTGCTTCCCGGTGATTGGCAGCACCTCCTGCCTGTTCAGCACTGAAGTTAACATAGATTTTGGATAAGGTTGAAACGCAAGTGTAGTCCTACACCAACTATCTACCATTCTTTCAGGGGTTCACCGTGATCCCGTCTGGGCGACCGACAGGCTCATCTGAGGTGCGGGGCATTAGTTAACGGGGCTCTCTCTCTGCTGGACAACTGGCCATGGTAAGGCTTCTCTTGATAATGTCGTTAACCTCGCTGTGTCTTGCATGCCATCCTCCTGTCCTTTGGCAGAGAAGGCCATGCCGTCCGTACCTGTCGGCCACTGCCTCGCCGCAAATACACCTGTATTCGGTGTGGATTTGGGCAGCGAGTCGGAGAGACACAGCAATTCGGAGGGCCTGCGGTGTGAGAAGAGTGCCAGTTGCTGACATTGGGGTTGCTAATAGGAAATCACCTGCATGGAGAGCTGCTACAGCTTTAAGTCGGGCAATATCATGTGGTGTTGTCACAGCTTCTAGTAATGTCACAGTTTCTTGGTCGGCAATGGGGCGATCCCAGCTGGATTGCTTATGAGCTTCAGAAAGCAGTGGTTGGGGTGCTGGTCCTGCGAGAGAGTTCAATTTGGTGTTGCAGTCTGCAAAGCTGGGATCATGTATCCCTGCGCACTGAGCTAGGTGCTCAGGAAGGATTTCCTTCACCAAGTTGTAAGACGCCACTGAAGAGGACAGAAACGCTGGTACCGCAATTTGTGTTGTGTGAGAGAAAGGTTGAGGGCTTTTTCTAGCATTGATTTCAGCAAGCTGTCGTACTCCTCTAATTTAATATTATTTAAAGATGGCGAACATCTAAGAAAGTAGGTCAGCTTGAGGAGGGACAAGCATCTGGTGATGAGGTAAAGTGCACCATGAGCATCGATGTCTTCAATCCTCTCATCCATCCTCTTTAGGTCAGTGATCTTCTTACCAAGGACTTCGTTGATGGCATTCTCTCCAAGAGGAGCACCTAGAAGTGTGCTGTCCTCAGGGTTGATTACGTGAATATCAGGCAAAACAACCTTTATTTGCTCTATTATGTTCTGGTTGGTGGAGGTTATTTCGCACTTGGAAGAGTTCAGGGTGAGGCCTAGGCTTGCTCCTTGCTCCTGAATTATTCTTATGTCGTCCAAGAGTGAGGCTGGGGAGCCGGCTAGAGTACCATCGTCCAAAAACCAAATGTTGAGCTCACTGGACAGGTTATCGGTGACTTCCTTGATGACTAGGCAGAAAAGAAAATGGGCAAGGTGGTCACCCTGTTGGACACCTTCTTGTGACTCAATTCCATGTTCCCCGAAAAGCAAAGAGAGATTCTTGCTGTGACATGAGTTTACAAACGGGTAGAGGGAAGGAAAAAGGCGATGAACCGCACAGAATACTGCATCCCTTCTAACCAGATTGAAAGCATTTTTGAAGTCTAGTTTTATCAGGGATTTTTCATCCGTAATGTTGGCAATGTAGGCTCTAGCTGCATGAGCCGCTGCCTCACACCCTTGAGGAATGCCAAACCCAAGCTGTTTTGCCTTCAGCATGTCTGCTGCTGCCTGACTAACTGTTCTGGCAGCAGCCTTAGCGACGAGGCGCCGGAGTGAATTTCCCACAGCTATCGGTCTGATTCCTTCATCTTTTTTCCTGAGGGCACAGAGTGAAGCACTAAAAAAATAGGCCGTATGGTCTCTGGTATGTGGCCAGCTAGACATGTGTTGGAGAATCTAGTTAGATCCACCAGGAGGCCCTGTGCAATGTCTCCCAGTGCAGGGATGAGCATTTGTTTGATGTGGTTGGGTCTTAGACCTGTGAACCCACCTGCTGATCCTGGTGGGAAGGATAAAGCTGCTTTATGCATCATGGATTCGAGCACACACAGGGGTTCTGCTCTGGTGACACCGACTAGAGGAACACTGTCATCACGTGGAGCTCTGGGTGGGTGTTTTTCTCTTAGGGCTTGTGCTGTATCGGCGTCTCTGGTGGCAACTGTGTCCTCGCTGGTGATGACTCTGATCGCCCCTATTGTGCTGCCTTCTTCTATTTTCCTGTTGACGTTTTCTCTGATTTTGGATGCCTCGGTTCTGCTGTTGATACCTTTTCTGCGGTGGGTGTTTTTGGCACGGGTGGGGAGGGGTGCCTGGTTGTCGTCTCTAGAAAAACTATTTATAGCCATAATGACTGAGGAAGCTAGTGATTTGTCTGTCCTTGCAGGGGCAGCTAGACATATGTTACCAAACAGGAGAAGATTACGTAATGCTTGAATGTTTCCGGGAGAGTCACTTTTTCAAGCCTTTTTGATTTTTGCCAGCCTTTGCCTTTCTACCTTTTTTAGGAGGCTGGACAGTTTGGCTGCCGCTTGGGAGCGAGCAGCTTTGGAGATGTGCTGCAAGGTTCAAACCGATGTCGCTTTAATGGCTTCTAAAAGGTTCTCAGTCGAAATGAAGCTGTTGGAGGTGTTTGCTCTGACTGCTGGTGTGGGACTTTGATTGATACTCTCTTTGGGAGGGGGCCACCTACCCGGACAATCTGTTCCGTTGTGGGAATGTTTGCTCACACCCCCGTTGGTCTTCAGACACCACACCTTGTCACACACTTGGCATGTGCCGTACCTGACGCTGGTTGATGGCTCCTCTTGGCTGAGAGAAGCCTGGCTGTCAATCGTGACATTCTGGCGCTGGGTGGACGCTGGGCGGGCGCTGGGTAGACGCTGGGCGGGCGCTGGGTAGACGCTGGGCGGGCGCTGGGTGGACGCTGGGCGGGCGCTGGGTAGACGCTGGGCGGGCGCTGGGTATATATATATATATATATCTTGAGATGATTTCGGGGCTGTTTAGTGTCCCCGTGGCCCGGTCCTCGACCAGGACTCCAACCCCAGGAAGCAACCCATGACAGCTGACTAACACCCAGGTACCTATTTTACTGCTAGGTAACAGGGTCATAGGATGCAAAAAACTCTGCCCATTGTTTCTCGCCGGCGCCTGGGAACGAACCCAGAACCACAGGATCACAAGTCCAACGTGCTGTCCGCTCGGCCGACCGGCTCCCGATATAGATATATATATATATATATATATATATATATATATATATATATATATATATATATATATATATATATATATATATATATATATATATATATATATATATATATATATATATATATATATATATGTCGTACCTAGTAGCCAGAACTCACTTCTCAGCCTACTATGCAATGCCCGATTTGCCTAATAAGCCACGTTTTCATGAATTAATGTTTTTTCTACTTCCTAACCTACCTAACCTAACCTAACCTATCTTTTTTGGCTACCTAACCTATAGAGATAGGTTAGGTTAGGTTAGGTAGGGTTGGTTAGGTTCGGTCATATATCTACGTTAATTTTAACTCCAATAAAAAAAAAATGACCTCATTCATAATGAAATTTGTAGCTTTATCATTTCATAAGAAAAAAATTAGAGAATATATATTAATTCAGGAAAACTTGGCTTATTAGGCAAATCGGGCCTTGCATAGTAGGCTGAGAAGTGCGTTCTCAGAAGTGGATTTCTCTGGCGATGGTTTGGTTGTGGGAAGAGATTATATGTTCCTTAAAGGAGTCCTGTTGCTTATGCATCGTTAAACGCCTAGAAAGAGATGTTGTTGTCTTGCCTATATACTGGGTTTTTTGGAGCTTACAATCCCCAAGAGGGCATTTGAAGGCATAGACGACGTTAGTCTCTTTTAAAGCGTTCTGTTTTGTGTCTGGAGAGTTTCTCATGAGTAGGCTGGCCGTTTTTCTGGTTTTATAGTAAATCGTCAGTTGTATCCTCTGATTTTTGTCTGTAGGGATAACGTTTCTATTAACAATATCTTTCAGGACCCTTTCCTCCGTTTTATGAGCTGTGGAAAAGAAGTTCCTGTAAAATAGTCTAATAGGGGGTATAGGTGTTGTGTTGGTTGTCTCTTCAGAGGTTGCATGGCGTTTCACTTTCCTTCTTATGATGTCTTCGACGAAACCATTGGAGAAGCCGTTGTTGACTGGGAGACCGTTGAGAAGCCGAACATAGGAATGTGCCTAAATGCCAAAAGAGACTGCCCAGATAGGTACAAGAGGAGTGTTGTTAACGCATATGTCGACCGTGCTCTCAGCCACAGCTCAGAATGGAAGCAAGTCGACGAAGAATTCTGTAGGGTAAGGCAGGTCCTAGTCAACAACGGCTTCTCCAATAGTAGGCAGAGTACGACGTTCTGGCTACTAGGTACAACATATATACGTATATTTATATATATATATATATATATATATATATATATATATATATATATATGTCGTTTTCATGAATTAATTTTTTTCTACTTCCTAACCTACCTAACCTAACCTAACCTATCTTTTTTGGCTACCTAACCTAACCTAACCTATAGAGATAGGTTAGGTTAGGTTAGGTAGGGTTGGTTAGGTTCGGTCATATATCTACGTTAATTTTAACTCCAATAAAAAAAAATGACCTCATACATAATGAAATTTGTAGCTTTATCATTTCATAAGAAAAAATTAGAGAAAATATATTAATTCAGGAAAACTTGGCTTATTAGGCAAATCTGGCCTTGCATAGTAGGCTGAGAAGTGCGTTCTGGCTACTAGGTACGACATTATATATATATATATATATATATATATATATATATATATATATATATATATATATATATATATATATATATATATATATATATATATATATATATATATATATATAATCTTTAATGTGATGGGAAAATGTAGGTGTAAGGCAGTCCTCCCAATGGCTAGTGTAAATGCCAATCACATTAGTAAAAAAAAGAGAAAAAAAACGTTGACTGCTGGGCTGTTGTCTCCTGTGGTCAAGTAAAAAGGGAAAAACACATCGCAAAACAAATCGTATAAACAATGAAACTTTAATTGACTTTAAACAAATATAAACAAAGATAATCCCTTGGCTATGTACAGTGCGAATTAAACATAAATGCAAAGACAAAACACAATATAAAATAAAATAATGGTTACGTTACCCTACAATGAACAAGACAAAAAATGAGTTAAAGGTGCTGAGAATATTGGCTGGCTGAAAACCTCCACAAATACACAGAGTGTATGCTAGATAGAAGTATTAGCCTTGAGAGCACAGAATATTTTAAAGCCAACTGCTCATGCACGCTTAGTCATAGGCGATGCAGATGGTGCTGAAGTCGAGTGGAGTCACTGATTCACCAATGGGAAGCATGCTGACTGGAAGTGGTAGTTTGGTGATCAACGAGGGTGGTGCGCCGACAGCAAAGGCAGGGGGTTTGGAGAGCGAGTGTAGGGTACGTATTACCCCCCCCAGTAGAAACGTATTCTACTATACAAATACTACACTTGAATGTAGTATCTTGATGTTTTAGATGTACTGAAGTAACATGAAGTAGGAAAGAGCAGGCCAAATCTCTCTTGAAAGAGATTACCATCACAGTTCTCCCCTGAAGCCTGCTCTTACGGGTTAAGTTACTTCAGTAGATAGTAGAGTGGTAGGAGTAGCTGCCTCTACCTCGTAGACTCTGGAGAGGGTGTCGGCTATGATGTTATCCGAGCCCTTGATGAGGAATATCTCCAGGTTAAAATTCTGCTGGTTCAGAGCCCAGCGTAGAAGACGTTGATTGCATAATTGGGCTTGTTGCAGGAACCGTAGGGGATTGAGGTCTGAGTAGATGGTAATAGACCGATTACCCTGTAGGTAAGGTTCGAAATGTTGTAAGTTCAGGACGATGGAAAGGAGTTCCTTTTCTATGGTGCTATAGTTCTTCTGATGGGGCTTTAACTTTTAGCTGTAGTAGCTGATAGGAAGAACCTCTTCGCCACGCTGTTGCATTAGGACGCCCCCGATGCCGGTGCCTCTTGCGTCGACATTGATGATGAAGGGCTTCGTAATATCTGGAGAGGCGAGAATGGGATCAGAACATAGCAGAGATTTTAGTTGTTCAAAGGCAACGGTCTGTTTAATGGTCCAATGCTATCGTTGCTTATGGCTGGTCAGATTAATCAATGGTGTCACTACCGTAATAAAAATTTTCACAAACCTACGATAGTAAGATGCAAGGCCCAAGGAAGCGCAGGAGCTGCTTCCTGGTTGTAGGCTGTGGGTAATGCTGAATGGCTTGAGTGTGAATGGTTAAAGGAGCTAGGCTGCCACTCCATATCACATGACCAAGATAACGCACTTTAGCAAAGGTGGACTTGCCCAAGTTGATGGTAAGGCCAGCGGTCAGGAGCTTGAAGAACAGTCGTTGCAGCTGGAGCAGATGTTCGCTCCAGGTGTCATTTGCCACAACGATGTCATCCAAGTAGGCGTAGGTGTGATCTAGGCCGTAGATGACGCGGTTGACAGCTCATTGGAAGGTGGCTGGGGCGTTACACAGTCCAAAAGGAAGGCGTTCATATCTGTACAGGCCAAAAGGAGTGGTGAAGGCAGATATTTCCTTAGCTCGCTCTGTCAGGCTGATCTGATAGTAGCCCTTTAACAAATCAGTTTGGGACAGATAATCGGCATTACCTACTGCGTCAAGGATATCATCTATACGAGGTAAAGGGTAAGCATCCTTGATGGTCACAAGGTTCAATTTCCTATAGTCGGTACATAATCGTACTTTACCGTGCGGTTTCGGCACCAAGATGCAAGGTGAGGCCCAAGGGGACTCACAAGGGGTGGCCAGCCTATTATCCAGAAGGTACTGTACTTCAGCATGCATAACTTCCTTTTTGTACAGGCTGATACGGTAGAAGGGTTGACGAATCGGCCGGGTATCAGGAAGTAGCTGGATGTCGTGCTGAACCACATTACACTCCTGGGATCATTGCTGAACAACTTCTGATGTTCTTGAAGAACTTTGATGAGAGGAGCATCGTACAGTCCTGTAAATATTTAGGAAGATCAGTAAGGATTTCCGAGTTGGAAGGCACTGACTCAGAGTTAGTACTTTCGGGAGAAGCAGGGAAGGTCTCACTGTGGAGGTATGGATCTTTAAAGGTGGAGAGAGATACTAGCACAGGGGGGGGGATACCTTTATACTCCTTCAAAAGATTGATGTGGTTCAACTGGGTCCTCTGCCGCCTATCTGAAGTCTCAAGAACGTAGTTGTGGTTGTTTCTGCACTCCTTGATGCGGTAAGATCCTGAAAACTTATTTTACAATGGAGAACCAGGGATTGGAAAATATGCTAAAACGAAGTCTCCTGCTTTAAATTTCCTGATTTTACTGCGGTTGTCAAAATGAGTCTTCATCCTATCTTGATCTTTTAATAAATTATCATTGGCAAATTTATGTACTCTCTCTAGAATGTGCTTTAAGTTTTGAAGAAACTGGGGCACATACTGAGGGTCACTGAAGGTGGCATTACGTAGAGAGTCTTTAAAAGCTTTAAGAGGAGTACGGCACTTACGTCCATAGAGCATCTCATAAGGAGATACTCCTAGAGACTCATATGGGAAACTTCTGAAAAAGCACCTAATCAGAAATCAGTACCTAAGTGAGGCTCCCGGACAGGCCCCCATTAATGTGATGAGAAAATGTAGGTGTAAGGCAGTCCTCCCAATGGCTGGTGTAAATGCCAATCACATTAGTAAAAAAAAAAAAGAGAAAAAAAAGTGGACTGCTTGGCTGTTGTCTCCTGTGGTCAAATAAAAAGGGAAAAACATGCCGCAAAACAAATTGTATAAACAATGAAACTTTAATTGACTTTAAACAAATATAAACAAAGATAATCCCTTGGCTATGTACAGTGCAAATTAAACATAAATACAAAGACAAAACACAATATAAAATCAAATAATGGTTACATTACTCTACAATGAACAAGACATAAAATGAGTTAAAGGTGCTGAGAATATTGGCTGGCTGAAAACCTCCACTAATACACAGAGCAACTGCTCGTGCACGCTTAGTCATAGGCGATGCAGATGGTGCTGAAGTCGAGTGGAGTCGCTGATTAACCAATGGGAAGCGTGCTGGCTGGAAGTGGTAGTTTGGTGATCGACGAGGGTGGTGCGCCGTCAGCGAAGGGAGGGGGTTTGGAGAGCGAGTGTAGGGTATGTATTACCCCCCCTGTAGAAACGTATTCTGAGATATATACTACTCTTGAATGTAGTATCTTGATGTTATAGACGTACTGAAGTAACATGATGGAGGAAAGAGGAGGCCAAATCTATCTTGAAAGAGATTACCATCACAATATATATATATATATATATATATATTTATATATATATATATATATATATATATATATATATATATATATATATATATATATATATATATATTTATATATATATTTATATATATATATATATATATATATATATATATATAAAGAATCATCTCAATATTTCTTACGTTTTCCTTCACTGTCGTGGGTAATTGAAAAATTATCTCTCCAAAATAAGCAGTCTCCGTGGTGTAGTGGTAAGACACTCGCCTGGCGTTCCGCGAGCGCTATGTCATGGGCTCGTATCCTGGCCGGGGAGGATTTACTGGGCGCAATTCCTTAACTGTAGCCTCTGTTTAACGCAACAGTAAAATGTGTACTTGGATGAAAAAACGATTCTTCGCGGCAGGGGATCGTATTCCAGGGACCATAGGATTAAGGACTTGCCCGAAACGCTACGCGTACTAGTGGCTGTTTCAAGAATGTAACAACTCTTGTATATATCTCAAAAAAAAAAAAAAAAAAAAAAAAAAAAAAAAAAAAAAAAAAAAAAAAAAAAAAATTATATTTTTATTTTTGGTCTGAAGCCTAAAAGCGTTTCATAAGGGCTTCCTACATTTTCAAAGACTGGTTTACACACAATATATATCATGTTTATATTCGTTTTGGGTGAGGTGATATGACACAACTGTTTTGGGTGTGGTGGATATAAATTGGGTATGAAAACATATGAATGCAAGTAACTACAGAAGGCCTATTGGTCCATACTTTATCTTGCTGCTTCTATGGTGGTTCAGGGTCTTGATGTTGGGAGAATATAGTTATGCATTAATTGGCTGTTGAATACTGTTGTTGACTTTTTGATGTGAAGTGTCTCGCTGATGTCGAGCCTTCTGCTAACGCTGTATCTGTCAAGGATTTTCGTGTTGCTTGTTAAGATTTCTCTTGTGATGGTCCAGTGTGAGAAGAGATTTTATGTTCTTTGACGGAGCCCTATTGTTTGTGCATTGTTAATCGCCTACAAAGAGACGTTGTTGTCTTGCCAATATATTGTGTTCTTTGGGGGCTTACAGTCCCCAAGCGGGCATGTGAAAGCATAGACGACATTAATTTCCTTCAAGGGTTTCTGTTTGGTGTCTGAGGAGTTTTTCATGAGTAGGTTCGCCATTTTTTTGTTTTTGTAGTAAATTTTCAATTGCATTTTCAGATTTTTGTCTGTAGGGATAACGATCCTATTAATAATATCTTTCAGGGCACTTTCCTCCGTCGTATGAACCATTGAAAAGAAGTTCCTGTAAAACAGTCTAATAAGGGGTACAAGTGTTGTGCTAGTTCACTCTTCAAAGGTTGCATAGGGTTTCATTTTTCTTTTTATGACATCTTCAACATAACCGTTAAAGAAGCCATAGTTGCCTTAGCCTACAGAGTTCTTCATCGACTTGCTTCCATCCTGAGCTATGACTGAGAGCCCGGTCAACATAAGCATTGACAACACTCATCTTGTACCTCTCTGGGCAGTCGCTATTGGCACTGAGGCACATTCCTATGTTTGTTTCCTTAGTGTAGACTGCAGTGTGGATGCCTTCGTTCCTTTCCGTGACTGTTACATCTAGAAACGGCAGCTTCCTGTCATTCTCCATCTCGTAAATGAAACTTAATAGAGAATTCTGCTCGAATGCCTCCTTCAGCTGCTGCAGACGTCTGACATCAGGTACCTGCATTAAAATGTTGTCAACATACCTATAGTATATGGCAGGTTTCAAGTCCATGTCAACTAAAACCCTCTGCTCTATGGTAGCTATAGAGGCTTCACTCATAAATGCCTGCTTACTTTTATCCTCTTGAAGGAGCACGCAATACGACTTCCACACAGGCACTACCCACCACTCGCTTCCAGGTCGACTCTAATATATTCATATCACAGAGAAATGGTGTACGATGTCATCAATAGCTTTCTCGCACTTGAAAACTAGTAGCCTTCACTTGACCGCTAACACGGGGCACAATATTCTTCCTTCTTCCAGAAGATCAACAAAGTACAACCATCCCTGACGACTGCCGTAACTCAACAAACGTCACAACGTCATGCTAGAGTCACGCCACGTCACCAAAATATCGACATCTCATTTTTATAAGACGCTCATCCTCCGTTCGTATTCGTAAATTACTCACTGACGTTTATTGTATATTTTTCTTCCTCTGATCTCTTAATCTCAGGTCAGGAAAGCAGAATAACTCTCACTGGTATATTTGTTCCGCCAGGCTAAATGAGGACATAACAACACCTCCACTTGGTGTACCTTTACACCTCCACTTGGCCTCCACATAGTGATCGTTCTTTCCTCAACTTGGTGTTCGTTCTCGCCTCCACTTGGTGTTTGTTTTCGCCTCTACCTGGTGTTCGATCACATCAACACTTGGTGTTTGTTCACATTTCCACTTGGTGTTCATTCCAGCCTCCACCTGGTGTTCGTCCTGGCCATAACTTGGTGTTCGTTTCCCTCTCCCCTTGGTGTTCGTTCTGGGCCCTCAACAAGATGAGGGCCTAGATTGAACACCTGGTGGACGCCCAGAACAAACACTCTGGCCTTTACAACCCATATTCCAGTTCATCATTGGCCTTTTGGGCCACAGTAAGCAATCTCTAAGGCCGTATACACTAACCTTGTAATGCTCAGCTAATTCAGCAACGTTTCATACTCAGTTTAAACAACCATAACCCACAGTAATAACCTCATCTGCCCACTTTCAGTGCAAAAATAAACCATTTTCTGACCAACAACAAGCACCATTTAGCTCCACATTAAGCCATCAAGTTATCTTCTGGGCAATAACAAGCTGGAAGGTCATTAGAGGCACCATGGTCGAGGGCACATCACTCCTCATCACAACAAAGGCAGCTTTGTTGTGTCGTGTTGATGTTTACGTCTGACGGGGGTGAGTGTGGCCCTCAGTGAGGCGCCACCAGTTAAGTCATTAACTCTTACTTTAGCTCCTTTTGTGCAAAACAAATAAACAAATGACGCTGCTTTGTACTTCTCATGCTAGGGTGTCTCAAGACAAATTCCTTCACCGTTACCACTGTCACCATTATTGCCACTGTCACCATTATTGCCACTGTCACCATCATCGCCACTGTCACCACCATCACCACTGTCACCACTATCACCACTGTCACCACCATCACCACTGTCACCACCATCACCACTGTCACCACCATCACCACTGTCACCATTATTGCCACTGTCACCATTATTGCCACTGTCACCACCATCACCACTGTCACCACCATCACCACTGTCACCACCATCACCACTGTCACCACCATCACCACTGTCACCACCATCACCACTGTCACCACCATCACCACTGTCACCACCATCACCACTGTCACCATTATTGCCACTGTCACCATTATTGCCACTGTCACCACCATCACCACTGTCACCACCATCACCACTGTCACCACCATCACCACTGTCACCTTATCACCACTGTCACCACCATCACCACTGTCACCATCAGCACCACTGTCACCACCATCACCACTGTCACCACCATCGCCACTGTCACCATCATCGCCACTGTCACCACCATCGCCACTGTCACCATCATCGCCACTGTCACCACCATCGCCACTGTCACCATTATTGCCACTGTCACCACCATCACCACTGTCACCATCATCACCACTGTCACCACCATCACCACTGTCACCACCATCACCACTGTCACCACCATCACCACTGTCACCACCATCACCACTGTCACCACCATCACCACTGTCACCACCATCACCACTGTCACCACCATCACCACCATCACCACTGTCACCACCATCACCACTGTCACCATCAGCACCACTGTCACCACCATCACCACTGTCACCACCATCACCACTGTCACCATCAGCACCACTGTCACCACCATCACCACTGTCACCACCATCGCCACTGTCACCATCATCGCCACTGTCACCACCATCGCCACTGTCACCATCATCACCACTGTCACCACCATCGCCACTGTCACCATCATCGCCACTGTCACCACCATCGCCACTGTCACCATCATCGCCACTGTCACCACCATCGCCACTGTCACCATCATCACCACTGTCACCACCATCGCCACTGTCACCACCATCGCCACTGTCACCATCATCACCACTGTCACCACCATCGCCACTGTCACCACCATCGCCACTGTCACCATCATCACCACTGTCACCACCATCGCCACTGTCACCATCATCACCACTGTCAGCACCATCGCCACTGTCACCACCATCGCCACTGTCACCACCATCGCCACTGTCACCATCATCGCCACTGTCACGACCATCGCCACTCACCATCATCACCACTGTCACCACCATCGCCACTGTCACCATCATTGCCACTGTCACCATCATCGCCACTGTCACCATCATCGCCACTGTCACCATCATCGCCACTGTCACCACCATCGCCACTCACCATCATCACCACTGTCTGTTACGAACCCGGATCCAACGTCCGAGCCTGGAGCAGTGACAAACACGCCATCTGTGGGTCAGCTCCCGAAACCCCCGCCAAACGAACGACGACACCTAGTGAGGACAGCGTGTACTGGCCTCGAGGACCAGTTTCCAGTCTGGTTCAGCGCTCAACACCGCCGCTCCTGACCTCTGGTGAGGTGGTGCTCCGACGACAGCGCCATCTAGGGAGTGGATATGTCGGGCGTTTGTATCTGAGCCTGTGAGTGTGGTGTATTAGTGTCCCGGTTATTAATGACGTGTCTGCTTACAGAGCCAACCTGGGACCACTGTGTTGAAGGTGTAGTCAGTCTACCCGAGGCAGCCAGTCTCCATACAGTGAAGTTTGCTGCAGCTTTTGTGACGTCGCCCCCCCCGGAAGAACACTGTGGTGTGTTAACCTGCCATTGGAGTGGCAGTTAAAGGATTTACCCGGGACCGACGGTTGGAGACGATAATCCACTGGGGTATTGAGGACAGGAGGGTGATTGGTGATATCACACGAGACTCCTGTCTAGGGCGTACCCCTTTTATCGCTCGTGGAGTGGCCGTACCAGCCTTGGTGGCTCAGTACCTGCCAGCAGACCTGCTGGACGTGTGGTTGACGGCCTCCACGACGGTGCCCCCAGTGGACCTGTGTTGTGGCTGACCTGTGGCCAGGGTAGACTCGGCGTTCTCAGAGGACACGTCTTGAGGCCACGAAGAAAGCACCGCGGACTCAGCACCTAGCTTCAAGGATCCATAGTCTCCAGCAGAAGACTACAGTGTTGACCCCCTTTGTAAAGTGTTAATACCCCTCCCCCTTGTGTACGTTTTTACTTTTATATATTTAAATGGTGAAGGTTATATTATATTATATTAAGTTCTTACCTTTCTTTCCCTACTCCCTTTAAGTTACTTGCGTCACGGATCGCATCCCTTGATAGCCTCTACTGGCTTGGGGCCGGATATATATCTTCCTCTAACTACATCAGAGTGAGAACCCTGTTGCGTCCCGAGAGGGCCGTAACATAATTGGCATCCCCAGCGGGATCCGTCCCCTTGTTAAGTATGTTTGACAGGGGTGGTGAAGTGGCGTAATCCCTGTATATAATTCCCCCTGTGTGTGACGATTGTGACGTTATACGTCCTGTGCGGTGCTCAGAGTGACTAAGTGCGATACTGTGCAGTGCGGTGCTCGCTGTGATTAAGCGATTAAGTGCAATATTGACTAGTGCGGTGCTCAGTGATTCAGTGCAATATTGTAGAGCGAAGTGTTCGCTTGGACTCAGTGCAATATTGGGTAGTGCGGTGCCCGGAGTGATTACGTGCAATATTGGCAAGTGCAGTGTTTGGTGCGATAAAGTGCAATATTGGCGTAGAACAGTGCTCGGTGTGTTAAGTGCAAAGTGTTCCATCTGTGACAATGGCAGACAAAGCTACCATCGATGATCTGGACGATGTTCAGGCTTTTCTGAACAGAGTGGACTGTCTTGCCAGATTAAAGTATCTGAGCAAACCGGAACTTGTACTAGTGAGCGCCTACCTGGAGATCAAGATCCGTGCCAGTGATTCCCGTGTGGAGATCTTGTCCAAGGTTCACCGGCACCTGAAGGCAGAAGAGAAACAGGAAGGCGAGACTCCTAGTACAAGGGAAGGTGAGGAAATAGCTTCCACAGAAAAGGAAGATAAGGGCAGTGACATTGACAGTGATGCAGGTGAGCTTAATATCAGCTTCCTAACAGTCAAAATGCGTGCCCTAGAGATCAATCGCGAGATAGAGTGGAAGAAGTTAGAATTAGAACGAGAATTAAAAGATAAAGAAGTGGAGATGAAAAATAAAGAAATGGAGATGAAAGAAAAGGAATTGGCGATGAGGCGTTTAGAATTAGAAAGAGAAGAGAAACGAGAGAGGGAAGAGAGAGAAAGAGAAGAAAGAAGAGAAGAACGAGAAAGAGAACGAGAAGAACGAGAAAGAGAACGAGAAGAACGAGAAAGAGAACGAGAAAGAGAAGAGAGACGAGAGAGAGAAGAACGAGAAAGAGAAGAAAAAGAAAGACA
Organism: Procambarus clarkii; assembly: GCF_040958095.1. Lineage (NCBI taxonomy): Eukaryota > Metazoa > Arthropoda > Malacostraca > Decapoda > Cambaridae > Procambarus > Procambarus clarkii. Next base: position 54,820,289 of record NC_091151.1, on the reverse strand, counting down.
GAGACAACATGAACTAGAAGTATTACGACTAGGCGCTGGACAGAGACAAACTGGAGTAAGCGGTTTCGATCCGGTAAGGAATATCAAAATGGTCCCCAAATTCAACGAGAGAGAGGTTTCGAAGTTCTTCGCAGCCTTCGAGAAAGTCGCTGCCTCTTTGGAGTGGCCAAGGGAGAATTGGGCCATCATGATACAGTCAGTTTTGACTGGGAAGGCCCAAATCGCCTACTCTACGTTATCCCTTGACGACTCCGGCGATTACGATATGGTGAAGAAAGTGGTGCTCATGGCGTACCAATTGGTACCTGAGGCATATAGGCAAAAGTTCCGAAACCTGAAGAAGACCTCAGAGCACACTTTCACCGAATTCGCCACCATCAAGGAGCGACTTTTTCAAGAATGGTGCGCCTCTCGGAAGGTGGAGACCAAGGAAGACCTCGAGCAGCTGATTCTGCTCGAGGACTTCAAGGATTGTTTGTCTGGAGACCTCAAGACGTACTTAGAGGAACAGCAGGTAGAGACCTTGAGTGCAGCAGCCACCATGGCTGAAGAGTACATCCTGACTCATAGGCCGTCTGCTAAGTACGTCCCAAGGAATTACCAGCGCCGGTTCGACAGACCTCATGAAGAAGAAGAAAGACCCGTCACACGAAGCGCTAAGAAGACGCCCCCAAGTAGCCCCCGAAGAACAAGTCCTAGTAGTCCGAAACACCGGAGCCCAAGGAGGAATATGGTGTGCTGGACTTGTGGGCAGAAAGGGCATATAGCTGCTAGGTGCCGAGGCAGAAGAGGTGGCAGCGCACGTAGGGAGGTGATGATGATGAGCTGTGTTACACCACCAGTAGGAAACCAGTCTACGACGACGCAGGAAGGACCAAGTTTGTTGGCCCCTCACCCTTCAACCGGGTATGTAACGAGTGATCATACTGGTACATCAGTTGTAGTGCTCAAAGATAGTGGAGCAGCCCAGTCCCTGATCGTGAAGAGCTCGTTACCCGAGGGAGTAAGTGTGGATGGGAGACCAGAGGTTATCCTGGTTGGGTTTCCGAGAATGCAGTATATCGCCCCCTTAGTGCCAGTACATCTCGACTCCCCTTATTTCAGCGGCACATGTGCGTTGGCAGTAGTCGATACCCTCCCTGTGGCTGGGATTGACGTGGTACTAGCCAACGACTTGGTGACCGATTGGAGCACCAATCATCCCAAGGTTGCGGACGAGTCTACCGGAACAGCACGGTCTGAGGTAACAGGCAATGGTAATGTCCAGGTAAAGACAGACCCGGATTTGAACATGTCTAATTTGTCCTCTCCCCCGCAGATCGACAGTTATCTAGCAGTGTCTCCTGATTCTCTCGACAAGGAACATGAGGTTAAGAAGGCAGAAGTACCTGAGCTAGAAGAGAGGCCTCGTGTGCAGACACCCACGGATACCAACGAGTCTGGAGCGAAGGCTGAGGTGTGCTTGCGGTATGGCAAGTTACAGCGTGTAGTGGACCAGCCAGAGATTCCCCAGACGTCAGAGGTATGCGAGGCATGTTCTAAAGGTCTAGTGCCCTCTTTGGTCCAAGCCAGGCTAGTGGATGGTGCCGGCTATGGACATGACAAGCTCAGGAAACTTATCCCTCGACTTACCAAATGTTTCCTATCGGTATTTTGTTTTGTTCTCCTATGTGCTCTCTGTGTTCTCAGTAAGGATCAGTGGACGACCCGAAGGATGATGGCTCCCGTGAACATCGAGAAGAGGTCCCAGGGATTGGAGATTTGTACTGCAGGTGTTGCAGTTGAAGAAGGGACCTGGAAGGTAATGGTTGATACAGGAGGTACGACATGTGATAAATTGAGTGACTGTTTCCGACAGGTTGACACCCCTCGCGTGATAGCTGAGCCTCAATGCAGCGTTATGCGGAACGTTGGTCGACCTGACGGTGGCAGAGTGAATGCCATCTGCGACGTACAAGCAGCCCTGTTGGAACTAGGTGTGAACCTAGTAGGGTATGCTGTAAGTATTGACTTACCCACTGTCGCGATCACTCTGAATTATCAGACCCCTGTATTCCAGGTTCCTGTCTCCCTGAAGGACCATCGGACCGGCACCAGAAATGCCGTCTGTGGTCAGCCATCATCGGTGCCACGACATAAGGAAGTGTCGAGTCACCCCAAATCGTGTCGAAACCAATCCTTACTCGAGAGATGTGAGATGACGCCCCTGCTTGACATCGCAGTGGAGACGTGGAAGATTACGTCAGGCAGATCATTGCCTTCCATTTTCAAGCTCCCTTTGGGTCAGGGTTTCTCAGTAGAAAAGTTCTGTGGACAAGACAGCCTCATCACTCTAGTTCATAGTATAAGTAAGTCCATTTGGAGTTGTGTCGTCGTACTAATTTGGTTTGTGTTTCTTTTTATAGAACCCCAAACCAAATTCTTTTTGGTGGGGAGGTGTTACGAACCCGGATCCAACGTCCGAGCCTGGAGCAGTGACAAACACGCCATCTGTGGGTCAGCTCCCGAAACCCCCGCCAAACGAACGACGACACCTAGTGAGGACAGCGTGTACTGGCCTCGAGGACCAGTTTCCAGTCTCGTTCAGCGCTCAACACCGCCGCTCCTGACCTCTGGTGAGGTGGTGCTCCGACGACAGCGCCATCTAGGGAGTGGATATGTCGGGCGTTTGTATCTGAGCCTGTGAGTGTGGTGTATTAGTGTCCCGGTTATTAATGACGTGTCTGCTTACAGAGCCAACCTGGGACCACTGTGTTGAAGGTGTAGTCAGTCTACCCGAGGCAGCCAGTCTCCATACAGTGAAGTTTGCTGCAGCTTTTGTGACGTCGCCCCCCCGGAAGAACACTGTGGTGTGTTAACCTGCCATTGGAGTGGCAGTTAAAGGATTTACCCGGGACCGACGGTTGGAGACGATAATCCACTGGGGTATTGAGGACAGGAGGGTGATTGGTGATATCACACGAGACTCCTGTCTAGGGCGTACCCCTTTTATCGCTCGTGGAGTGGCCGTACCAGCCTTGGTGGCTCAGTACCTGCCAGCAGACCTGCTGGACGTGTGGTTGACGGCCTCCACGACGGTGCCCCCAGTGGACCTGTGTTGTGGCTGACCTGTGGCCAGGGTAGACTCGGCGTTCTCAGAGGACACGTCTTGAGGCCACGAAGAAAGCACCGCGGACTCAGCACCTAGCTTCAAGGATCCATAGTCTCCAGCAGAAGACTACAGTGTTGACCCCCTTTGTAAAGTGTTAATACCCCTCCCCCTTGTGTACGTTTTTACTTTTATATATTTAAATGGTGAAGGTTATATTATATTATATTAAGTTCTTACCTTTCTTTCCCTACTCCCTTTAAGTTACTTGCGTCACGGATCGCATCCCTTGATAGCCTCTACTGGCTTGGGGCCGGATATATATCTTCCTCTAACTACATCAGAGTGAGAACCCTGTTGCGTCCCGAGAGGGCCGTAACACTGTCACCACCATCGCCACTGTCACCACCATCGCCACTGTCACCACCATCGCCACTGTCACCACCATCGCCACTGTCACCATCATCGCCACTGTCACCACCATCGCCACTGTCACCATCATCGCCACTGTCACCACCATCGCCACTGTCACCATCATCACCACTGTCACCACCATCGCCACTGTCACCATCATCGCCACTGTCACCACCATCGCCACTGTCACCACCATCGCCACTGTCACCATCATCGCCACTGTCACCACCATCGCCACTCACCATCATCACCACTGTCACCACCATCGCCACTGTCACCACCATCGCCACTGTCACCACCATCGCCACTGTCACCACCATCGCCACTGTCACCACCATCGCCACTGTCACCACCATCGCCACTGTCACCATCATCGCCACTGTCACCACCATCGCCACTGTCACCACCATCGCCACTGTCACCACCATCGCCACTCACTATCATCACCACTGTCACCATCATCACCACTGTCACCATCATCGCCACTGTCACCACCATCGCCACTGTCACCACCATCGCCACTGTCGCCCTCATCACCACCATCACCCCTTTTACCATCAACACCACTGTCACCATCAGCACCACTGTCACCATCATTACCATGAAGCGACTGTCTCGCTTCATGCTGGTCGGCGTACAATCCCCACCGTCCAAGTGGTTGGGCACCATTCCATCACCCTGTCCCATCCCAAATCCTTATCCTGACCCCTTCCTTCTTATCCTGACGCATCTCCTGCGGTGTCGGGGGTGATGTTCCTACCTAGGCAGCCTTCGTCGCCTTCTCCTGTGCATCCGGCGGCGGGACGGTCTCGGCGGTCTACGTACGCTGCTTCGGTTTCTTCTGCTTTCACGGTGGTGGAGGTGGTGGTTCACCGTGTCCCTCTGTGTTATGTGACTTCTGTCGACCAGCTCCGGGAGCTGCCGTTTCCGCCTGATTTAGTGATTCATGAGTTTATGAAGGCTTCCCCGGAACCAGAGGAATCGTCGCCCTACTGACATGGAGTATTTGATATGGGAGGCCAATAAGCACAAATATCCTCTGTATGAGTTCCCTGAGAAATATTCACCTCCCGTTGAGGTTTGTTCTCCTTTCCAGTAAATTGTTTTGTTTGTGTCCGTTTGTGTGCGTGGATGTGGGGTGCGGTTGTGTGTGGGGGGGGGGGGTATGTGTTCCCGGTTCCTGCGTGTTCCGTATTTCCGGTTCCTGTGAGTTCCGATGTGCGCTTGTTTGTGGGGTATTTGTGTGCCCTTCGGGCTGCTTGCAACCCGTTCTCGCAAATTCGTAAAGTCAATATTGACTTATTAACTACGTGCATAGGTGATATACTAAACATAATATATACCCTTAAAAAGATTCATAGAAAACACCGACCTTACCTAACCTTGTTAGTATCTTAAGATAAGCATCTTATTGCTTCGTAATTACAATTATTACTTAACCTGTACCTATTATAGGTTAGGTAATAATTGTAATTACGAAGCAATAAGATGCTTATCTTAACATACTAAGTAGGTTAGGTAAGGTCGGTGTTTTCTATGAATCTTTTTAAGGGTATCTATTATGTTAAGTATGTCACCTATGCACATATTTAATAAGTCAATATTGACTTATTAAATTTGCGAGAACGGGCTGCTTGTGTGGCCCTGCCTGTTTTTGTTCTTATCATGTATTGCCGATGCTCATTTCCTTCTTATCCTGTGTTGCCGATGCTCATTTCCTTCTTATCCTGTGTTGCCGATGCTCATTTCCTTCTTATCCTGTGTTGCCGATGCTCATTTCCTTTTGTTTATGTGTCATATTTTATGCATCCTTTATTTTTATTGTCATTATGTATTGGTGCCTCACCGTGTGTGGTTTCCGGGGCCGCTAGGATTGTTTAGTATTGTGTATCGATGGTTTGGTTGTTGGGTGCGGGTTTGGGTACTGTGTATTGTACTGTTATTTATGTACTGTTTTGCGTCATGTTTTTACTTTTTGTTGGGTTGTTGTTGCCGGCCCTTCTGGCCGGTATTTTATGTATTTGTAATTGTGTTCTTTTGTGATTTTGTGATTTGTGTTTTGTTTTGGTCTCAGTTTGTTGTATTTATACTCATGATTGCGTGTCATGTAAACGTTCTCCTCATGTCTTGTACTGTTGTATTTATGTACTGTATTGCATTGTGTTTGTGTTTATTGTTGTGTTTTTGTTGTCGGCCATTCGGGCTGGTATTTAGTGTATTTGTAATTTTGTACTTTGTTGCTTCTGTGATTTTGTAATTTGTGACTTGTGTTCTGTTTCCCCCTCCCCGCTCAGCTCGTTGTCGCCGTGTGGGGGCTTAGTGGGCGGCTGCCGGAGTGTGATGCTCCTTGGGACAGTCCTCTGTCCTTTTCTAGCCTTGTGCTCCTGCTACCGTCCTCTCCAATTCTGCTGGGCATCTTTTCCTTTTCCTTCTGTTTCGTTTTTCTCCCCCCTCTTCTCCTATCTGCTTGCCGTTTCCTACCGACCTTTTGCTCGTTCTGGTTCTTCCCTTGGACTTCTTCTATTTTGACGCCCGGGTGCTTGAGGAGGCATACTCATGCACCCGTAGAACTGCAGTACCCGACGTCGAGAGCGAGGGGAACCTTTTATTGTCAATCCCCACTTCGTCACTGAACCCGATCTCGACGGACTGTCGGTTTCTTAAGGTGGCGTTTGTGGGGCGTATACTCGCGACGCACCCCTAGGAGGCCCCGACAGGATCGGCGATAGCTTCTTGTTGGGTGTCCTGCCTCTAATTGTGGCTCCATGGTGGGTGTGGGGGCACATTCGTGAGTGAATTCTTTCTTTCGTCAAGATGATTACCCCTGCTTCGGCTTCTTCTGGTTTACCTTCTCAGGCTCGTGGGGTGGGCGACCAAGCCCCCGAGTCGGTCCGTATTGGAAGACCGGGCTCTGTAGCCTCCGCTGCATTGGGCCCCGACCTTGCTCCTCCTTTGGCCTCTCTGACTCCTTCCTCTGGCTCCCCTCCCTCCTCTGTGGTTGGGTCGAGCCCCAAGCCCCCAGTGGTGACTACCTCGTCCCCTGGCGTGGCTCCTTCTCTAGTTGTAACTACTGCGCCTTTTAACCCCTCTCTCTCTGGGGGTTCTCACCGCCGTCTTCGTCACGGCCGCCCTCGCTCGATTCCTTCCAGTTCTGCTACCTATCATGCCTTGTTTGGTCCCGCTTCGTGGGCCAAATATTTTGATCTCCTCCCTCTTGATTCTGCGCCTCCTGACGATTTCTCCCTCCATCGACATCTCATTGATTCCGTGGATGCCTCCATTACTTTCAACCCCACTCGTCTCGGTACACGTGTCGTTGCTGCTCCTTCTCAGGATGCTGCTTCCCGCTTGGCTGCCTTATCCTGCCTTGGCGAGACCCCCGTTCGGGTCTCGAAGAACGTTCAGTTGAATGCCAGTGTTGGCACTATTTTGCTCCCGCCCCATGTTGCGACCGGTGTTCGGGACCTACGCGACTGCCACGACGATATTCGACATATCCTCGCTGCCCAGGGCCATTCTATTCTCCAGGTGGACACGTTTACTCGTCCCCCTCGTGGTAGTCGCCGTCAACCCCTCCGGGTTGTGAAGATTACCTTTGATGGTAGGACCCTTCCACCCTCTGTCATTCTTGCTGGTGCCAGGTGCTCTGTCCAGGAGTACATTCCTTCTCCTCGGCTCTGCAACAAGTGCTGGAGGTTTGGGCATGGTGCCCTCCGCTGCTCCGGGACTGTCTCTCTCTGTCCTTTGTGTGGTGGCGAAGGTCACTCTAAGTCGGAGTGCGCTTCTCCCCAGGCTCGTTGCCTCAACTGCGGTGAGGCCCATCCTACCTTCTCCCGTGCGTGTGTCCATTACAAGCTTGAGGCAGCCGTCCTCAACTTGAAGCACCGGGAGCGTTTATCTTTTCCTGAGGCGAGGCGCCAGGTTCGCCGGCTCCCGCCTTATGCTAATATCTCTTATGCTCGCGTGTTGCGCTCTTCCTCTCCTCGTCCTTCCCGCCTTCCTCAGACTCTCAACCGTTTCCAGGCCTTGGACCCTGATGCGCCCACTGCCCCCTCCTCTGTCCCTTTGGGTTCTCTCCCGAAGGATCCTCCTCCTGGTCCTCTGTCTGGGGTTCCCCTTCCTTCTACCCGGTCTGTCGTGTCTTCTGTGTCTCCTTCCTCGTCCCCCTCCGATCCTCCTTCCCATCCTCTTCCTCCATCTATCGGCTCTCCCCGCCGCCTGTCGGTGCGGGCGGATGTCCATCGCTCTCCTAACGGCCGTCGTGTGTGCTCTCGTTCGGCTTCTCCTGTTGAGACACTGGAATCCGTTGCCCGGTACGTAGTTGCTGGGACACCGGTCTCTTTAAGTCAGAAGCGTAAGCCTGGCTCCTCTCCTTCCTCTTCCCCGGCGGGTAAGAAGGCTTCGCTTTCTTCCTCAGCTCCTCCTTCTGGCTCTGTTGCTCCTTCCCCTCCCGTTTCAGTGCTTGCGCCCCCTGTTCCTGCTATGGAGGTTTCTTTGGCCCCTGCTTCCCTTTCGGTTGCTGCTCTTGCTGGGGTGCGCTCCTCTCTTTCTACTCCCCCTCTTCCTGCTGCTGTCCTTGACTGCTCCTCTCCGTTGTCTCCTCCTCCTCCTCCTCCTCCTCCTCCTCCTCCTCCTCCTCCTCCGGACCCTGCCCGCCCACCTCTGATCTGTTCTCCCGTTTCCTTCCCTCCGTCTTTGCTCAGTTTACCCATGCCCCCTAACCCTGACTTTGCTGACCCTGATCCCGACCCTGATATTCTTTAACGTGCTCTGTTGGTCTTTCGCCTTTGTTTCTTCCTTGTTCTCTGTTTTTGTCCTTTCTCTTCTCGTCGTTGTCCATTCTTCAATGGAACGTTCGAGGTTATTACGCCAATTTCCTCGAACTCCAACTTCTGGTTTCGCGGTTTTCGCCCCTTTGTGTCTGTCTCCAGGAGCCGATGCTTGGTGCTCGTCCTGGTCGTTTTCGTGGCTATTCCTTTCTCTCCCCCCCCCCCCAGCCATTGCTGGGGCTTCTAATTCTTCTGCTCTCTTGATTCGGGCTGATGTTCCCTTTGTTCCTTTACTTTTTCCTTCGCCTCTCCATTGTTCTGCTGCTCGTATCTTTGTGGGGAAATGGTACACAGTTTGTTCCATTTATCTCCCCCCGAGTGTCCCGCTCTCTCTTCCTGATTTGAAACACCTCCTAGACTCCTTGCCGGAGCCTGTGCTCCTGCTGGGTGACTTCAATTGTCATTCTCTTTGGGGTGACGTTCTGACGAATACCCGGGGTCGCCTCCTTGAGCCGTTTCTCCTCTCTTCTTCCCTGTCTCTTCTGAATTCTGGTGAGCCCACTCATTTGGACTCTCGAACTCGCACCCTTTCTTGTCTTGATCTTTCTCTCTGCTCTTCTTCTCTTTACTTAGATTTCACATGGCAGGTTCTTGATGACCTCCATGGAAGTGATCATTTCCCCATCCTTGTTTCCTTTTTCTCTTTTCGCCCTTCCCTCTCTTTCCCTAGGTGGCAGTTTGCTAAGGCGGACTGGACCCTATTTTCCCTCAGTGCTACTCTCTCTGACCTCTCCCTTCTGCCCCTCTCTCGCGCTCTCCTCCTTTTTCATGACACTGTCTTCGACGCTGCCCTCCGCTCTATTCCTCGCTCTTCCTCTCGGGGTCCACGGAAGTGCGTTCCCTGGTGGAATGCGGACTGTGCTCGGGCTGTCCGCTGTAAGCGTGCAGCCTGGAGGAAGCACCGCCGTAGGCAGACGACCGATTCTTTTCTTTTCTTTCGGAAAGCGAGTGCGGTGGCCCATAGGGCCATCCGTACGGCTAAACGTGAATGTTGGGCATCTTATGTCTCGACAATTACGTCCGAAACCCCTCTGGCCCAGATCTGGAAGCGTATCCGCAAGATAGCGGGTAAGTTCGTTCCCGATGTTTCACCGGTCCTTCACCTCCATGATACTCTTGTGGCGGACCCGTTGCAGGTCGCTTCCGAACTGGGTTCCCACTTTTCTTCTGTTAGCTCTGGTCTTCATCTTCCCCAATCTTTCCTTCTTCGTAAACCTGTCCTTGAGTCTCGTCCTTTAGATTTCTGCACTCATCTTCAGCTTCCCTATAATGATCCCTTCTCTCTCTCTGAACTTCGTTCTGCCCTGGCCCTCTGCGGTTCTACGGCGGAGGGCTCCGATGGTATTCATTATGAGATGCTTCGCCATCTCCCTCCGAGCACGTCTCAGTATTTACTGAGTCTGTATAATCGGATCTGGGAGTCGTCGTCAGTCCCTGAGGACTGGCTCGATGCCGTTGTCCTCCCTGTTCGCAAACCGGGGTCTCTGGGTACTTCCCCTAAGGACTTTCGCCCTATTGCTCTCACAAGTTGTGTCTGCAAACTCTTTGAACGTATGGTTAACGTTCGTCTGATGTGGTTCCTGGAACACCATCACCTCCTCTCCCCTTCTCAATTTGGTTTCCGCAAGTGCCGCAGCACGACAGATGTCCTGGTGAACTTGGAGGTCTATATTCGTACTGCTTTTGCTGCGAAGACCTCCGTTGTTGCCGTCCTTTTTGACCTAGAAAAGGCTTACGACACCACTTGGCGTCATCATATCCTATCTCAACTTCATTCTTTTGGCCTTCGTGGTCATCTCCCTCTCTTTCTCCGCAGCTTCCTCTCTCGTCGTTCCTTTCGGGTGCGCCTTGGTACCGCTCTCTCTCCCTCTTTTCAGCAATACGAAGGTGTGCCCCAGGGTAGTGTTCTGAGCACTACTCTTTTTCTGGTTGCCCTCAATGGTCTTCTTTCCTCTCTTCCTTCTGGTGTCTTCTCCGCTCTCTATGTCGATGATCTTACCCTTTGTTGTCAGGGTGATGATTCGCCTCTCCTTCAACGCCGGCTTCAACTTGCGATTGATGCCGTGTCGTCTTGGGCCACAGGTCATGGCTTCAAGTTCTCTACTTCTAAGACTTGTGCCATGACTTTTACGCGGAAACGGGTTGTTCTTCGTCCCTCTTTGTCACTTTATGGTCATCCCCTTGAATACAAAGATTCCGCGAAGCTTTTGGGGTTATTCCTTGACACTCGTTTGTCTTGGTCTCCCCATATCTCTTACCTCCGTGTTGAGTGCTCTAAGTCCCTTACCCTCCTTCGGGTCTTGTCCCATACTTCTTGGGGGGCAGATAGGCGCACTCTCCTTGCTTTACATTCCTCTCTCGTCCTGTCTAAGCTCGATTATGGTTGCCCTGCTTACTCGTCTGCTTCTCCTTCTACTCTTCACCGTCTTGATGCTTTGCACCATACTGGGTTGCGCCTCAGTTCTGGTGCCTTTCGTTCGACTCCCGTCCTTAGCTTGTATGTTGACACTGGCTTCCTGTCTCTCCAGGACCGCCGTGATCGCTACTGTCTTCGCTATCTTGCGCGGTCCTTGCAACATCCTTCCTCTCGCCTCTGTCGTGCTTTAACTTTTACCCCTCCTGCGGTTCCTGTTCCTCTTCACCACCTCCCTCTTTCTGTCCGGTTATCTCGCCTACAGGATTCTCTTTCCGTTCGTATTTCTGATGTTTCTCCTCGTGTTGTTCCTTCTTTGCCCCCGTGGAGGGTCCCTCTTCCGCGGTTTTGTACATCCTTGACTCGTATAACTAAAGCTTTTACCAATCCTACAGTTCTAAAACGCCTTTTCCTCGAGCACTTTTCTTCTCACTCCCGCTCCGTTTCTGTCTTCACCGATGGGTCTAAGTCAGCGGACGGTGTTGGCTACTCTGTTGTTTTTCCTGATCGCACTTATATGTGTCGCTTGCCTCCGGAGACTAGCATCTTTACAGCGGAACTTTATGCTATTCTCTATGCTCTTCGTCTCCTGCTTTCTCGTTGTCAGTCTTCCTTTGTGGTTGTTGTTGACTCTCGTAGTGCCCTCATGGCTCTCGGGTGCTTTAATCCAGTTCATCCGGTAGTTGTCGAGATCCAGCATTGGCTGTTTCTCGTTCACAGTAAATTTAAGTCGGTTGAGTTTTGTTGGGTTCCCAGCCATATTGGCGTGTCTTTAAATGAGCGTGCGGATGCTGCCGCTAAGGAAGCTGTCCGCTCTTGTCCCATCTCTCGTAAAGGCATTCCGTATTCCGACTTTTACCCGGTTATCCATTCCTCAGTCCTTACCCGTTGGCAGGCTTCTTGGTTGTCTGTTACTGGTAACAAGCTACGTACTCTTAAATGTTGTGTTTCCTCGTGGCCGTCCTCCTTCCACCATAACCGGCGGTGGGAAACAGCTCTGGCGAGGTTGCGTATTGGCCATACTCGCTTAACCCATGGTCACTTGATGGAGCGCCGCCCTGCTCCTTATTGTCCTAGTTGCATTGTCCCTCTTACGGTCGTGCATGTCCTTCTTGAATGTCCTGACTTCCAGGACGAGCGTGTGTCTTGCTTTCCGACCGCCCCTCGCGGTCACCTGTCCCTCGATAGAATTCTTGGTGACTCGGATACTTTTGATATCGTTCGCCTTATGCGTTTTTGTTCTCGTATTGGCATCCTTGGTGATATTTAGCGCCCTCTGATTATTTTGCGTATTTGATGGTGCTACATAGCCTTCCCGGTTTGGTGCCTTCTTTTGATAATTACTTACTTGTGTTCTGTTTTTTGTTCTCGTTTTATTGTATTTATAAGCATGCTTGCATGTAAAAATAAAAATAAATAAAACTTACCACCTTGTGCCTTGTCATAATACTTACCACCTTGTGCCTTGTCATAATAGCCTTCCAACTTTGAAATTTGTATTAATGACTTACAACCTTGTGACTTGTCACCAAACGTGGTCAACTTGGTGGTTCAACAGACAGACGACCCTGACACGTCCATTCCGTTTCTGCCAGTAAGACGAGAGGAGCTCTTTCTAAATATATATTCTAGTCAAATGTTTCTGGGTTAAGGAAATGGATATAATGGTATACACTAGGCAGTTGTATCTGGTGTTAATATTTGGGACGAAGTTGGTATATCTGGCCTTAATACTTAAGACAAGGGAGGTATTTCTGGCATTAATATTTGAGACGAGGGAGGTAAAGTGTGATCAACGCGCTCAACACATTGTGTATAATGGTATATTTAAAGGAAATCACCATCCTGAGCACCGAAGATTGTGCGTAGTGATCATCACAAGGTAGTGGCTGCAGATGTCCAACATTACATGCGTCATGGAACACATGAACCTCGTTGTTCTCAGAGAACAATACCACTCACCTTACAGTGTTTGGCTTATACCAGCTGTGTAAAGCTTCAAGAATACGTCACCATTCTCAAAGCAAGTGCATAAGATTTCGATATAGTTTGGGTTGGGTTAGGTCAGGTGTCTAATTCAGAAGACAGTTGATTATGTTTGAATAGTGCGTGCGTTAAATTATTTTATTGTCGATTCTATACCCATCATGTGTGTGGCGGTGAACCACATTCCCATCCTGTGGCTGGCTGTGTAACCGATACCCATCCTGTGGTTAGTTGTGGATCCTATAACCATCCTGTGGTTAGTTGTGGATCCCATACCCTTCCTGTGGACCCCATACCCATACTGTGGCTGGCTGTGTACCCTATACCCAACCTATGGGTGACGGTGGATCCGAAACCCATCGTTTTGGAGGTACTTACCTCGCAGTGACTACTATTCCTATACGTGTGGAGCGCATATAAATAACTAGGCCTTCAATTACTTAAACAGAATTGGATGCCATAATCCTTGCACTCGAGCGTGTATATGATTCCAAAGTTGACACGCAAATTGTAAGTGACTTCTTGTCATCCTTGACTGCACCCAGCTCCCCAAGTCATAACTGAGACATGCTTGTGTCTGAAGCTAGACAGAGATATAATGAAATAATCAATGATGGAGTCATAGTTTATATTCTTTTGCTTCTTTCCCATATTGGTCTCCGAATGGCTGATAGAAGTGATGAGTTACGAACTTTTGTTCGTAAAGAAGGAATTGATTACCATATTGAATTGCCTTTGAGAAGCTTGAGGGCAGTAATCTTTCCGGACCAGCAACAAAATCTCGTAGACATGAGGCAAAGTAAAACTGACACCAGTTCCTCCACCTATCATCATTCTATTATGCAGGAAGTACCGGACGTGCGTGGGTAATCCTATAAGGTTAGAAGACTTCTTGATGTTACCACTACTAGGCTTAAGCTCGGCTTCAAGTACCTATGGGAGTTTGCCACTTCTGCTGATGTAGATTTGACTAAATGTAAACTCCGTCAGCAGAACCATTCGCATACTTTGCGTTATCATACAATGGAATGAGAAAAAATCGCGGAATTAAGAGATAACACCAATAGTGTCCAAGAAATGTGTAAGTACTTCATTCATAATGATGTACTGCCAGAAATCTTAGCCAAGTATCAAAAGTTTGCTTACTGCAGGTTTAGCCTTCACATGATTGTAAAGTTGCCGCCTCGTTGGGTCGGCGTGGATCAGGATTAGTAACTGTGTGACTCACAATAGATGTAAACTACCTTATATAGAGACTTGTGGGCTACTTCTAGAATTACTTGTGATATAAAAAGACTATTGATATGTATATGTGTGTATTTGTATTTTTAAATATGTATATTTACATGTGTGTATGTGTATAAATATATACATGTATACATATATACATGAGACACCACTCATACACATATACAGATATGTGTATCTATATACATGTATGAATATATATGTAAATGTGCATGTAATACTAACAACTATGTAACTAGCTTCACAAGATTGTCACTTGTTTAGCTAAATGAACTATGGGGTTCAGTTCCTGAACCCCTTATAGGCCTTTGTAACCCTTTCCACCACCGCCCACGGGATAGGTATGTGGTGAATACTAAACAATGAATGAAATGTGGAAGTGAGGTGTAGCTCCTTATGCACTATTCTAGCGTTCAAAATTTTGTCGAACCTGTCCTTGACGTTGTGGATGGAGGTGGCTTCCACAACGTCTTCTCTTGGTACAGTCCACCTGTTCACCACTCGTACTGGGTACGATTATGTCCTTACATTTCTTAGACTCAACTGTGTTTCGAGCTTCCACTTGCGTCGTCTTGTCCTACTATCTCTCAACGTAAAGAGGCTCTCTTTGTTGACTTTGTCTATTGTTACGGACCCGAGCCCAGCGTCCGAGCACGGAGCAGTGACGACCGCGCCATCTGTGGGTCAGCTCCCGAAACCCCCTCCAAATGGACTACGCCATCTAGTGAGGACAAAATATACTGGCCACAAGGGCTAGTTTCCCGTTCTGATCAGCTCATAACACAGCGGCTGCTGACCTCTGGTGAGGTGACGCTTAGACAGCAACGCCATCTATGGAGTGGATAGGTGGGCGTTTGTGTCTAAGCCTGTAAGTGAGGTGCCCTAGAGTGTAACTAGTACTGATGACGTGTCTGATTACAGAGTCGACCTGGGACTGCTGTAATGAACGTTGGATCAGTCTACCCAAGGCAGCCGTAGAACCTCCACGCATTTGCCACTGAAACTGTGGGTCACCCCCCCCCCCCCCCGGATGAACACTGTTGTGTTAGCCTGCCTGTGAGGTGGCAGATCCAGGGATTGTCGTACCCGGGGCTGACTAGTGGAGAAGACTAACCACTGGGGTGTTGTGGTGAGGAGAGTGACCAGTGAAGTCACACGAGGCTCCTGCCTAGGGCTCGCAACCCTAGTATCGGTCGTGGAGTGGCCTAACCAGCGGAACTGATTGGAACCTGCCAGCTACAGGCTGGATTTGTGGTTGATGGCCTCCACGACGGTGCCCCCAGTGGAGCTGTGATTTGGTTGGCCTGTGGCCAGGGTAGACTCGAGAGAATCAAAGGATTCATCGTGAGGCCACAAGAGGACCAAGGGCTAAGCATCGTTGAGCACAGTGGAACACTCCGCGTCTTCAGAGGAAGACCATATTGTATATAATAGTGTTTATACCTCCCCCGTGTGATAATTTATATATTATTTATGGTGACGGTGATAATTATATATTTAAGTTTTTGCCTTTGTCTCCCTTCCCCTTTAATTTACTTGCGTTACGGAACACACCCCTTGAAAGCCTCTACTAACTTGGGGCCAGATACCCAAACTCTATTAACATCAGAGAAAAAACCCAGTTGCGACCCTAGAGGGCCGTAAGATCTATTCCTTTCAGAATCTTGTGTATTTTTATATCATCTCTATTTCTTCAATGATCTAAGATTTTGAGGTCCAGTTCCTTCAGCCTATTCTCATAGCTTAACCCTCATAGCTCTGGCACTAATCTAGTTACAAACCTCTGCACTCTTTCAATTTTAGTTTTACGCTTCAAAAGGTATGAATTCCGGTGCTGCATATCCCCGCACTCACCTAGTTGTGCTTGCAGGGGTTGAGCTTTGGCTCTTTGGTCCCACCTCTCAAATGTTCATCAACTGGTGTACAGCCAGTGAGCCTATTGGGTTCTATCAAATCTACATTTGAAACTGGGTATGGAGTCTGCCTCAACCATATCACATTCTAATGCATTCTATTTGTTAACTAATCTGACACTGAAGATGTTCTTTGCAATGTCTCTGTGGCTCATTTGGGATCTAAGTTTCCACCTGTGTCCCCTTGTTCGTGTACCACCAATGCTAAAGTTATTTATTTATTTATTTATTTATTTATTTCTATATATATATATATACAAGAAGGTACATTGGGTTTGTGAGGATACATAGCATGTTGTTAATATTCTTGTAAAGCCACTAGTACGTGCAGCGTTTCGGGCAGACAAATAGTTTTTAGGCAAAAATAGTTTTTCTTTGTCCACCCTGTCAATTCCTCTGAGATATTTAAAGGTGGTGAAGATGTTTGACCCTGCTTTTCTGTCTTCCAGGGCTATGAGGTTTAGTTCCCGTCTTGTAACTCATAGCTCTCAGTTGTGGACCATGCTGGAGGCAACTAAGTATGGTCTCCAGGCAGGAGCTGCATACTCCAGGATTGATCTGACATAAGTGGTATACAAGGTTCTGAATAATTCCTCAAACAAGTTTCTAAAGGCAGTTCTTATGTTGGCTAATCTAGTATATGCTGTTGGAAATTTCTAGCACTTAATTACTAACCTCTAATACGTTAAGGTGTAATTCTTGTACTAGACTTTATAATTTACTAACACTAGTACCCAGTAGTATATAGATATTCAAATTATAAATTTGAGGCATAGAACACCCCATCCCTGCCAGAAATTATGGTCGTGGGTCTGACTGATCAGTTATAACTTAAAACCTTGTGTCAAGTGAAACTCATCATTTCAGGATTTTTTTACTAACACCGGACCTCGTGACTACAAAGTTGTGAGAGTTTTGGTACGCCTGGGAGACTATGCTAGCCCAGTACAGGCTATTGTTGTTGATAGAATCACATCTGACCTATATGTTTATGGTCTAGGGAATACAGTCAAACTTAAGCGTAATGGAATGAAGTTGGCTGATTACAAAATAAATTCTGACCACCTCACCGATGTAGGTACACTTGTAGGGGCAGATTATTATTACAGGTTTATTACTGGATGCACCCAGCAACACGGAATGAATTTGTTGCTGTCAGCTGGAGGCAAATTGCTTACGAGACCGGTGCTACCCCAGAAAATTTCTACATCCAAGAATGATCAACAAATTAACTCAATAATGGTTGCATGACTAGGCTTGGAAGAGTCACCACTCCAATTCAGAGACGTGGCTGAGGATACTTCTGATCCCCCCGTGTATAAATTATGGGATTTAGGTACTTTAGGCATTGTCCTTGAACAACCAAGTCCAGACGATACTTGGACTTATCAACAATATCTTAACTCAGTTATTTATCGAGATAATCAATACTGGGTTAAATTGCCATGGAAGTTAAATCACCCACAACTACCAGTAAATCACTTCATGGCATTAAATCAATTAAAATCACAGGTAGCTAGGTTAAATAAATCACCTGATAAATTATAATTGTATCACAATTTGATACAACAACACCTTGCCAACAAATTTATTGAAGTTGTTGAACATGATAATACTAAACAAGGACATTATCTGCCTCACCATGCCATCTTGAAAGATTCGGTTACTACACCTATTAAAATTGTATTTAACTGTAGTGCCAAGGTGAAGGCGAATAGTGTATCACTCAACGATTGCCAACAAACTGGCCAGAGTCTAACTCAACGACTCAATGATGTATTATTACGGTTTCGATTAGGAACTTATACCTATACAGCCGACATTAGTAAGGCTTTCTTATGAGTAGGTCTACAAGAAGAAGACTGTAATTTTACCAAGTTTCTCTGGATGAAGGATCTTAATGATCCTAAAAGTGAAATTATAACCTATTGATTTGCCTCAGTCTTATTCGGAGCTACTTCACCATTCTTGCTTCAAGCAACATTAGACACACATTTGAAGAAATCTGATAATCCATACAAGACTGAAATTAACAATAATTTATACGTTGACAATTTCAAGGGACCTACGAGTGATAAATCAAGATTAATTAAAATTTATCAAGAGGCTAATCATGAATCACTGGGAGCTAATATGCCTCTGCAGTCGTGGGTTTTAATTGATAAACAGTTCAATCAAATAATAGAAAATGAATTCCCAGGGTACAAGGTACCTTACAATTTAATGGTTCTTGATATGGAATGGAATACTTCCACTGATGAGATAAATATTAAATCGGTGGAAACTAACAATTCTCCCTTAACCATGAGAAAATTATTGTCTTTGACTTTTTAAGCTTACTTTGCCCCATTTATTTAAGGGTAAACTCCTCATGCAGGAGTGCTGGCAAACTAACATGGGTTAGGATCATCCGTTGCCTAATGACTTGCATGATAAATAGCTGCAACTGACGACTGATTTAAACATACTTAGGACTCTAAAATTCCCTCGTAATACTTTAGGACTAAAACAACCCACTAATTTGCACGTGTTTTGCGATGCCTCAGGCAAAGCATATGGCGCAGTAGCCTATTTAGTAAACACAAAGCAATCAATTTTACTTTCTTCTAAAGCTAGGGTGTCCCCAATCAAGAGAAGGTCACTACCCCAAATGGAATTAACAGCGTTGTTAGTAGGTGTACGATTGGCTCATTACCTGACCAAGACACTCAATAATATTCACTTTGGTGAGATAGTAGTGTGGTCAGAAAAAGATGCAATCTTACAATGGGTCAAGAACAATAACAACAAAACTCCCTACGTCAGTAATAAAATTAGGGAATTAGAGAATTGTCTGATGAATATAAATTGAGACATGTTCCTACTAAGAACAATACAGCTGACTACCTTTCACGAGCATTAATTTTGAGACAATTAGTTAAAACCGAGATGTGGTTTCATCTGTAAGATGTAAACTAGTGAGGTCTTTAGGCATATCTTTTGACTCTGACAATCATAACATCTTAAGATGTGGAGGACGTCTGCAACATGCAGAAGTTGATTTAGAAGTAAAGAATCCCATGCTTCTTCCTCATCACCACATCATTAGTAAACTTATAGTATTCCATTGTTATGAATATAGCACACTACATGGGGGAGTGCTAGACTCTCTCACTGATGTAAGGCAGACGTTTTGGCTTTCTCAGTGTCGTCAAATCTATTATTAAATCTTGTGTGATCTGCCGGATGTATGATGCTCGGGTGTGCCCATATTCAGAACCTCCACCATTACCTAAAGAACGAGCGAGTCGTCCACCTTTGTCCTTCCGAGACCACTGGGGTAGATTTCACAGGAGCCCTCATTTTAGCAGGCACCCTCCCCCTTCCCCTTCAGCTCGTTGATGCCGTGAGGGGGGCTTAGTGGGCGGCTGCCGGAGTGTGATGCTGCTTGGGACAGTCCTCTGTCTTTTTTGCAGCCTTGTGCTTCTGCTGCTGTTCTCTCAAATTGTGCTGAACAACTTTTTCTTTTCCTTCTGTTTCGTTTTTCTCCCCCCTCTTCTCCTATCTGTTTGTCGTTTCCTGCCGACCTTTTGCTTGTTTTGGTTATTTCTTTGGACTTCTTCTATTTTGACGCCCGAGTGCTTGAGGAGGCATACTCTTGTACCTGTAGAACTATAGTCCCCAACGTCGAGAGCGAGGTGAACCTTTTATTGTCAATCCTCTTTTCGTCACTGAACCCGATCTCGACGGACTGACGGTTCTTAAGGTGGCGTTTGTCGGACGTATACTCACGACGCACCCCTAGGAGGCCCCGGAATGATCGGCGATAGCTTCTTGTTGGGTGTCCTGCCTCTAATTGTGGCTCCATGGTGGGTGTGGGGGCACATTCATGAATGAATGTTTTTTTTCGTACCTATGTTGTGTTCTGTTCCTCCTTTACCTACTCAGGCTCGTGGGGTGGGCGACCAAGGCCCCGAGTCGGTCCGTGTTGGAAGACCGGGCTCTGTAGCCTCCGCTGCATTGGGCCCCGACCTTCCTCCTCCTTTGGCCTCTCTGACTACTTCCCTCGGCTCCCCTCCCTCCTCTGTGGTTGGGTCGAGCACCAAGCCCCCAGTGGTGACTCCCTCGTCCCCTGGCACGGCTTAATCTCTAGTTGTAGCTACTGCGCCTTTTAACCCTCTCTGGGGGTTCTCAACGCCGTCCTCGACACGGCCGCACTTGTTCGATTCCTTCCCGTTCTGATTCCTATCAAGCTTTGTTTGGTCCAGCTTCGTGGGCCAAATACTTTGATCTCCTCCCTCTTGATTCTGTGCCTCTTGACGTTTCCCCCTACATTGACATTCTTGTTGATTCCGTGGGTGCCTCTGTTACCTTCAACCCCACTTGTCTCGATACACATGTCGTTGCTCCTTCTCAGGATGCGCTTCCCACTTGGCTGCCTTATCCTGTCTTGGCGAGACCCCTGTTCGGGTCTCAAAGAACGCTCAGTTGAATGCCAGTGTTGGCACTATTCTCCTCCCACCCCATGTTGCGACTGGTGTTCGGAATCTGCAGGACTGCCACGATGATATTCGACATATCCTCGATGCCCAGGGCCATTCTGTCCTCCAAGTGGACACTTTTACTCATTACCCTCGTGGTCGTCGCCGTCAACCCTTTCGGGTTGTGAAGATTACCTTTGATGGTAGGACCCTTCCACCCTCTGTCATTCATGCTGGTGCCAGGTACTCTGTCCAGGAGTATATTCCTTCTCCTAGGCTTTGTAACAAGTGCTGGAGTTTTGGGCATGGTGCCCTCCGCTGCTCTGGGACTGTCTCTCTCTGTCCTGTGTGTGGGGGCGAAGGTCACTTTAAGTCGGAGTGTACTTTTCCCCAGGCTCGCTGCCTCAACTGCGGTGAGGCCCATCCTACCTTCTCCCGTGCATGTATCCATTATAAGCTTGTGGCAGCCGTCCTCAACTTGAAGCACCGGGAGTGTTTATCTTTTCCTGAGGCGAGGTGCCAGGTTCGCTGGCTCCCGCCTTATGTTAACGTCTCTTATGCTCGCGTGTTGCGCTCTTCCTCTCCTTGTCCTTCCCACCATTCTCAGACTTACAACAGTTTCGGAGCCTTGGACCCTGATATGTCCACTGCCCCCTCCTCTGTTCCTTTGAGTTCTGTCCCGAAGGGTCCCCCTCCTGGTCCTCTGTCTGGGGTTCCCCTTCTTTCTACCCGGTCTGTCTTGTCACCTGTGTCTTCTTCCTCGTCTCCCTCCGATCCTTCTTCCCATCCTTCTCCTCCGTCTATTGACTCTCCCCGCCGCCTGTCGGTGCGGGCTGATGTCCATTGCTCTCCTAACGACCGTCGTGTGTGCTCTCGTTCAGCTTCTCCTGTTGAGTCGCTGGAATCGGTTGCCCGGTACGTAGTTGCTGGGACACCGGTCTCTTTTAGTCAAAAGCATAAGCCGGGCTCCTCTCCTTCCTCCTCCCCAGTGGGTAATAAGGCTTCACTTTCTTCCTCGGCCCCTACTACTGACTCTATTGGTCCTTCCCCTCCCGTTTCGGTGGTTGCGACCCCCTGTTCCTGCTATGGAGGTTTCTTTGGCCCTCGCTTCCCTCTCGGTTGCTGCCCTTGCTGAGGTGCGCTCCTCTCTTTCTACTCCCCCTTTTCCTGCTGCTGTCCTTGACTGCTCCTCTCTGTTATCTCCTCCTCTTCCTCCTCCTCCTCCGGGCCTCGCCCGCCCACCTCTGGTCTGTTCTCCTGCTTCCTTCCCTCCATCTTTGCTCAGTTTACCCATGCCCCCTAACCCTGAACTTCTTTAACGTGCTATGTTCCTCTTTCGCCTTTGTTTCTTCCTTGTTCTCTGTTGTTGTCCTTTCTCTTCTCGTCGATGTCTATTCTTTAATGGAACGTTCGAGGTTATTACGCTAATTTCCTCGAACTCCAACTTCTGATTTCGCCCCTTTGTGTCTGTCTCCAGGAGCCGATGCTTGGTGCTCGTCCTGGTCGCTTTCGTGGCTATTCCTTTCTCTCCCCCCCCCCCCAGCTGTTGCTGGGGCTCCTAATTCTTCTGCTCTCTTGATTTGCTCTGATGTTCCCTTTGTCTCTTTTCTTTTTCCTTCGCCTCTCCATTGTTCTGCTGCTCGTATCTTTGTGGGGAAATGGTACACAGTTGGTTCCATTTATCTCTCCCCCCCCCCCCCCGAGTGTCCCGCTTTCTCTTCCTGATCTGAAACACCTACTGGACTCCTTGCCGGAGCCTGTGCTCCTGCTGGGCGATTTCAATTGTCGTCATTCCCTTTGGGGTGATGTTCTGACGAACACCCAAGGTCGCCTTCTTGAGCCGTTTATCCTCTGTTCTTCCCTGTCTCTTCTGAATTCTGGTGAGCCCAAGCATTTGGACTCTCAGACTCGCACCCTTTACTGTCTTGATCTTTCTCTTTGCTCATCTTCTCTTTACTTAGATTTCACGTGGCAGGTTCTTGATGACCTCCATGGCAGTGACCATTTCCCCATTCTTGTTACCTTTTTCTCTTTTCGCCCTCACCTCACCTTCCCTAGGTGGCAGTTTGCTAAAGCGAACTGGAACCTATTTACCCCTCAGTGCTGCTCTCTCTGACCTCTCCCTTCTGCCTCTCCCTCGCTCTCTCTTTTTCATGACACTGTTTTCTACGCTGCCCTCCGCTCTATTCCTCGCTCTTCCTCTCGGGGTCCACGGAAGTGCGTTCCCTGATGGAATGCAGACTGTGCTCGGGCTGTCCGCTGTAAGCGTGCAGCCTGGAAGAGACACCGCCGTCGGCAGACTGCCGATTCTTTTCTTTTCTTTCGGAAAGCGAGTGCGGTGGCCCGTAGGGCCAACTGTACGGCTAAACGTTAATGTTGGGCATCTTATGTCTCCACCATTACGTCCGAAACTCCTCTACCACAGATCTGGAATCGTATCCGCAAGATAGCGGGTAAGTTTGTTCCCGATGTTTCACCGGTCCTTCACCTCCGTGGTACTCTTGTGGCGGACCCGTTGCAGGTCGCTACCGAACTGGGTTCCCACTTTTCTTCTGTTAGCTTTGGTCTTCATCTTCCCCAATCTTTCCTTCTTCGTAAACCTGTCCTTGAATCACGTCCTTTAGATTTCTACACTCGTCTTTGACTTCCCTATAAAGATCCCTTCTCTCTCCCTAAACTTCGTTCTGCCCTGGCCCTCTGCGGTTCTACGGCAGCAGGCTCCGATGGCATTCATTATGAGATGCTTCGCCATCACCCTCCGTGCACGTCTCAGTATTTACTGAGTCTGTATAATCGGATCTGGGAGTCGTCGTCAGTCCCTGAGGACAGGCTCGATGCCGTTGTCCTCTCTGTTCGCAAACCAGGGTCTCTGGGAACATCCCCGAAGGACTTTCACCCTATTGCCCTCACAAGTTGTGTCTGCAAACTCTTTGAACGTATGGTTAACGTTCGTCTGATGTGGTTCCTGGAACACCATCACCACCTCTTCCCTTCTCAATTTCGTTTCTGCAAATGCTGCAGTACAACAGATTTCCTGGTTAACTTGGAGGTCTATATTCGTACTGCTTTTGCTGTACTACATGGCGTTATCACATTCTATCCCAGCTTCATTCTTTTGGCCTTTCTGGTCCTCTCCCTCTCTTTCTCCGCAGCTTCCTCTCTCGTCGTTCCTTTCGAGTGAGGCTTGGTACAGCTCTCTCTGCCTATTTTCAGTAATACGAAAATACGAAGGTGTGCCCCTAGGTAGTGTTGTGAGCACTACTCTTTTTCAGGTTGCCCTCAATGGTCTTCTTTCCTCTCTTCCTTCAGGCGTCTTCTCCGCTCTCTATGTCGATGATCTTACCCTTTGCTGTCAGGGTGATGATTTGCCTCTTCATCAACGCCGGCTTCAACTTGCGATTGATGCCGTGTCGTCTAGGGCCACCGATCATGACTTCAAGTTCTCTTCTACTAAGACTTATGCCTTGACTTTTACTCGGAAACGGGACGTTCTTCGTCCCTCTTTGTCACTTTATGGTCATCCCCTTGAGTACAAAGATTCCACGAAGCTTTTGGGGTTATTCCTTGACACTCGTTTGTCTTGGTCTCCCCATATCTCTTACCTCTGTGTTGAGTGCTCTAAGGCCCTTACCCTCCTTCGGGTATTGTCCCATACTTCTTGGGGGGCAGGTAGGCGCACTCTCCTTGCTTTACATTCCTCTCTCGTCCTGTCTAAGCTCGATTATGGTTGCCCTGCTTACTCGTCTGCTTCTCCTTCTACTCTTCGCCAACTTGATGCTTTGCACCATACTGGGTTACGCCTTAGTTCTGGCGTCTTTTGTTCGACTCCCGTCCTCAGCTTGTATGTTGACACTGGCTTCCTGTCTCTCCAGGACCGCCGTGATCGCTACTGTCTTCGCTATCTTGCACGATCCTTGCAACATCCTTCCTCTCGCCTCTGTCATGCTTTAATTTTTTACCCCTCCTGCGGTTCCTGTTCCTCTTCACCAACTCCCTCTTCCTGTCCGGTTATCTCGCTTACAGGATTCTCTTTCCGTTCGTATTTCTAATATTTCTCCTAGTGTTGTTCCTTCTTTGCCCCCATGGAGAGTCCCCCTTCCGCAGTTTTATACATTTTTGACCCGCATCACTAAAGCTTTTACCCCTCCTACGGTTCTAAAACGCCTTTTCCTTGAGCACTTTTCTTCTCACTCGCACTCCGTTTCCGTCTTCACTGATGGGTCTAAGTCTGCGGACAGTGTTGGCTACTCTGTTGTTTTTCCTGATCACACTTATGTGTGTCGCTTACCTCCGGAGACTAGCATCTTCACAGCGGAGCTTTATGCTATTCTCTATGCACTTCGTCTCCTGCTCTCTCATTGTCAATCTTCCTTTGTAGTTGTTGTTGACTTTCGTAGTACCCTCGTGGCTCTCGGGTCCTTTAATCCGGTTCATCCAGTGGTTGTCGAGATCCAGCATTGGCTGTTTCTTGTTCACAGTAAATTTAAGTCGGTTCAGTTTTGTTGGGTTCCCAGCCATATTGGTGTCTCTTTAAATGAGCGTGTGGATACTGCCGCCAAGGAAGCTGTCCGCTCTTTTCCAATCTCTTGTAAAGACATTCCTTATTCCGACTTTTACCCGGTTATCCATTCCTCCATCCTTACCCATTGGCAGGCTTGTTGGTCGTCTCTTACTGGTAACAAACTATGTTCTCTTAAAGGTTGTCTGTCCTCGTGGCCGTCGTCCTGCCACCATAACCGGCGATGGGAAACGGCTCTGGCGAGGTTGCGTATTGGCCATACTCGCTCAACTCATGGTCACGTGATGGAGCGCCGCCCTGCTCCTTATGGTCCTAATTGCATTGTCCCTCATACGGTCGTGCATATCCTTGTTGAGTGTCCTGACTTCTGGGACGAGCGCATGTCTTCTTTTCCGACTGTCCCCTGCGCAACCCGTTCTCGCAAATTTAATAAGTCAATATTGACTTATTAAATATGTGCATAGGTGACATACTTAACATAATAGATACCCTTAAAAAGATTCATAGAAAACACCGACCTTACCTAACCTTGTTAGTATCTTAAGATAAGCATCTTATTGCTTCGTAATTACAATTATTACCTAACCTATAATAGGTATAGGTTAAGTAATAATTGTAATTACGAAGCAATAAGATGCTTATCTTAAGATACTAACAAGGTTAGGTAAGGTCGGTGTTTTCTATGAATCTTTTTAAGGGTATCTATTATGTTTAGTATATCACCTATGCACGTAGTTAATAAGTCAATATTGACTTTACGAATTTGCGAGAACGGGTTGCCCTGCGATCGCTTGTCTCTCGATAGTATTCTCAGTGACTCGGATACTTTTGATATTGTTCGCCTTATGCGTTTCTGTTCTCGTATTGGCGTCCTTGGTGATATTTAGCGCCCTCTGATTATCCCGCACATTTGATGGTGCTACATAACCTTCTCGGTTTGGTGCCTTCTTTTTGATAATTACTTATTTTAGCAGGCACCCCAGATAAAGTTCCTGTGAAAGCCTATATATGCCTCTACTTGTGCAACTACAAGAGGTATACATTTAAAAGTAACTTCTGACATTAGTGCAGAAGCTTTCCTACAAGTCTTTCGTAGGTTTGCAGCACGCCAATCCTGCACTAAATTGATGCTCTCTGATAATAGATCTAACTTTGTGGCAGGAGATGCTTGCTTAAGGGAAATTTGGAGTCCTCCAGAGGTACGTACAGTTTTAAAATAAAAACAGTGCCACTGGAAATTTATGCCTCCCAAAGCACCGTGGCAAGGAGGATTTTACGAACGCATGGTAGGCACTGTGAAACTATGCTTAAGAAAGGTTTTGCATAGACAGAAAATTAGCCTCACCGAGTTCCAAACTATTGTCACGGAAATAGAGGCAGGAGTTAACAACCGACCCCTGACCTATTTTTCAGATGATTTCTCCCAGAAAGAACCCTTAAGTCCATCTCATCTGATACATGGCAGTCTTCTTAGTTCTCTGATCTCTCTAAATGATGAGGATCCGGAAGACTCCTTATGTGTCGGAAGGAACGGATTGGTGGAAAGTTATGACCATCTTTCTTTAGTGATTGGCAAGTGGAATGACGTGTGGACTTGTGAATATCAAACTGCTGACAGAGAATATCATTATGGAGCCTTGGCTTGGCATTATGGAGCCAAGAGTTGAACAGATGGCAACTCTTCCCTACTAAAACAAGCTACCACTCCTGGTCCAACATAAGCCTTTAACCTGTTAATATGCACATTCATTTCATGTTCTGAAAGAGTATGGTTAAATATTTTGTAAGTTAGGTCTCCCACCTTCTCTACCACTTGGTAGGGTCCTTCAAACTTATGGGACATAGAAGTCCCCAACCGAGGTTTCAACACCAACACCAAATCTCCGACAGCAAGCGACCTGAGTTTAGCCCAGAACTTCTTGTCATATCTTTGTTTCATGGCTTGTTGAGTCTGTTCCAGATGTTCCTTCGCCAACTCTCTAGCCCGACACAACTTGTCCTTGACCTCACTCAAGTACCAACCACTCTGATGAACAGAGACTTCTCCCATCAACTTTTCTTGGAGCATTTTTAACGGACCTCTCACTTGGTGACCAAACACGAGCTCAAAAGGGGAACACCCCAATGACCCTTGTAACCCTTCTCTGGCAGCAAACAGCACAAAAGGGAGATTCTCATCCCAACTTCGTGGATAAGTTTCTACTGTCGTCTTTATCATCTGTTTCAACGTTTGATGAAAAGTTCCAGCCCACCTTGACTTTGTGGATGATATGGACTGGAAAATGTGTGCTGAATTCCTTTGGATTTGCAGAAAGTTTTGAAAACTTTGGAAACAAAATTTCCCCCATTGTCACTCTGGATAACTCTAGGCATTCCGAACAAGGAGAAAAATCGTTCAAGACACTTGATGATATTATGAGTCTTAGTATTTCTTAAAGCATATGCCTCAGGAAATCTCGTCGTCATACACATAAGAGTAAACATAAAAATGTTACCCGACTTAGTCTTAGGTAAAGGACCTACACAATCTATTACAACATGAGAAAATGGTTCATCAGGAACTGCAATAGGTTGCAATGGTGTTCTTGGCACAGATTGGTTTGGTTTTCCAACAATTTGACAGGGTACACAGTTATGACAATGCATGACCACATCTTTCTTTAACTTGGGCCAGTAAAAATATTTGCATATTTTATAGTACATATTTGTGATACCTTGGTGACCTCCCATGCGGTCATCATGTGCAGCCTGCAAGGACCTGCTTACGATAAACATTGAGGACAACTAGTTGGGTTCTGGTCTCACAATCATCTGATGAGGGAGTTCCCTTTGGTCTCCACCATCAGAAGTCGATCCTTGAAAAAGAAACCCGTCCCTTCCTCCAATGCATCAACATTATCAGGAGCCTCAGAAATACACTCAAGTAAACTAGGATCAGTAGTCTGTATAACACTTAAGGGCAATGACTCAGACTCAGCAGCGAGTGGGCAAGAACCTAGTAGCTTGATCTCTTTTCCTGATTGATCAGAATAAATTGGAGCCATAACTACTTCGGCCTCACTCTCGACAACTGGTTTAGTGGAGACAAGCGGGCAAGGTACAGATAGTTCAGCCTCCTCACCTTCACTTTCCTTGTGGTTTATGCTCTGCGAGGCTTCTAGTACTGCCTCACTCTCTTCATCCAGTCGAGTCATAAAGGAACCTTCAAGATCCACCTCCCACACCTTTACTGAAGGGGTCCTGGTCTTGGGAACAGCTACCTTAGTGAAGACAGGATTACTCTCACCTGTTTTTCTCATTGATCTAGTTACAACACAAGCAGGGTAAATAATGCCATCATCGGCTTCTGGTTGATCTAGTACATCATTGGGATTAATTAACATTATGGGACACTTGGTCCCTTCAACCTTTCGGTTGCCAAAATCATTACCAAGATTAATATCTACCCCTGGAATGGGCAGTTGTTTACTTACACCAACATTAAATCATCCTGAAATATAATTAGAATCAAGGTTAATTTACATTAAAGACACCTGTTGCACATTACCTGCAATACCTTGGAGAAGCACAACTTCACCAAGATCTCAGGTGTCAACATTAGCAAGTACATTCTGGGCAATAAGAAACTGTGAAGCTCCAGTATCACGGAGTAATTGAACAGTCTTACTACTACCATCTTTACATAATAATGTACCTGTAGAAATGTATGGTTTCAATGCAGCCATCCAATGGGGATTGACTCTAGTACATGGAGAATTATTTGTTTGCAATCCTCTACTCATAGTAAGACCAGTTGGCCGTAATTCAGGATGAAACTATAGCAAGAAGTAATCACATGTCCTCTTCTCTTACAATGTGTACAATGCCTGACAGTGGACACACCTGTGGAACCAACTGCAGGTTTCGAATTAACATTACTAGGATTAGATGGTCCTGGCAATGGAGTAGCAATTTTAGGTTTATAAAAGAGAAGAGTTCATGGGAGTAACTGGAACACTAGGATTGGATTTATACTGATAAGGAGTTCGGTGAGTATTATAATTTACTCTACGGTTAAACTTAGGTGATTGGGCCTTAAACTGGGCGTTAGTCAACAACTCATGCTCATCAGCGAGTTTAGACAGCTCATAAATGTCTGTTATATTTTTCTGTTCTGCCATAAAAGTAGACAATTTGTCTGGGAGACATGACATTACTTCTTCTGTTATAAGATTATTCTTAAGAGCATCATACTCGGTTATTGAAAGTGATTTTAGCCATCTGTTGCAGTAATTTACTTTTAGATGGGTGAAATCTGCTATTGTCTGATCACTTACCCTCTTTAGGTTCCTGAACTTTTGTCTGTGTGCTTCTGGATTTAATTGGTAAGCATTTAAGATGCTTTTCTTAACAAACTCATAGTCAAAACTATCCTCATCAGGCAAGGATGCAAAAATCTTCAACTTCTCCCTTTTAACTGATATTGCATGATTGCAACCCATTGATCCCTTGGCCAGTTCATACTGACTGCAATTTTAGAAAAATGTGCTTAGAAAACCTCGGGATCCGCCTCATATAACTTGGGTAACTATGTATTTATTCATCCTTATGGGATTATTATCATTATTATTAGAAACATTGCTAGTATTTCCATGCCCAGCCGCCATTCTCTGTGTCTCAAGTCTGTTGTTGGCCTCGGCCATTTGTTGTTAAATTTCTAACTGCTGTTTCTTTGTTGCTTCCAATTACAACTGAACTACAATTCTACTATTTTGTGCCTCAATCTCTAAACGCCTAGTTTCAAGCTCCCTCTGTTGAGCTACAACCTCTAATACTTCTTGTTGTTTTTGAGCTTCAATCTCTAATTGTTTTTGTTGTTTATGAGCTTCAAGCTCTAATTTTTTCTGTTGCCTTACAAATTCATATTCTTTTTCTTGAGCCTCAAGTTTAGCATACGTTACTTGCACATCTTGCTCAAGACGCCTTAAAGCAATTTGCTCACTAGTCTGTTCCTTGACTTTCTCCAGAAATTCCTTTCCTAACTCATCATTTTCTACCAAATGTGTCACCATGACTCTCAGAATTTGTGCTTTAGTCATGTTATTTCTGGCTGTTAATTCTAACTTAGTTGCCATATTTATTAAGGCAGACTTTTTTAGGTTTTTAATTCCCTCAAAGTCTGGATTAGCCAACAGCGACAACACTTGATCCTTTATGGTTAATTAACACTGGGCACTTGACTGACTAAAATAATTAACAGAATGGCACGGCACTACACTTCATTTTAAATTGTCACGACACTGAAAATTCGCTTGACCTCACTGCACAAACAAATATAGGATGACTTACCTCCAAAATCGTGAAGCGCAGGTTACTTGTTACACAGGCTGACCCTGGCATGGCATACTACAATTTTCTTAAAACACACAGATTTCTAAAGCAAACTTGTACCTAGGAAGGCAAGGTTAGATTAGCAAAAGTTAAATATATGTGGGAACAATATATCCCGCGACTGGCCCCCAAAATCAAAGTTACAAACCGTACATTAATGCTCGTGACGTAACAGCGACAAAATATTTTAGTCTAGGGACATTAAACGATGCTGTAATCTCAAGGTGTGTCACCAGTATAATCCCATGGTTTGTACATGCAAGAATTAGAATTAATCACCGCCCAAGGAATAATTAATTTCACATAAACTATGATTGTGTATTAAAATGATATTTCAGTTAATTATGAGTATTAAATATCAATAAACAGATTGGCAATATCACATGTAAATAAAAATAAATTTATGTCTCCACAGACTAATACTACTGCGACAGAAACAGATATATATATCTATATAACAGTCACTTTACTCCTAGATGTTGATCCTCCCTCTGTCTAACACTTACTGACTATCTTTCTCACGGCAGGAGCCGATCTCGCTTTCGCACAACATATCAACTGACAATTTTTATAAATATTAATTTTACTTAAATGGAGCCATATAATGTGAATAAGGTAATCATTAATTAACTAAATTAAAGAATGATCAGAATTACATGCATGAACAGAGGTAATGTAGTTATTAATAATACAGTTATATATTTATAAAATAAAGAGGAAATTGCTGGCAACTGCCCAACATAGCAGGATGCAATGTGTCCCACGGTATTGCCAACTAGATGAACAACTAAAACGGCCTTGTTACGACCCTGGGTTCATCAGTGGAAACCAGAGGTCAAATTGAGCTAAATAAACTACTTTATATTATTTGGGACGCATGGCGAGGTGTCTTTGTTTGTGTCTTCCCTGCCAGACGTAAGACGATTCTTGTTTCTCACAGAGCAGTTAAAGGCTGAGCTTGTGATTAATTATTAAGTAATAAAATAGGCACCAATTATGTTTACGAATGATTAGAAAGTATTAGTAAAGTAGATATGGGTAGACTTGGATATAGGGCTGCTGTAAGATTAGCTGAGTAATCGGCCGGCAGCGAATCAGCTGGAGAGAGCTGAGCATTGTGGCTAGCTCCCTTCTCTGGCTGGCGTTCGTGGTGTCAAGAGCTTTTCTGAGTTGCTCTGCACCCCTCTACCCTTCCTCTTACTTCTTTCCCTTACCTTAAGTTCTTGTAACTAATAAGATAAGTACTTTGTATTTAGTTGTGCCTACTCTGGAAGTGTAAGATTTGTGTAGACCGTAGGTAGTATTTGCCAGTGTTTTGGGTACACCTAAGTGTTGTGTTGTGTTAGGGTACCACGTGGGCTCACTACCCCCTAAGCTGCCTCAAGCTTCAAGTCCTTCACTATTAAACTTTACC
Source organism: Procambarus clarkii (assembly GCF_040958095.1). Lineage (NCBI taxonomy): Eukaryota > Metazoa > Arthropoda > Malacostraca > Decapoda > Cambaridae > Procambarus > Procambarus clarkii. The sequence continues at coordinate 54,788,635 of NC_091151.1, read as the reverse complement.
CTAGCTTGTGCTATTGTAAACCTTGTATCCTGCCTATGTGGAACAAGGCTTTTAACTTATGATAGTGTGGTAAAGTAATTATTGTTATTGGTGTGAATGTATATGGGGGTTGTTAAGGGGTTAATAAATAAGTAAGTTAGTTAAAGGAGTATCCATTCTTCCTGTGTAGGAGATCTATGATCTACCTCTAGGCGGACAATTGCAGTAATAAGCCATTATAAGTTTACTCATACCTTTTCATTGGGGGCCGGGCCTTTAAGATCTCCATTACTAGGGATGCATCTTGTTCCTAACTACTAACCCTACTCCATAATAATATTAGATCCCCCATAGCAGCACCTTCAAACTATAACAAGTGGTTGGCCACACCGGGATGAACAGAAAGCGTAAAAAATTAAATTTTTGAGTGCCAAAACTAAAAATTCTTGTTTTTCACAGAACGGTTGTGTGTTAGTCTAGGGTCCAGCTCATCTAGCAAAGGTTAGCTTGTACTGACTGGACACCCAGCTGGATCCCTTCACGACTGAGGTAAGTGTGGGCCTTGTGTTAGAGGCCGTGCAAATTTTTGTTTTTTTCCAAGTTTTTATTTTTTAATTTTTTCTTTGGCTAGGAGCTAAATTAATTAGTGATGGAGGCTAAAATGCAGGAACTGGCAGTGGATCCTTCAGTGGTAGAGATCAAGAAGCTTACCAAGTCTAATTTATTATTGTTAGGCAAGAAATTTGGCCTCGAGTTAAATGACGCGGATAAAAAGTGGACTTTGGTGAATGAAATATTACAACATTGTATGGACCAAGAACTATTGCCAGATGATACACCTTTATGCCAACCTAGCCAAGCGGAAAGTGCAGCTCATAGGGACAGAGAGATAGCTCTAGAGTTAGCAAAAATAAGACTAGAGGAGCAAAAACTCAAAACCGAGGAGGCTAGAATTAGAGCGAATACCACTGGACCACCACCTGCCGGGGATTCAAACCCCAGGTATTATGAGAAAAAGCATAACTTGCCTGAATTTTCAGTCGGACCCTGAAAGGTTTTTCAACCATTTTCATAGATTGGCCATGTCCATGAACTGGCCAAAGGAAGAGTGGGTGAAAATCCTACAGGGAAGACTTAGGGGTAAGGCCCCAAGATATTTTTATAAACATGCCTGACGACGAGTGTTTTAAATATGATAAAGTCAGGAAACGAATTTTGAGGGCATATGAAATTACTCCTGAAGCTCACCGCCAAGCTTATCGCAACCTTAGGCCTACTCACAACCAACCGCTCACTGAATTTGCTAATGATCAAATTAGATTGTTTGAAAAATAGATTCGCTCGGCTAAAGCCGAAACATACGAGGCACTGAAGAATTTAGTTTTAATGGAACATTTTATAGATAATATGCCAGAGAATGTAGCACAGTACATTAGAGGAAGGATAGAGGTAGATTCTAAAATAGGGGATTTGGCCAAGATGGCAGAAAACTACCAGTTGGCGGACAAAAGGCCCAATAAAAATAATTATACCCCACAGCGTAGCAAAACTTATACCCACAGCCAGTCCAGACCAGCTCATTCTAACCCTTTAACTAATGCACCTTCTGTTTCAGACATAACTAACCCTGTTAAAGTGTCTAGCCCCACGGCACCTAAGAGTGAACCAAAGGGTAATCCTGTTAGTAATGTCTCTTCTCCTCGACGTATCTGTGATCACTGTAAATGTCCAAACCACATTACTAGCCGTTGTTGGCAACTGTACCCGGAAAAAAGACCCAATGCTCTAGTTATGACACAGGGCTTGAGGCCTTCGGAAGGGTTAGGGAGTAAGAGCTCCAACCCACAGTGGTTGAACCTGCTTACCCCATTCTTATCAAAAGGGAGACTACTTTTGTCTGAGGGTTCTTCCTGGAAGGACGTGGTGATCTTCCGAGACACCGGTGCCATCCAGAATTTAATTTTAGAGAGTGCTTTGCAAGGTGCCAACACACTCGACACTGGAGAGGTGGTACTGGTCGAGGGTGTCACTAGTGATACTCGAGCAGTACCCCTCCATAAGGTTACCCTGGAATATGATTTCCACAAGGGTGTTTGTACAGCTGGAGTCACTTCGTACCTACCTTTCCCTAATGTTGATGTAATATTGGGTAATGATTTAGCAGGGGATAAGGTAAGGGGACTCCAGACTGCCTATTATTTGCCTACCCCTAAGGTTTCCCTGGATCCACCCACTGTAGAGGATAATGTTGTGTACCCTCCATGCGCGGTGACCAGGTCTATGGGACTTAAATGTAAGGGCCGCCCTGTGCTTGCCAAGGCGGTAAATCCCGAGGACACGAGGAATTTTCTGAGTGGTGAAAGCCGAGTGGACCTTGCGGACACATTCATGGCCTGACTCGATGACGTGGCCGAGGACATTGTGGAGAGCCTGCCACCGCCGCCTACCGAGATTAGTGAGGAGGTGGAGGAGAACACTGTTGATCCTCGGCCAATGGCATCTGACAAAGGCCTGGACGCCTCCTTGAGTGAGTTACAGAAAGCTGACCCCAGTCTTGCAGAATGCCACGAAGTAGCCATCTCTAAGGAGGAAATTGTAGACGCAGCAACTGGGTACTACAATAATGATCGGTTTTTGATGAGAAAATGGAGACCACTGAGTGCTCCCTTGTCAAATGAGTGGGAAGTAGTCCACCAGGTTATGTTGCCGACCTGCTATAGAGAAAGAGTTTTGTCAGCTGCTCATGATGATCCTATGGGGAAACATCAAGGTGTTAATATTACTTATCACAAAATCTGCAAGTATTTCTTTTGGCCCAAGCTGAAAAGCGATGTGGCAAAATTTTGTAATGCATGTATTGCTTGTCAACTTGTTGGGAAACCAAACCAGACTCCACCTAAAGCTCCTCTAAGGCCTATTGTCGTGCCGGAGGAACCATTTTCTCATGTGGTAATGGACTGTGTTGGTCCATTATCTAGAATTAAGTCTGGTAATATTTACCTAATCACGATGATGTGTATCACAACCCGTTACCCAGAGGCTTTTGCTGTAAGGAACCTCCGAGCAAAGACTGTTGTTGTTCGTATGTTGCAATTTTTTTCCACTTTTGGATTGCCTCGGGTCGTGCAAACTGACAATGGTAATAACTTTAAGTCTGATATTTTTAAACAATTTTGTAAGGACCATGGAATAACTCATAAGGTTTCCAGCCCATTCCATCCACAGAGTCAACGGGTAATTGAGCGGTTCCATCTAACTCTGAAGCAGATGTTGAAGACATCATGCGAGAGTTCCCACACCTTCTGGGATGAGAACTTGCCGTATGTTTTGTTTGCTGCTAGAGATGGATTACAAAGTTCACTGGGTTGTTCTCCTTTTGAGTTAGTCTTTGGCCATAAAGTTCGTGGACCCTTGCAAATATTACAGGAGAATCTGTTAGGGAACGTAACGTTAACCGAAGGTTCAGCTTTCTTTGCGCAACACCACCAGAGACTCAAGGACTGTAAGGCAGCTGCACTAAAGTATCTTGGAAAGGTCCAAGAAAATATGAAAGAACGAAACGATGCTAAGGCTAAGTTGCGGGTATTTCAGCCTGGTGACCCTGTCCTGGTATTAAAGCCTCGACTAGGGAACACTATGTCCCACAAGTACGAAGGCCCCTACATTGTGACAGAAAAGACTGGGGACCTCACGTACAAAGTGAGGCACTCTGACAAGCGTAACCAGGTAATGCTCGTACACTTGAATCGGCTGAAGAAGTTCCAGGGCCACAGGCCCATTACACTAACCAATGTTTCCATTTCCAGTGAGGGAGGGGATGATTGTTCTGGGGACCCAACTAATCTCATTCTCAATAATTCTAGTTCTGTGAATGCTGTGGAGGAGGGACTGTCCCATTTGCAGATGGCCCAACGTGAAGAGGGGCAGTCGTTGCTTGACGAATTCTCCAGTCTGTTCGGCGAGGTCCCGACCCAGACTGATGCCATTTACCATGATGTCAAGTTGACAGACTACACCCCTACACCCCTTCAACCCTGTCGAATGAGTCCGGAAAAGAAGGCCATCGTACGGAAAGAGATGGACTTCCTGCTCCAGCACGGCCTCATCCGGCCGAGCCAGGGTTCTTGGTGCTCGCCCTGCCTTTTGGTCCCTAAACCAGACGGCTCCTTGCGATTATGCACCGACTATCGGCAGCTCAACAAAGTGATCATTGTGGATGGCTATCCGCTGCCCCTCCTCGCGGACTGCATTGACGAGATTGGAAACGCCATGTACGTCTCGAAATTCGACCTCTCGAGGAGGTATTATCAAATCCCACTCACTGAACGTGCTAAACAACTAACTGCGTTCGTGACACCCGATGGTGTTTTTGAGTATCAAGTGTTACCGTTCGGCTTGCGTAATGCCCCCTGTCACGTTCCAGAGGCTAATGAACTTTTTGCTCGCTAATATGCCAAATTGTCGGCCGTATTTAGATGACATTGTGCTCTTTGATGGTAATTGGGCTGACCACATAGCTAGGTTACGCCAGTTGTTCAGTTTTGAAAAATGCAAATCTAACCTTAAATGCAAAAAAGTGTCAATTTTGGCCAAGGCACAGTGACGTACCTCGGTTATGAAGTGGGCCAAGGAAAAGTTTTGCCTCGGCAAGATAAAATCAGTGCCATTCTGGAGTATCCCGTGCTCCAGTCTAAAAAGGACATTCAAAGGTTTATCGGTATGTGTGCGTACTATCGGCGCTTTTGTCAGAACTTTTCCAGTGTTTCCATTCCTCTTACAGACTTGTTGTGGAAGGCCGTTAAATTTAGGTGGTCATCAGACTGTGCCGAGGCATTTAAAAATTTGAAATTGATCTTAGCTTCCGCCCCAGTGCTTGCTAGTCCAAGGTTCGACCGACCATTTAAAATTCATGTTGACGCATCTGACACGGGTGCTGGTGCAGTTTTGTTGCAAACTGGGGATGATTAAGTGGAACACCCAGTATATTATTACTCTGTGAAATTTGACAAGGCGCAACGCAATTATTCAGTGGTAGAAAAAGAGGCGTTGGCGCTAGTGTTAACATGTAAAAAATTTGAAGTCTACCTCACAGGTAATATAGTGGAAGTGTACACGGACCATAACCCACTAGTTTTCATGAATCAAATGAAGGAAAAATAAACGCATCCTCAGGTGGGCATTGTACCTACAGGACTTCAATCTTTCCATTATCCACCTACCGTGCCGGCTCAACGTGATAGCCGATGCTCTGTCCCAGTTGCCTGAGTAACATTCATCTGGGCCACAGGAAGCCATATACCAATTGTCATGCTTTTGTTATATATATTTTTTTGTAGGTTCTCCTGTGACATTAAATATTCCGTGTCCAATTTATTTACTTCCCTTTTTTTTGTGTATGTGTTTTTTCTTTCAGATAATTCCTTTGTACTTTTCTTGCAGAGAAATTGTTGTTTTGATTGATTTTCTTTTATGTCATAGATTTTCCTTTTTATTCTCTGTATACTCTTACAAAAAATATGACTACTATTCTAGTAGTCACATTTTTTTTCTCTGAAGGGGGGAGGAGTGTTATGACCCTGGGTTCATCAGTGGAAACCAGAGGTCAAATTGAGCTAAATAAACTACTTTATATTATTTGGGACGCATGGCGAGGTGTCTTTGTTTGTATCTTCCCTGCCAGATGTAAGACGATTCTTGTTTCTCACAGAGCAGTTAAAGGCTGAGCTTGTGATTAATTATTAAGTAATAAAATAGGCACCAACTATGTTTACAAATGATTAGAAAGTATTAGTAAAGTAGATCTGAGTAAACTTGGATATAGGGCTGCTGTAAGATTAGCTGAGTAATCGGCCGGCAGCGAATCAGCTGGAGAGAGCTGAGCATTGTAGCTAGCTCCCTTCTCTGGCTGGCGTTCGTGGTGTCAAGAGCTTTCCTGAGTTGCTCTGCACCCCTCTACCCTTCCTCTTACTTCTTTCCCTTACCTTAAGTTCTTGTAACCAATAAGATAAGTACTTTGTATTTAGTTGTGCCTACTCTGGAAGTGTAAGATTTGTGTAGACCGTGGGTAGTATTTGCCAGTGTTTTGTGTACCCCTAAGTGTTGTGTTGTGTTAGGGTACCACGTGGGCTCACTACCCCTAAGCTGCCTCAAGCTTCAAGTCCTTCACTAGTAAACTTTACCCTAGCTTGTGCTATTGTAAACTTTGTATCCTGCCTATTCGGACCAAGGCTTTTAACTTAAGATAGTGTGGTAAAGTAATTATTGTTATTGGTGTGAATGTATATGGGGGGTTGTTAAGGGGTTAATAAATAAGTAAGTTAGTTAAAGGAGTATCCATTCTTCCTGTGTAGGAGATCTATGATCTACCTCTAGGCGGACAATTGCAGTAATAAGCCACTATAAGTTTACTCATACCATTTCATTGGGGGCCGGGCCTTTAAGATCTCCATTACTAGGGATGCATCTTGTTCCTAACTACTAACCCTACTCCATAATAATAATATATCCCCCATAGCAGCACATTTTTAAGCCTAACAGGTCTCTCACGGTTTTGCCACTAGATGATCAGTACAAAATATAACTTTCTCACGGGAAGGCTGACTAGCTGATCACCACACACATACACACACAAAAATAACGGTTTCCCACGGTAGGGCAACCAGATGATCATTACTAAAATATAACATATAAGCACATACACGTACTGATATCAGCATACAAGTAATGATATAATATATACAAGTAATTATATAATATAAGCACATACAAGTAATGATGCCTGGAATAAGTAATTATTTAATATTTATATACGTATCCAATAGGGGTACGTAACATCTATACCCTCTGGAAGATCGTTTACATATATCAGATACAGGATGGGTCCAAGTACAGAGCACTGAGGGACTCCGCTGGTGATATCTCGCCACTCTGATGTCTCTTTCCCCCCCCCCCCAAACAGTTACTCGCTGTTTCCCTGTTGCTTAGATACTCCCTTATGCACTGGAGCACCTTACTTTTACTCCTTCCTGTTTCTCCAACTTTTGTAACAGCCTCTTATAGGGTACCGTGTCAAATGCTTTCTGATAGACAACAAAAGTGTAGTCTGCCCACTCTTCTTTCTCTTGCCTAATTTTTGTCGCCTGGTCATAGAATTCTATTAGGTATTTGAGGCACTTCCATCCCTGAACCCATGCTGGTGGTGTGTTACAAAGCTCCTTCTCTCGTAATGTTCTAAGAGCCTTTTCCTCATGATCTTCTCCATCACCATACATGGTATACAAGTTAGGGAAACTGGCCTGTAGTTCAGTAGCTCTGGCCTGACACACTTTTTGTATATTGGGACTACATGACCTGTCTTCCAGCTTTTCGTTAGGTCTCCTGTTTCCAGTGACCTGTTATACACAATAAAGAGTGGCACACACAGTGCTTCTGCACCCTCTTTTAGTATCCGTGGTGAGAGTTGTCAGGCCCAACAGCCCTTGTCACATTCAGCACCAACAGATTAATTTTGACCTCATCACTGGTGAGCTCAAATTCCTCTAAGGCTTCATGGTTTACCGCCTCCTCTATTAGTACAGGGGGCTTCTCCTTGCGCTATTGTGAAAACCAGCTTGAATCTCTTGAGTTCTTCACACACCTTGTCATTCTCTGTGTATCTGTTCTTCCCTTTTCTCAGTTTCATAAATTGTTCCTTCACGGCTGTTTTCCTCCTGATGTGGCTGTAGAGTAGTTTTGTTTGGTCTTTACATGCGATGTCATTTTCATACTGTCTCTCTGCTTCTCGCCTCACTCAGAGGTACTCATTCCTTGCCCTCTAGTATCTACCCCTGCTCTCTAATGTTCAGTTATTTCTGTAGTTTCTTCATGTTCTTGTATTCAACTGCTTCGATACTTTACATTCCTGATTGAACCATGGATTTTTCTCTTGTTTTTAATTTTTCTTCTTTTGGGCCGGAATAAACCTGCCTGGAGCTTCCTGAAACTTCTGGGTGAGGTAGACCATCATATCCTGTACAGTCTTTTATCTGAATTCTTTTTCCCATGGCATTCCCATTAGAAAGTTCCTCATCTCGTCTAATTTTCCTCTTTGTAAGTCAAGCTTTTTCCATTCAGATCCCTTCCTTGTATAGGTTATTCCTACCTCCCCCTGATACTCAATTGCCAATACACTGTGGTCACTCATTCCAATTGGGGCTTGGAATTGCACTTACCTAATGTCTGACTCATTCAAGATGAATATCAGGTCGAGTCTAGCTGGTTCATCGATGACTATCATTCTTGTGGGTCCCTTAACATGTTGGCTCAGAAAGTGTATTGCTGCCACGTCCATGATTTTAGCTCTCCGTGTATCTGCACCTCCATGTTATTCTCCTTCTATAGTTGAAGTCGCCCATGATTAAGAGTCTGGATCCATTTCTGCTGGCAACTGAAGCTGCTCTCTCTATTATATTAATAGTTGCCATGTTGTTTCTACTATTGTTCCAGTATTGGTCTTGCTGTGCAGATAGGCTTGAAAGTGTTTTGATTTATGTTTCCATACGACATTCAAATCCTATATGCTGCCTACGTCACCCTGCCTATGTGCCTATGGTGCCAGCGGGTTTTCTTCCTTTTGGGGAGTGTTGTACATGCTTCTATGGCGGTATGTCCACTCACAAGATGAGTGGCGCTGCCCAATAAACTCGCCCCTCGGGGCAAAATTTTAATTTAAATTTAGTGTTGGAATTATATCCATTCCCAAATCTCTCTCCCACACTGATTCCTGCAGCTGCCTGGCATTTATAGTGTAGACACCTTCTGATCCACCCACTTCCCCTCACCCCAATCTTCATTACAGTACACTTATTAGGATTTAGCTGTAGCAATCATATTTTTTCACTCTCCAGGAATTTGTCAAGGTCTTCCTGTAACATTCTGGAGGCCTCTGCTTTTACATTATTTATTGTCATGGCATTGTTTCCAAACATTAGCATGTACGAGCTCACTCCTTCGGGTGGATCATTAACATAAACTAGGAAGAATAGTGGTCCCAGGACCGATCTTGGGGGACCCCACTTGTTACATTCCTCCAGCTAGAGACCTCGATTCTAATTGTAACTTTTCGTCTTTTGTCCTTCAGTACTTCAGTCCTTCGTTTTCCCTTACCCACTTTTGTGTCTTCCCAATAATCCCAGTTTCCTTCTCCATAATGTCCACTTGTCTTTCACGAGAAACAGAATCAAGTGCCTTTTGACAGTCTAGAAAAATGTAATATATCCAGCCTTGTTGACCAAACCACGCACTAGAAAGTGAAGAGACGATGACGTTTCGGTCCGTCCTGGACCATTCTCAAGTCGATTGTTTCCCTTGCCACACAATCGACTTGAGAATGGTCCAGAACTTACCGAAACGTCGTCGTCTCTTCACTTTCTAGTGTGTGGTTTGGTCAACATACTTCAGCCACGTTATTGTGACTCCTCGTCTGCATATCCAACCTTCTTTTTGTCATCATAACATTGTCACAGAACTTGATTAATTTGGCCAGGTATGTCTTTCACTTTCTAAATCCATGCTGCCGGTCTGTTACAAAGTTTATCTTCTCAAGGAGCTCCACTATTCTCAAACTGATTACTCTCTCCTCCACTTTACAAGGTATACTTGTCAGTGACACCGGTCTGCAGTTTAGTGCCTCCTGTCTTTGTCCTTTATTGAATATTGGGACTACACTTGTTTTTTCAAAATTCTGGGAGAATTCATGTTTTAAGTGCTTTATTAAAAAATATTAGTTAGTGACAAAGCACCTTTGTAGCCTCCTTCAGCATACATGATGTCTTGCCTAAGTGATTTTGTTGCATCTGTTTCCATCAGATGTTTTTAAGCCACTTTTTCTGAAACTACTATGTCATCCTCGGCCCTTTCATCACTCAACTCGGGTCTCCGCATTGTATCCTTTATAAAGATATTCTGAATTATTTTGTTGAGTTCCTCATACACCTCTCTGTCGTTTTCCGTGAGACTTTCCCCTTGCCTCTTTATCAGGCGGACTCTTATTCCTATGTTTCTCCTTATATGGTTATTAAACAGCTTTGGTTTTCCCTTGATTTTGCTGCAATGCCATTTTCAAATTGTCTCTCAGTTTCCTTCCTGACTTTGGTTCATTCATTTATTACTCGCGTTTCTGCATCTATATTTTTCTCTCCTCTGGCTCTCTGTACTTTTTTCAATGATTTTTGTTCTTCTCCTTTCCTTCTCTGCTCTGCCTATTAAACCCAGGGTTTACCTTGCTTCTCTCATCCACCTCCTTCAATGGGACGCAGAGCTCTGTTGCATCTGCACATTACTGAGCTTCCATCATCACAGTGGTCGTCTACCTTTCTAGTTCCCTACCCCAATAGATTTCACTCAAACTCCCAGTACCCATCCTGTGTGGTGGTGGTGGTGGGCCACAATACACATCCTGTGGGTGGTGGTGGGTCCCAGTACCCATCCTGGGTGGTGGTGGTGGGCCACAATACACATCCTGTGGGTGGTGGTGGTGGGCCCCAATACCCATCCTGTGGGTGGTGGTGGGTCCCCGTACCCATCCTGTGGGTGGTGGTGGATCTCGGTACCCATCCTATGGGTTGTGGTGGATCTCAGTACCCATACTGTGGGTGGTGGTGGATCTCAGTACCCATAGTGTGGGTGGTGGTGGGTTCCAATACCTATTATGTGGGTAGTGGTGAACACTACCCACAGGATGGGTACTGGGTAACTACCAAGTACTCAACACCACCACCATTCCATTGGGGGTGGTGAACCTCATACCCATCCTGTGGAATGGAACATAAAGGTTGTTTATATAAAAGAGAAAGTCTGTCTGTTAGCCTGTCAGTTCAGGGTTAGAGGACAGACGGTTGTGGTTTCCCTCACTCAACTTTCCATGGTGAATTGTGGCTGTAGGGAAAGTGTCACGAGGGGGGGGGGGCGGCGGCAAATCCAGTGCCCGTCCGTCAGAAGGATTGACTTGTATTGAGACAATTCCTCTGAAGATTGAAATGTGGGTATGATTGTCCATAGTGTTTTCCCACAGATTTCTCTGTTGTTCTTGACGTTAAGACAATAACAATAGAGAACGTTGATAACATTGATTCAACGTTGCTAATATTGTTTAAACGATGATAACATTGATTCAATGTTGATAGCATTGATTCAACGTGGGTTCAATGTACATTCAACGTCTGTAACATTAATTCAAAGTCGATAATGAACATTCAACGTCTGTAACATTGATCTAACATGTAGACCGAAGAATCAACTCGACATCTTTGATTACACGTCGATAACATTGATCCACGACAATATCCTTTATTATTATTATTATTATTATTATTATTATTATTATTATTATTATTATTATTATTATTATTATTATTATTATTATTATTCAATGTGGAAAACGTCGACTCAACTTCGATAACGGTTATACAATGTGGATAAAGTTGATTGAACATTGTTAACATTTATTTAATCTAGTAAAGAATGTTGGTTCATCAACGATAACGTAGATGCAACGTTAATAAAGTAAATTCAACATCCGTAACGTTGATTCAACGTCGATAATGTTCATTTAACGTCGGTAACGTTGATTCAACATCGGAAATGTTTATTGAACGTTGATTTAACATCGGCAATGGTCAATCAACGTTCATAAAGGTGAATCAACGTCGGTAACGTTGATGCATCTTCAATAATGTTGATGCATCGTAGATAACGTTAATTTAACATTCGAAGTTGTTGATGCGATGTCGATTCCGTTATTTGAATGTCCATCATAATGCTGCTTCAGTGTTTCTCTACTACGTTTTGTCCACTGAGAGAGAGGACGAGAGAGAAGGAGGGAGGGAGATTGAGAGAGAAAACAGCATATTAGGAGGGAAAATAGGAGGATGGGACGGAGGAAGAATGGCAGAGAGGGAGGGTGAGTGGGTGAAAGGCAGAGAGGGAGGGTGAGTGGGTGAATGGCAGAGAGGGAGGGTGAGTGGGTGAATGGCAGAGAGGGAGGGTGAGTGGGTGAATGGTAAAGATGGAGGGTGAGTGGGTGAATGGCACAGGGGGAAGAGAAGTAGGTGAATGGAAGGAAGGCAACGAGAGAGATAAACGAACAGAGACCCCGGGCACCGCTGGGTACCCCGAGTTGAGCCAAATCATGCACTTTTGGGGTGAATTAGTTACATTCTCTTTTAATTTGCCAATCTGGCATCACTCGCTCTTTCAGTTATTAAGTCATTAATTTTTTCCTATAATCACTTTGCGCTGCTATATATTTTCTTGTCAAAGTTTACATTAGGCAAAATCTACATCCGCAGATGGTGTAAACTTCTACACTTATAACTAAGCCAACGACGAGAAATTGCAACATTTAGGAGTTTTCAAATTTGATTGAAACATCCAGTGATACGTGACTCTTCGTGCATGATGACTTGATGATAAATGAAAAGGCAAGTTTCACTCATCAACAGCTCTATAAAGTTTTGTTGATTTCATCAATATAGTTTGTATTTTATCTATGTTCACATTCAGACAGTCATGTTACAATTGAGTCTTAAGGAGTTGATCGCACTTAAGGTTGATAAAGAATCACTTAAAATTAACGTGTAATATTTTGGAGGTCTCTACTTATTATACACATTTGAGTGCAATTAGCATGGACAGCAGTTGGGTGTGAAGGGTAGACGCCATCTTGGTCATGTTAACTACTCACGCAAAATATGAGCCATCAGTTAACGTCAAGACAACTGCACTTCCAGAAGCACCCTTGAGGCGCTGATGGTAGGGAACCCTCACCGTATATGGGTTGAGAGAGGAAGCCCTATAATAAGCAAAGTATCAGCCTAGCTTAAAAGGTTGTGTTACCATCAAGACGAAGTTCGCGTGCATTTTAATTTCTACAATTAGCGAGAGAAATATTTTTAAAACTTTAGTTACGAACACAGGAAGTTAGAGGAACATTGTTCGACTAAATTTTCAGACATTGATTCAAATGATTATACTTCCAAGTTCATCATTGGAATTTATTCAAGTGTAGAATGGGACACAATGAATTCTACTTTTAGCATCTTAAAATTTGACGACGGCCTCGGCATCAAATTTATGAACAGTAATAATTTTGTATCATTATAGCTCGCATGATGAATAAGTGGTGCATAATAGCCTTATGTTGAAGGCAGCAACAACCAATGAACGAGGGGGAAGGTGTGAAAAGGAGGAGTTTGGAGGCAGAGTGGGCGTGGCCTATCCCACAGTGGAGCCCAACTACTCACACACGCCGGGACACTGTGCCACACACGCCGGGACACTGTGTCACACACGCCGGGACACTGTGCCACACACGCCGGAGCCACAAGCAACACCCAGGACCTTATACGACGATACGTACATCTTGTTTCTTGGGTGAGCGGTAAATACAGTCCAGTTAGGTGCTTCCTCACTATCCACCAATCATATTCATCCCCTTACAGTGTTCAGCTAGCAGTGGTGCGATGAAGGGAAGGATAATTGTTTATGTAATTAAATTTTGTGGTTTGTATAAGATTGTTGATCCTATTCCACAAGAACATCACGTACCTAAGTGAGTCTTACATTAAGAATGCTAAAGGCTAGAGTCTGAACATAATATAGCTAAGTGAGCATTAAGCATGCTAGAGGCCGGGGTCTGAACATAACGTAGCTAAGTGAGCATTAAGCATGCTAGAGGCCGGGGTCTGAACATAACGTAGAGCCTTTCCTTAAGAACCGTTCATGGGACGACCATTTACTGCCCTATAGAGCGATATTTTGTTAAGTATCCCCTCGTGCTGTGACATTTTCTGCTATACGTGCTTGTGCAACACATTTTCTTCAGATACCTTTCATTCAATTAGTTTCTTAGAACTTGTGCATGATTTTATACAGAAATTTGGTGTTTAGCAATAATAAAATACAGTGACCTCTTCGATACACAACATCAGTGACCTGTGCCCCCCACAACTGCAATGACGTGGTTGAGGTGTGTTAATTAAGGCTCGTGACCATATATGAATTTTCCATAAAACAAACCCCGTTTACGTGACTGTGTCAAAAATTAATAATAAGGAACAAGTGATAAATAGACTCATTTATAATTAGTGTAATGACAACATCCAACATACAACAATTCAACATACACATACTCATCATATTCCACATACACATACTCATCATATTCCACTTCCAAGGACATTTGAGCAGGTAAGCAGGGGATGGAAGGCTGTGGAGAGGATGCGGGAAAGTTGAGCAAGGAACTGGATAATAGTCGGAGGCGGGGATTACAGATCGGTGGCCCAACCACCGTGGAGGTTTGACTTGCAGTAGTATTGTGCGGCGTTCTTCGATGTTTATTTGCATGCAAGGGCGTCGCACAGGGGTTCGGTTCTCAGTCAGGTGGCAGTTAGTGGTAGATGTTGGTGTTATTCAGGTCTTCGGTCGTCGTTTTTCTTGATACAGAGACCTTTTTTCTGATGTTTTCCGTTGAGTTGGGACCGGCGGCTTTCTTGGTATTGATGGTAGTCTTGCTTCTAGTAGATATAGCAGTGGCGTCGATCACGGTCGTCGGTGTTGAGTTCAGGAGAAAATGTTTGGGTCTATAGTTGAACTTCTGTTGAGGTGGGGGAAGGTGCTCCAACGGAGAGTTCTTTATATGACGAATCGAAAGCAGAGGCGGTGGAGGGGGTGTTCCCTGGAGATTAAGTTCTAGCAAGTCCTAAAGTTGAGGTTGGCGCGGCGGCCGACTGTGCAGCAGCAGGGGTGATGGGAGGAACTGTAGCAGATATCGTTAGTGTAGGCGTCGGTTCCTGTGCTGCTGCTTCCACAGTAGCTGCGGGAATAGGTATGGCTGCCGTTGACAGTAGATCCGTGAGTGCGGCGGCTTTCACAGTGATCTCCGGGTCAGGAGCCTGGGAAATACTCGCTGTTGTAGTAGAGGTGGTGTAAACTTCCTCGAGCACGGTGACGTTCGGGAGGCCATTTACAGTGTAGAGTATGTTCAGAAGCCCAACATATTCCTTGTGGTTGGGGACGGCAGTCTTGTCTGCCACCTTTTTAAGAGCGTACACATTACTGTGAGGAATGCCGTGATGAGGAAGTGGTAACGGCTGGTTCGGAGGGAGGGCTAGTTGGGTGGGAGCTGGGTTCCCATTGTCTGGGTTGCTGTACAGTGGCGCCTTTCCCTCCCGGGAGCTCAGGAAAGATGGCCGCTTGCACGTTGAACGGCGACGGTGCTCGCTGGGAGGCGTTGGAGGGCGAGGCGGCAGAGCGCCTCAGGTCCTCTATTTTCTGTATTTCCTCCTGTCGGCGCGGACAGCGATGAGAGATAACTACGTGGTCACCATTGCATATAAGGCAGCGTTTGGTTGTGGACGTGCAGTATAGTGGTGGTTTTAAGCGCAGATGTTGCACTTGGGGACGCGTTCTGTGCAATCCTTGGAGAAATGGGTGTACTTGTTACAATAGACATTGTTGTCGGTCATAGTAGCGCTCCACCAGCACTCGGTAGGGTGGGGATCTTCACGCCAAAGCAGTAGAATCCTTGAGTGGTGGCTTGGGAAGCTGTTGCTAATGTGGTGAAGGTGATCTTCATGGTTTGGCGTCGGTTGTTCCAAGGAGGTCCCCCCCCCCCCGCATGATCTCATGGTTTGGTTTTCCTCCGATATATTAACGACGATATCCCCCAGATCCTTGTCTGTGTTTCATTTGATGGTCTCGCTGACGAAGACTGTTAGTGCGGCAAGAGATTTATGTGGGAGATGCAAAGATTCGCTGCATCAATGCGGTTGTCTTGTTGCAGTAATTGGTCTAGGTCCGTCTAGCTCTCTAAGTAAAGGGTAATCTCCACTCCTTGGCCGACGTCGATGGGGGTAATGCATGCTATGTATTTGATGGTCCTCAAGAGGTCGGTCTTGTTAAATGCCTGGTTGTTAAGAGTAGCAGCCCTGACTTTCAGGCGTTTGTGATGCATTGTATCCACCCCTTCAACAGGTTGAAGTGGCGGTGGATGACTTGCGAAGTGGCTCAAGCTTGCTGTTGCTCCACCCGACAATGCTTCCCACAACAGGAGGCCCTCCGTCTTCGCCCGAGAGTACTCTGGGCGAGAGTGGGGTTGACCACCTAAAGTAATGTGCCTTGCAGGCTATCACACTATTGGACTGTGGGAGCGGACACGTCCATCCACGTGGCGAGCGTGCAGCTTCTTGTCTACTCAACATGTACAGACACATAATTATTACTAATTATTAGTGGACCGGTCCTGGTAATGACTAGTAATTAAGAAGTTAAATGATAACCACAGATGATGCAAAATCTTTACAAATGATTCTACTCATTAATTAACCACTTTAAGAATATTATTGTTTACCAATAGGTAAATACACAAAGGTTACTTAACTTAAGAGGAACTACTTAATACAGACCTCTCCCTTATGATTACCTACGTTCGACTGGCGAGTGCTCTGAGCTCAGCCAGTAGTGAACCAACCAGCTACACCGACATACACATCATGGGTAATATTACTGTATATAGAAGTCCCTCACCACACAATAATACACAAGCAACTAAACAGTATATAATACATGGTAATTGACTTATGAGCCATACAATAACCAATGACCAATAACAAGTAATAAATACAAACATATGCATGGATATGTAGTAACATAGAATCATGTATATTTTACTTTACAATTGGCAGCAATTCTACATGCCAAAGTTTTTCTATGGAATATACATTAATTCACAATCTTACTCTTCTGTCTTTATAAGCAATGAATGTACAATATTAACCAATAAGTAAAATAATTTACTAACACACATTATACAGACACTTGAATACTTCCCTGGTAACAGTATATTCATGTACATTACCATGGATGGCTAGGTAACTTTTACCAGCATAACCCCCACGTGGAGGACACATGGGGTACGTGGAGGACACGTGGAGTACGTGGAGTACGTGGAGGACACGCGGGGTACGTGGAGGACACGCGGGGTACGTGGAGGACACGCGGGGTACGTGGAGGACACGCGGGGTACGTGGAGGACACGTGGAGTACGTGGAGGACACGTGGGGTACGTGGAGGACACGTGGAGGACACGTAGGGGTACGTGGAGGACACGTAGGGGTACGTGGAGGACACGTGGGATACGTGGACACGTGGGGTACGTGGAGGACACGTGGGGTACGTGGAGGACACGCGGGGTACGTGGAGGACACGCGGGGTACGTGGAAGACACGCGAAGTACGTGGAGGACACGTGGGGTACGTGGAGGACACGTGGGGTACGTGGAGGACACGCGGGGTACGTGGAGGACACGCGGGGTACGTGGGGGACACGTAGGGGTACGTGGAGGACACGTGGGGTACGTGGAGGACACGCGGGGTACGTGGAGGACACGCGGGGTACGTGGAGGACACGTGGGGTACGTGGAGGACACGTGGGGTACGTGGAGGACACGTGGGGTACGTGGAGGACACGCGGGGTACGTGGAGGACACGTGGGGTACGTGGAGGACACGCGGGGTACGTGGAGGACACGCGGGGTACGTGGAGGACACGCGGGGTACGTGGAGGACACGCGGGGTACGTGGAGGACACGCGGAGTACGTGGAGGACACGTGGGGTACGTGGAGGACACGCGGGGTACGTGGAGGACAAGTGGGGTACGTGGAGGACACGCGGGGTACGTGGAGGACACGCGGGGTACGTGGAGGACACGCGGGGTACGTGGAGGACACGTGGGGTACGTGGAGGACATGCGGGGTACGTGGAGGACACGTGGGGTACGTGGAGGACACGCGGGGTATGTGGAAGACACGCGGGGTACGTGGAGGACACGCGAGGTACGTGGAGGACACGTGGGGTACGTGGAGGACACGCGGGGTACGTGGAGGACACGTGGGGTACGTTGAGGACACGTGGGGTACGTGGAGGACACGTGGGGTACGTGGAGGACACGCGGGGTACGTGGAGGACACGCGGGGTACGTGGAGGACACGTGGGGTACGTGGAGGACACGCGGGGTACGTGGAGGACACGCGGGGTACGTGGAGGACACGCGGGGTACGTGGAGGACACGTGGGGTACGTGGAGGACACGTGGGGTACGTGGAGGACACGTGGGGTACGTGGAGGACACGTGGGGTACGTGGAGGACACGTGGGGTACGTGGAGGACACGCGGGGTACGTGGAGGACACGCGGGGTACGTGGAGGACACGTGGGGTACGTGGAGGACACGTGGGGTACGTGGAGGACACGTGGGGTACGTGGAGGACACGTGGGGTACGTGGAGGACACGTGGGGTACGTGGAGGACACGTGGGGTACGTGGAGGACACGCGGGGTACGTGGAGGACACGCGGGGTACGTGGAGGACACGTGGGGTACGTGGAGGACACGTGGGGTACGTGGAGGACACGCGGGGTACGTGGAAGACACGCGAAGTACGTGGAGGACACGTGGGGTACGTGGAGGACACGTGGGGTACGTGGAGGACACGCGGGGTACGTGGAGGACACGCGGAGTACGTGGAGGACACGTGGGTACGTGGAAGGGACCCACGGGGGTACGTGGGAGGACACTTGGGTACGGGAGGACACGTGGGGTACGTGGAGGACACGCTGGGTACGTGGAGGACACGTGGTACGTTAGGCACGTGGTAGTGGAGGACACGTGGGGGTGGCGTGGAGGACACGTGGGATACGTGGAGGGACACTCGTGGGTACGTGGAGGGACACGTGTGGTACCGTGGAGGGACACGTGGTGTACGTGTGAGGACACGCTGGGTACGTGGAGGACACGTGGGGTACGTGGAGGACACGGGGGTAAGGGGAGGACACGTGGGGTACGTGGAGGACAGCTGGGATATCGTGGAGGACACGCCTGGGGTACGTGGCGGGACACGTGGGTATGTGGAGGGACACGTGGGGTACGTGGAGGACACGGGGGTACGTGTGAGGACAACGTGGGTAACGTGGATGGACCACGCTGGGGTACGTGGAGGACACGGGGGTACGTGGAGGACACGTGGGTACGTGGAGGACACGTGGGGTACGTGTGAAGGACACGGGGGATACGTGGAGGACACGCTGGGGTACGTGAGGGCCACGTGGGTACGTGGAGGACACGTGGGGTACGTGGAGGACACGTGGGTACGTGGAGGGACACGTGGGGTACGTGGGTACGTGGAGGACACGTGGGGGTACGTGGAGGACCACGTGCGGTACGTGGAGGACACGGGTTGGGTACGTGGAGGACACGTGGGGTACGTGGAGGACACGTGGGTACGTGGAGGACACGTGGGGTACGTGGAGGACACGTGGGTACGTGGAGGACACGTGGGTACGTGGAGGACACGTGGGGTACGTGGAGGACACGTGGGTACGTGGAGGACACGTGGGTACGTGGAGGAACGTGGGTACGTGGAGGACACGTGGGATACGTGGAGGACACGTGGGTACGTGGAGGACACGCGGGGTACGTGGAGGACACGGGGGTACGTGGAGGACACGTGGGGAACGTGGAGGACACGTGGGATACGTGGAGGACACGCGGGGTACGTGGAGGACACGGTACGTGGAGGACACGTGGGTACGTGGAGGACACGGGGGATACGTGGAGGACACGTGGGTACGTGGAGGACACGTGGGTACGTGGAGGACACGTGGGTACGTGGAGGACACGTGGGTACGTGGAGGACACGTGGGTACGTGGAGGACACGTGGGTACGTGGAGGACACGTGGGGTACGTGGAGGACACGTGGGATACGTGGAGGACACGCGGGGTACGTGGAGGACACGTGGGTACGTGGAGGACACGTGGGTACGTGGAGGACACGTGGGTACGTGGAGGACACGTGGGTACGTGGAGGACACGTGGGTACGTGGAGGACACGTGGGTACGTGGAGGACACGTGGGTACGTGGAGGACACGTGGGGTACGTGGAGGACACGTGGGATACGTGGAGGACACGCGGGGTACGTGGAGGACACGTGGGTACGTGGAGGACACGTGGGTACGTGGAGGACACGTGGGTACGTGGAGGACACGTGGGTACGTGGAGGACACGTGGGTACGTGGAGGACACGTGGGTACGTGGAGGACACGTGGGTACGTGGAGGACACGTGGGTACGTGGAGGACACGTGGGTACGTGGAGGACACGTGGGTACGTGGAGGACACGTGGGGTACGTGGAGGACACGTGGGTACGTGGAGGACACGCGGGGTACGTGGAGGACACGTGGGTACGTGGAGGACACGTGGGTACGTGGAGGACACGTGGGGTACGTGGAGGACACGTGGGATACGTGGAGGACACGCGGGGTACGTGGAGGACACGTGGGTACGTGGAGGACACGTGGGTACGTGGAGGACACGTGGGTACGTGGAGGACACGTGGGTACGTGGAGGACACGTGGGTACGTGGAGGACACGTGGGTACGTGGAGGACACGCGGGGTACGTGGAGGACACGTGGGTACGTGGAGGACACGTGGGTACGTGGAGGACACGTGGGTACGTGGAGGACACGTGGGTACGTGGAGGACACGTGGGGTACGTGGAGGACACGTGGGTACGTGGAGGACACGTGGGTACGTGGAGGACACGTGGGGTACGTGGAGGACACGTGGGTACGTGGAGGACACGTGGGTACGTGGAGGACACGTGGGGTACGTGGAGGACACGTGGGATACGTGGAGGACACGTGGGTACGTGGAGGACACGCGGGGTACGTGGAGGACACGTGGGTACGTGGAGGACACGTGGGGAACGTGGAGGACACGTGGGATACGTGGAGGACACGCGGGGTACGTGGAGGACACGTGGGTACGTGGAGGACACGTGGGTACGTGGAGGACACGTGGGATACGTGGAGGACACGTGGGTACGTGGAGGACACGTGGGTACGTGGAGGACACGTGGGTACGTGGAGGACACGTGGGTACGTGGAGGACACGTGGGTACGTGGAGGACACGTGGGTACGTGGAGGACACGTGGGGTACGTGGAGGACACGTGGGATACGTGGAGGACACGCGGGGTACGTGGAGGACACGTGGGTACGTGGAGGACACGTGGGTACGTGGAGGACACGTGGGATACGTGGAGGACACGCGGGGTACGTGGAGGACCCGCGGGGTACGTGGAGGACACGTGGGTACGTGGAGGACACGTGGGTACGTGGAGGACACGCGGGGTACGTGGAGGACCCGCGGGGTACGTGGAGGACACGTGGGTACGTGGAGGACACGTGGGTACGTGGAGGACACGTGGGTACGTGGAGGACACGTGGGTACGTGGAGGACACGTGGGATACGTGGAGGACACGCGGGGTACGTGGAGGACCCGCGGGGTACGTGGAGGACACGTGGGTACGTGGAGGACACGCGGGGTACGTGGAGGACACGTGGGATACGTGGAGGACACGTGGGTACGTGGAGGACACGTGGGTACGTGGAGGACACGTGGGTACGTGGAGGACACGTGGGATACGTGGAGGACACGCGGGGTACGTGGAGGACCCGCGGGGTACGTGGAGGACACGTGGGTACGTGGAGGACACGTGGGTACGTGGAGGACACGTGGGGTACGTGGAGGACACGTGGGTACGTGGAGGACACGTGGGATACGTGGAGGACACGCGGGGTACGTGGAGGACCCGCGGGGTACGTGGAGGACACGTGGGTACGTGGAGGACACGTGGGGTACGTGGAGGACACGTGGGGTACGTGGAGGACACGTGGGTACGTGGAGGACACGCGGGGTACGTGGAGGACACGTGGGATACGTGGAGGACACGTGGGATACGTGGAGGACACGTGGGGTACGTGGAGGACACGTGGGTACGTGGAGGACACGTGGGTACGTGGAGGACACGTGGGTACGTGGAGGACACGTGGGTACGTGGAGGACACGCGGGGTACGTGGAGGACACGTGGGTACGTGGAGGACACGTGGGTACGTGGAGGACACGTGGGTACGTGGAGGACACGCGGGGTACGTGGAGGACACGTGGGTACGTGGAGGACACGTGGGTACGTGGAGGACACGCGGGGTACGTGGAGGACCCGCGGGGTACGTGGAGGACACGTGGGTACGTGGAGGACACGTGGGGTACGTGGAGGACACGTGGGGTACGTGGAGGACACGTGGGTACGTGGAGGACACGCGGGGTACGTGGAGGACACGTGGGATACGTGGAGGACACGCGGGGTACGTGGAGGACACGTGGGATACGTGGAGGACACGTGGGGTACGTGGAGGACACGTGGGTACGTGGAGGACACGTGGGTACGTGGAGGACACGTGGGTACGTGGAGGACACGTGGGGTACGTGGAGGACACGTGGGTACGTGGAGGACACGTGGGGTACGTGGAGGACACGTGGGTACGTGGAGGACACGTGGGTACGTGGAGGACACGTGGGTACGTGGAGGACACGTGGGTACGTGGAGGACACGTGGGTACGTGGAGGACACGTGGGTACGTGGAGGACACGTGGGTACGTGGAGGACACGTGGGTACGTGGAGGACACGTGGGGTACGTGGAGGACACGTGGGTACGTGGAGGACACGTGGGGTACGTGGAGGACACGTGGGGTACGTGGAGGACACGTGGGTACGTGGAGGACACGTGGGTACGTGGAGGACACGTGGGTACGTGGAGGACACGTGGGTACGTGGAGGACACGTGGGTACGTGGAGGACACGTGGGTACGTGGAGGACACGTGGGGTACGTGGAGGACACGTGGGTACGTGGAGGACACGTGGGGTACGTGGAGGACACGCGGGGTACGTGGAGGACACGTGGGGTACGTGGAGGACACGTGGGGTACGTGGAGGACACGTGGGGTACGTGGAGGACACGTGGGGTACGTGGAGGACACGCGGGGTACGTGGAGGACACGTGGGGTACGTGGAGGACACGTGGGTACGTGGAGGACACGTGGGTACGTGGAGGACACGTGGGTACGTGGAGGACACGTGGTATATGTCCCAACCACAATACAATTTTACTCCTACATCAAACCCCAGCCACGTGGACTGGACGCTAAGACAACGGTCGCGCTTCGTGCTGGTCGGCGTTCAATACCAAACCGTCCAAGTGGCTGGGCACTATCCCCCTCCCCCGTCTCATCCCAAAATCTTCATCCTAAACCCTTCCAAGTCCTATACAGACTAATGGTTGGGCTCTTTCCCCTGTTAGTTCCCTCCCCTTCCTACATCAAACACCTTATATAACAAGAAATTATCTGTAAATACAAGATACACCCACAAACAATCTTGGTAATGTCTACAGTGGTATAAAGCACTGTTATATTTAATACATTTTTCTGCATACACTCGTGAACGTCAGAAGCCTGTGCTTGGTCAGCAGAACTCGGTTCTAGGTATATTATATAAGTTATAGTTATGTCAAGGACATAACTTAACACGTAACGTGGTGGAGGTGGGGTCCCTCGATTGTTTCAAGCGCGGGTTGGACATGTTTATGAGTGGGATTGGGTGGTTATAGATAGGAGCTGCCTCGTATGGGCCAATAGGCCTTTTGCAGTTGCCTTTGTTCTTATGTTCTTATATATAATAACTGGGTGATAACCTTTGTCTCTCACAGCTGCAGTGACCTCAGCCTCCCACATCAGCAGTGACCTCAGCCTCCCACATCAGCAGTGACCTCAGCCTCCCACATCAGCAGTGACCTCAGCCTCCCACATCAGCAGTGACCTCAGCCTCCCACATCAGCAGTGACCTCAGCCTCCCACATCAGCAGTGACCTCAGCCTCCCACATCAGCAGTGACCTCAGCCTCCCACATCAGCAGTGACCTCAGCCTCCCACAGCAGGAGAGGACGCAGACATGACTCACATAACGCTGCTCTCGCTGCTGGGGGCTATGTTCATGTTACTGACGGGCAAGTTACCTCTATTGTTTTCTTACTGTAAGAAAGTGTTTTGTAACAGGTTAATGTACTCTTAAGGATTCAGTGCTGTGATAATTGTTGGTTTATGTATGTAATGGGGTAATATAAGCTTAAAGATTCAGTGCTTTGAAAATTCGTTTCATTAAAATTTATTAGCTGTTCTTGAGGGTCGAGCTCTAGCTCTTGGCCCTGCTGCTGTACTCGCCCAATTTTATCTAAAGGTCGTAGCTCTAGCTCCGGGGTCCCGCTGGTCTAGGAGACGGCCGTCAATGGCTCCAAATTCTCATAGTTCCCATGATTCATACTTGTTAATATGTGACTGGCTCTCTGCTCCTATCACCCCTTTCACTCCACTTACCTTTTACTGGCTTTTCCTTAATGAGGAGATTTGTTCATTACGTTCCAATGGCTCATTTTGGTCAACAGTTTCTGTTAATGTCCGTCGTTCGTCTGTTTCATGGGTCGGGTCGTCTGTTTTATAATGTTTTTATATTTCACCTTTTTCTACTGTCACTCTCACTGAGAATCTTGTATGTCTCAATCTTGTCACCTCTTTCTCATCTATTTTAAACCATCATGTGATCCAGGTCTCTCGCCCTGTCCTCCCAGTCTTGCCTCTAGTTACGGAACTTCTGCAACATGCACGTGTGTACGTGTCACAGCATGCACGTGTGTACGTGTCACAGCATACACATGTGTAAGCAACAGCACCAGTGTTATATTATATAACTCTGGTCTGGTGTAGGTTGGAGAACATATCCGTCAGCGTCACATATGCCGGCGATGTTATCCTATTTATATGTTACTGTTGTGTAAGGTTCGTTGTTATATCTTCTCCTAAATGCTCTACTTCTGTCGATACTTTGAGTTGGATCCTCTCTATTTCCACTCCTAGATGCTCTTCCGTCCTCCACACTTGGAATTGCATTCTTTCTCACCTGTTACTCACCTTCTAGAGTCCTCTCATCTTCCCTCCAGCCTCAGATCATTATATGTGTTAGTTAAAATCGATCAGGTAATTATCAGACCGTATTTCGATTATCAGGTAATTGTCAAGATCCTACTGCAACATTCCATAATATTTTGTCAACGTCCGCTATTGTCAACATTCCATAATCCTGTGCAGTCCGTTCCATTGTCCGGACGCATTCTAAAATCCAATGTTTTCCTGTCCGAAGTCGTCAGTTGTATATAACTTATGGATGTCAACATGAAGGAGTTCACTATTGTTGTCAGGTCATTTACGATCACCAGCAACACCATTGTTCCAAGTGTTGCACCTTGTGGGGTCTCACTGCTTCCAGTGTTGCACCTTGTGGGGTCTCACTGCTCCCAGTGTTGCACCTTGTGGGGTCTCACTGCTCCCAGTGTTGCACCTTGTGGGGTCTCACTGCTTCCAGTGTTGCACCTTGTGGGGTCTCACTGCTCCCAGTGTTGCACCTTGTGGGGTCTCACTGCTCCCAGTGTTGCACCTTGTGGGGTCTCACTGCTTCCAGTGTTGCACCTTGTGGGGTCTCACTGCTCCCAGTGTTGCACCTTGTGGGGTCTCACTGCTCCCAGTGATGCACCTTGTGGGGTCTCACTGCTCCCAGTGTTGCACCTTGTGGGGTCTCACTGCTCCCAGTGTTGCACCTTGTGGGGTCTCACTGCTGCCAGTGTTGCACGTTGTGGGGTCTCTGCTCCGAGTGTTAAGCGTTGTGGGGTTTGACTCAACTCTGCCAGTTCAATTTTCGTAAACTATGACTGTTTTCTACCTGCTGGGTATTGTATGAATCCAGATTTCTGGCATCTTTGACTTTCTCCGTGAATGTATCAATGATCGTTGCATGGAGTAGATATAGGGTCTTGCTTATTATTATGTTAATGTCTTCGTTAAGCATTAATGGTGACATTCTGTTAGGTCATACAGCCTGTGTTTCGTCAAGTTCCTGGAGCAGGTTCTCTGTATCTTCAACGTTTACTGTAGTATTTCAACTTCTTTTCATATTCGTCATATTCAATCATATTCAAATTATATGTTTGCAACTTCAGGAAGGGGCCTCCCTATCATGTCCCGCTTTGCTCCCTCTGCACTTTAAGTACGTATTTGGAATATATATTGTTAAACTCTTCACAAGTTTCCTTATCATTTCCCTTAACTCTTTAGTTCTCATGGAAAGGCTCAGCACTGATCCTTTATTTGTGGACGTCTGCCGAATGTGGTTATGTAACAACCTGGGTTGGTTCTTGACTTTGGGAGCTATGTCGTTCTCAAGATAGTTCTATGCTGCTTAATATATGAGCACATAGTTATTATTGTCCTCATGATCTTCTTTCTCTATTCTCTGTCGTGTTAAAAAAATCTACTTTGTTTAAATTTTTATCTATGAAAAATCTTTTTATCATGGAATTTAAATGTCTTCCCCTTCTATTGTCTATTGAACCATACTTTGTGCAAAGGCCATGGAATCAATTTTCCTTTATTGGAACGCGTGTTTCCCTTCTGTCACTAAAATATTTAGCTGTCATATTTCCTTTTATAACATGCACTAATTTGTTCATTAGTTTTTCTCCATTGGGTTCTTGCAAAGATCCCCTTACTTCATCATAGTTCTCCAGATTATCCTTAAGTACGTCATAGCTCTCCAAAATATCCCTTAGTTCATCACAATCTTTCATGGTAACCCTTTGCTCATCATAGTCCTCTAAAGTACTCCTTGGTTCATTCTAGTCCTCCCAAGTACCCCTTTGTTCATCACAATCTTCAAAGTTCCCCTTAGTTCATCGTATTCCTCCAAAGTATCCATTAGTTCATCATAGTCCAGCAAAGTACCCCAAAGTTCATCATAGACCTCCAAAATACCCATTAATTCATCATAGTCCTCCAAAATACCCATTAATTCATCATAGTCCTCCAAAATACCCATTAATTCATCATAGTCCTCCAAAATACCCATTAATTCATTATAGTCCTCCAAAATACCCATTAATTCATCATAGTCCTCCAAAATACCCATTAGTTCATCATAGTCCTCCAATGTACCCCCTTAGTTCAATATTCAATTCAGTAGGACATTTTGACCTTGTCGTGATGTGGTTGCCGAGCGCGTTTGCGTGGGATTACTCTGCAAAGCATAGGCTCAAATACCATCGTAGTATGCGCAAGTAACCATTAGTTCATCACGGAATAAACCAATGGTTATCATGTTATCCCAAAGTTCACCTTAGTTTATCATAGTTTCCCAAATTAGCTTGGCGATTGTCATTGTTTCCCAAAGTCCTTCATAGTTCATCACGGTTTCAAAAGTATCCCTTAGTTCACCGTAGTCCCCGACGTACAGTGTCCATCCCCAATTGTTCCTCATAACATTCCAAAAATATCCCCCAACTGTTCCTCATAGCACACAAAATATCCTCTTAATTCATCATAGTGTCCAAAAATATTCTCTACTTTATAACAGGATCTCAAAGTACAAGCTAATTCTTTAATTCATAATAGTTTATGTAGTTCATCAGTCTCCCAGAGTACCCTCTAGCTCTTGATAGTATCCCCCAACAAAACTTAAAGTTCATCTGAAAACACTCAATTGGTCATTGTATCATCCCTAAGGGTTCCTTTAGTTCATTATAATCTCTCAGAGTATATAATAGTTCATCATACTTTAACAAAATACCCCTCAGTTTATCAATATATCCCATACTACCTCCTAGTTCATCATTGTATCCCAAACTAACTCCTAGTTCATCATTGTATCCCAAACTAACTCCTAGTTCACCATTGTATCCCAAACTACCTCCTAGTTCATCATTGTATCCCAAACTAACTCCTAGTTCATCATTGTATCCCAAACTACCTCCTAGTTCATCATTGTATCCCAAACTAACTCCTAGTTCATCATTGTATCCCAAACTACCTCCTAGTTCATCATTGTATCCCAAACTACCTCCCAGTTCATCATTATATTCCTAACTATCTCCTAGTTCATCATTATATCCCAGACTACCTCCTACTTCATCATTGCATCCCAAACTACCTCTTTGTTAATCATAATACCGTTTAGTTCATCAGTCTCCTACAGTACTGTGTAGTACATCACAGACTCCTATAGTACTGTGTAGTACATGACAGTCTCCCACAGTACTGTGTGTTGTAAATCACAGTCACCCATAGTACTGTGTAATACATCACAGTCTCCTACAGCACTGTGTTGTACATCACAGTCTCCCATAGCACTGTACAGTACATCACAATCTTCCATAGTACTGTGTATTATATCACAGTCTCCCACAGTACTGTGTAGTACATCACAGTCTCCCACAGTATTCAGCTGTACATCACAGTCACCCACAGTACTGTGTAGTACATCACAGTCTCCCACAGTACCCAGTAGTATATCACAGTCTCCCACAGTACCCAGTAGTATATCACAGTCTCCCACAGTACTGTGTAGTACATCACAGTCTCCCACAGTACCAAGTAGTATATCACAGTCTCCCACAGTACTGTGTAGTACATCACAGTCTCCCACAGTACCCAGTAGTATATCACAGTCTCCCACAGTACCCAGTAGTATATCACAGTCTCCCACAGTACTGTGTAGTACATCACAGTCTCCCACAGTACCCAGTAGTATATCACAGTCTCCCACAGTACTGTGTAGTACATCACAGTCTCCCACAGTACCCAGTAGTATATCACAGTCTCCCACAGTATTCAGTAGTATATCACAATCTCCTACAGTGCCGAGTAGTTCATCATAGTCTCCGACAGTACCGAGTAATTCATCATACTGCCCCACAGTACCGAGTAATTCATCATACTGCCCCACAGTTCACAGTAGTACATCACAGTCGCCCACAGTGGCTAGGTTTTTGTTGTGAGAGAAAAAATATCTGTAGGTAAATATCTCCTCAACCTATCTACTGAACCACAGATATCCTTCAGGACTCAATATCCTTCATACGCGCCACCGTTCCTGTAATTATCCTTCAGGACTCAGTATCCTTCATACGCGCCACCGTTCCTGTAATTAAAGGCAACAACATCGAGGACATACTATAGCATATAGAAAGCAAAGCTGGAGAGAAATCAGAGGTATACCACAGACATGAAAAGACCAGAGGTTTACCACAGATATAGAAAGACCAGAGGTATACCACAGACATAGAAAGACCAGAGGTATACCACAGACATAGAAAGACCAGAGGTATACCACAGACAGAGAAAGACCAGAGGTATACCACAGATATAGATAGACCAGAGGTATACCACAGATATAGGAAGACCAGAGGTATACCACATATTTATCCCAGAGCTGATAGAAATGAATGAAGGGTAATGGTTTAAAAAACGAATCTTCATAATCAAGACATCAAAATATTCCGGAGGATTAGCAAGCCGACCCGGACAAAACAACCTGGGTAAATCCAAGTTCTTGAATGAAGTTGTTAAGAGTTAAAGTAGTGAATCATTCGGGGTGAACTAGGAGACCAAGTAGCGGCGGTAGACTTCTCCGTCCACAGATGGAAATGTAGATGAGACGTCCTTCCATACCCCCGAAGTCTCGACGACATGTTCTGCGATCGGGCGAAGGGCGAGCAGTGGGACTCAAGAGCTGGAGGGGTAGTGCCACAATAATAACAAGGTGAGTGTGCACATGAGTTAAAGTATCGTACTGAGGATGTGTCTCTTTCTACCCCCAGGAACGGAGGCCAGGTGCAGCTCCTCTAATGAGATTGAGTGTTTCAATGACCGGCAATGCATCAGCCATAACTATTTGTGTGACTCCAAGAAGCATTGTAGCGACGGCTCCGACGAGGACCCTTACATCTGTGAGGTAATGTTACCATCTTTATTGTTAGTGCTTCTAGTCTATCTGTAAGATACTGTAGCCATCTTTAATGTTTGTTACTGCTTATGGTCTATCTGTGAGGCACTATTGTCATCTTTATTGTTTGTTAGTGCTTCTGGTCTATCTGTGAGGTACTTTAGCCATCATCATTGTTAATGCTTCTGATCTATCTGCGATCTTACTAGATGATATATTCGAGCTTGAGAACCAAAGGAAAATAACCATTAAAAACACTCTGCATGCAGAACTGATTACGGAAGGTGGGAAGACCCGAGGGAGATACAAGAGCACTACACTGACCCCGGAGCTCACAGCGGCAGCTAAGAGCCTCCATGATAACATGGACGTGGTAGTAAGGAGAGGCGACAGGTCACCAATGTACGTCATCCTAAAAAGAGATGAGTACATTGCAAAAATAAACCTCATCCTCTCCGACCAAACAAAATTCCTGAGGGTCACAAGGGATACAACAGCCGAATTAAAAACGAAAGGAAACAAACTGATAAAAACTGTCACTGCCACAAAGTCTGGATTGCACCAATCAAAAATCACTAGAATACAAACGCAGCTGTGCATACGGAAACATTAACACCCACAAACCTGGGAATCCACTTACGTCAATCATCAGTCAGATACTAACGCCCACGTACAGGCTGGCTAAGTGACTCAACTCGCTGTTAACACCCTACGTACCGAATGGGTTTAGCCAAAGGTCACCGAAGGAATAGGTTGATCTGTTGAGAGGATGACGGGCCGTAGGTCATCATCCCTGGACGTGGGGTCATTGTTCACTAATGTGCCAAAGGACTATCGGAATAATCAAATCCACAAGGGCTGTGACGAGGATTCGAACCTGCGTCTGGGAGCATCGCAGACACTGCCTTAATCGACTGAGCTAGGACAGGGTTAAAAGAGTTGAAACCGAAGTTCTACTGAACTTACAAAACTTCGGTTTCAACTCTTTTTAACTTTGTCGTAGCTCAGTCGATTAAGGTAGTGTCTGGGATGCTCCAGGACGCAGGTTCGAATCCCCGTCACGGCCCTTATGGATTTGTTCATTTGATGCATCACGTTAGTGTGATCTCTGTGTGTATCGGAATGATGTTGGGCAGGGTGTATCGAGATCCGACTAGCACTCCTCTGGACATACCAGAGAGCATATTAGGAAAACTGCTTGAAGCTTGCAGGAAAGAGACCCCTCTTCTTAAGTATATAGTATTACTGCTATATACTTAAGAAGGGTATATATACTTAAAAAGGGTATATATACAGTTTATATATATGTATCTTGACGGATACATATATATAAGCAAGTGGACAACGTCGCAATGGGCTTCCCGCTGGGTGTCTTGTTCGCAAACTTTTACATGGGTACTATTAAGCAGAGAGTTCTGGTTGGGTAAGACTTAAACCCCGCCATCTAATGCAGGTATGTCGACGACATATTTGTACAAGTCCCGGATACCGAACGACTGTTGCAGTTGAAGGAAGCCTTCGAGCAAAGATCAGTTTTAAACTTCACTTTTGAGGGAGAGGGAGAGTGGGGGTAAGCTGCCCTTCTTAGATGTAGAATCTTTCAGACCCGGGTATACCACTTACGTAAGGCAAAATCCAGGAGTGTGCGGCACCAGCATGGAGCCCGTACCTTGTCAAGCACAAGAAGAAATTGGAAAAAGTTCAGAGGTATGCCTTTAGGCAAGTCCCAGACCTAAGAGGCAAGAGTTACGAGGAAAGGCTGAGTGAACTGCACCTCACTTCGCTGAACAGAAGAGCTCGGAGAGACATGATCACCACATACAAAATTCTCAGGGGAATTGACAGAGTAGACAAAGATGGATTAATTAACACAGGGGGTAAATGCACAAGGGGACACAGGTGGAATCTGAGTTCCCAAATGAGCCATAGATACATTAAAAAGAGCTTTTTCAGTGTCAGAGTAGTTAGTAAATGGGATGCACTAGGAAGTGATGTGACAGAGACTAACTCCATACTCAGATTCAAATGTAGATATGATGGAGCTCGAGAAGCTCAGGAATCTGTACACCAGAAGATTGACGGTTGAGAGGTGGGACCAAAGAGCCAAAGCTCATCCCACAAAAGCACAGCTAGGTGAGGACAACTAGGTGAGTACACACACACAAACACACACACACACCCACACACACACACACACACACACACACACACACACACACACACACACACACACACACACACACACACACACACACACACACACACACACACACACAAAGCAAATGAGCTTGGAGAACTGGTACTAGAGGAAAACCCAGACATAATAGCCCTCACAGAAACAAAGATCACGAAAACGAAAACAAACGCAGTGTTCCCACAGGACTATTATGTTATGAGGAAAGAGAGGGAAGGAAGAGGTGGGGGTGGTGTAGCTCTGCTGGTAAGAAAAGGCTGGGATTTTGAGGAGATGGATATTCAGGGCTGTGAAGGTTTCAGTGACTACATAGCAGGTACTGTAACAAATGGAGGGAAAGAAATTATAGTCGTAGTCATATATAATCCACCACCAAATGACAGAAGATCTAGACAGGAATATGATAGAAACAACATGGCCACCATTAACATAATAGAAAGAGCAGCTTCTGTTGCTAGCAGGAATGGATCTGGACTACTAATTATGGGAGACTTCAACCATGGGAAGATAGATTGGAAGAACAGAGACCCGCATGAAGGACCAAAAACATGGAGAGCTAAGCTGCTGGACGTGGCAACAAGAAACTTTCTAAGCCAGCACATCAAAGAACCAACAAGAATGAGAGGAGAAGATGAACCAGCAATGCTTCATTTGATATTTACCCTAAATGAGTGGGATATAAGGGAAGTTAAGATGGAAGCGCCCTTGGGAATGAGTGACCACAGTGTATTGAACTTTGAGTACCTGGTAGAGCTAGGACTTATCTCCCCCAAAAAAGAACTAGGAATCAAAAGGCTGGCATACTGAAAGGAGAATTATGAACAGATGAGAAGTTTCCTAAGTGAAATACCTTGGGACACAGACCTCAGAGATAAGTCTGTACAGGGTATGATGGACTATGTTACCCAAAAGTGTCAGGAGGCAGTAAACAGGTTCATCCCGGCCCAAAGGGAAAAATCCGAGAAGCAACAGAAGAATCCATGGTATAATAGGGCATGTATGGAAGCGAAGAAACTGAACAAAAGGGCGTGGAGGAACTTCCGGAATAACAGAACACCAGAAAGCAGAGAGAGATACCAGAGAACCAGGAATGAGTACGTCAGGGTGAGAAGAGAAGCAGAGAAAAGTTTTGAAAATGATATAGCAAACAAAGCCAAGACCGAACCAAAGCTACTCCACAGTCACATCAGAAGGAAAACAACAGTGAAAGAACAGGTATTGAAACTTCGAACAGGCGAGGACAGGTATACGGAGAATGACAGAGAGGTGTGTGAAGAACTCAACAAGAGGTTCCAGGAGGTCTTCACAATAGAACAAGGTGAGGTCACTGTGCAAGGAGAAAGGGAGGTAAACCAGGCGGCCTTGGAAGAGTTCGAAATTACGAGAGAGGAGGTCAAGAGACATCTGCTGGATCTGGATGTTAGAAAGGCTGTTGGTCCAGATGGGATCTCACCATGGGTACTGAAAGAGTGTGCAGAGGCACTTTGCTTGCCACTCTCCATAGTGTATATATAAAGTCACTGGAGACGAGAGACCTACCAGAAATATGGAAGACGGCGAATGTGGTCCCAATATACAAAAAGGGCGACAGGCAAGAGGCACTGAACTACAGGCCAGTGTCCTTGACTTGTATACCATGCAAGGTGATGGAGAAGATCGTGAGAAAAAACCTGGCAACACATCTGGAGAGAAAAGACTTCGTGACAAATCGCCAACATGGGTTCAGGGAGGGTAAATCTTGCCTTACAGGCTTGATAGAATTCTACGATCAGGTGACAAAGATTGAGCAAGAAAGAGAGGGCTGGGTGGACTGCATTTTCTTGCATTGTCAGAAAGCCTTTGACACAGTACCGCATAAGAGGCTGGTACATAAGCTGGAGAGACAGGCAGGTGTAGCTGGTAAGGTGCTCCAGTGGATAAGGGAGTATCTAAGCAATAGGAAGCAGAGAGTTACGGTGAGGGGTGAGACCTCCGATTGGCGTGAAGTCACCAGTGGAGTCCCACAGGGCTCTGTACTCGGTCCTATCTTGTTTCTGATATATGTAAATGATCTCCCTGAGGGTATTGATTCATTTCTCTCAATGTTTGCGGACGATGCTAAAATTTTGAGAAGGATTAAAACAGAAGAGGACTGTTTGAGGCTTCAAGAAGACCTAGACAAGCTGAAGGAATGGTCGAACAAATGGTTGTTAGAGTTTAACCCAACCAAATGTAATGTAATGAAGATAGGTGTAGGAAGAAGGAGGCCAGATACAAGGTATCATCTGGGAGAGGAAATTCTTCAGGAGTCAGAGAAGGGAAAAGACATGGGGGTTGATATCACGCCAGACCTGTCTCCTGCAGCACATATCAAGCGGATAACATCAGCGGCATATGCCAGGCTGGCCAACATACGAACGGCATTCAGAAACTTGTGTAAAGAATCATTCAGAACTTTGTATACCACATATGTCAGGCCAATCCTGGAGTATGCAGCCCCAGCATGGAGTCCATATCTAGTCAAGGATAAGACTAAACTGGAAAAGGTTCAAAGGTTTGCCACCAGACTAGTACCCGAGCTGAGAGGTATGAGCTACGAGGAGAGACTACGGGAATTAAACCTCACTTCGCTGGAAGACAGAAGAGTTAGGGGGGGGCATGATCACCACATTCAAGATTCTGAAGGGAATTGATAGGGTAGATAAAAACAGTCTATTTAACACAAGGGGAACACGCACAAGGGGACACAGGTGGAAACTGAGTGCCCAAATGAGCCACAGAGATATTAGAAAGAACTTTTTTAGTGTCAGAGTGGTTGACAAATGGAATGCATTAGGGGGTGATGTGGTGGAGGCTGACTCCATACACAGTTTCAAGTGTAGATATGATAGGGCCGATAGGCTCAGGAACCTGTACACCTGTTGATTGACGGTTGAGAGGCGGGACCAAAGAGCCAGAGTTCAACCCCCACAAACACAACTAGGTGAGTACACACACACACACACACACTCAGGCCACGTGGGGAGCATAGGGCCACGAGGCCGATGTTTACATATTTGTATCAAGGTATACTCGGGCTATAGAGAACAGTGATAGAGTAAACTAGTGAACGGTAACACAACAGACGAAAGGATACAGCATACTGAAACAACCACCAGCACCGAGCCACTGGCACTCAGTGGAGGAGTGGGACTCCACACCACGTGGAGAGACGACGAATCCACCGAGGACCTCGACATAAGGACATCATTATAAACTCACCTGGTTGTGCAAGCGGGACGGTTTTGGCCGGTGAGTACTGCCTGCTCCTGTCAGTTAACTGATGTACAGTGAGGTCAATTATAAGAGAAATCTTGTTCAGTTTATCATATATATTTATACTCTCAAAGTGGCTCATTCCTGGTAGAAGTGTGACTCTCCCCCTCGTGACACGCACACTCACAAGCAAAGTCATTCACACACACACACACACACACACACACACACACACACACACACACACACACACACACACACACACACACACACACAACACACACCAGTTTTCTTATAGTTTAACCCAAACAAATGTAATGTAATGAAGATAGGGGTAGGAAGCAGGAGACCAGATACAAGGTATCAATTGGGAGATGAAATACTTCAAGAGTCAGAGAGAGAGAAAGACCTGGGGATTGATATCACGCCAGACCTGTCCGCTGAAGCTCATATCAAGAGGATAACATCAGCAGCATATGCCAGGTTGGCTAACATAAGACCGGCCTTTAGAAACTTGTGTAAGGAGTCTTTCAGAACATTATATACCACGTATGTCAGACCAATCCTGGAGTATGCGGCTCCAGCATGGAGTCCATATCTAGTCAAACATAAGACTAAACTGGAAAAGGTTCAAAGGTTTGCCACCAGACTAGTACCCGAGCTGAGAGGTATGAGCTACGAGGAGAACCTACGGGAATTAAACCTCACTTCGTTGGAAGACAGAAGAGTTAGGGGGGAAATGATCACCACATTCAAGATTCTCATGGGAATCGACAGGGTTGATAAAGACAGGCTATTTAACACAAGGGGCACACGCACTAGGGGACACAGGTGGAAACTGAGTGCCGAAATGACCCACAGAGATATTAGAAAAACTTTTTTAGTGTCAGAGTGGTTGACAAATGGAATGCATTAGGCAGTAATATGGTGGAGGCTGACTCCATACACAGTTTTAAGTGTAGATATGATAGAGCCCAATAGGCTCAGGAACCTGTACACCTGTTGATTGACGGTTGAGAAGCGGGACCAAAGAGCCAGAGCTCAATCCCCGCAAGCACAACTAGGTGAGTGCAACTATGTGAGTACACACACACAAATCGACAGTCACAATTCAAATCAAATCGACAGGGAAGATTTCCTAAGACCTGGAACTTCAAGAACAAGAGGTCATAGATTTAAACTAGCTAAACACAGATGCCGAAGAAATATAAGAAAATTCACTTTCGCAAATAGAGTGGTAGACTGTTGGAACAAGTTAGGGGAGAGGGTAGTGGAGGCCAAGACCGTCAGTAGTTTCAAAGCGTTATATGACAGAGTGCTGGGAACACGGGACACCACGAGTGTAGCTCTCATCCTGTAGCTACACTTAGGTAATTACACATACACATTAGCTAAAGAAAGTTACCTGGGAGTTGGGGCCTCGTAGCCTGGTGGAGAGCGCGCAGGACTCGTAATTCTATGTCGTGGGCTCGATTTCGGCACAAGGCAGAAACAAATGGGCAAAGTTTCTTTCACCCTGAATGCCCCTGTTACCTAGCAGTAAATAGGTACCTGGGAGTTAGTCAGTGGTCACAGGCTGCTTCCTGGGGTGTGTGTGTGTGTATGGTGTGGGGGAAAAAACAAAGGAGTTAGCAAACAGTTGATTGACAGCTGAGAGGCGGGCCAAAAGAGCAAAGCTCAACCCCCGCTAAACACAACTAGGTAAACACACACACACACACCCGCAAGCACAAATAGGTGAGTAAACATCTTCATTCCATTTCCTCCCTCTCTCCCTCGCTCTCTCCCACTCTCCTTCTGTCCCTCCCTTCCTCCATCCTTCTCACTCCATCCATCTCCCTCCCCCCCCCCAATCCTTCCCTCCCTCCTGCCACCGGCTGCCCCCCCCCCCCGCACTCACCATGCACACAAACACACACACACACCCTCGCTCAAGTTGGGACTTGAATTGTACTGTGGGTAGGGATTAGCAAGTCAGGGTAACACCGCCCCCACCTTCCCCCTACACGTCAACTGGACACCAAATATAGAGTGACATACAATCTCCCTCCTATCCCTTTCTCTCTCTCTCTCTCTCTCTCTCTCTCTCTCTCTCTCTCTCTCTCTCTCTCTCTCTCTCTCTCTCTCTCTCTCTCTCTCTCTGTCCCTTTTTGGACACTCTTGCCCACTCCCTCTCTTGCCCTCTCTTGACCTCTTCCCCTCTCTCTTCTCTCCCTCCCTCTCTCTCCCCCCCTCGCCCTCTTTATCTCGTCCCCTCTCTTGCCCTCTCCCTATCTTTCTTGCTCTCTCTCTTGCCCTCTCTCTCTCTCTCTCTCTCTCTCTCTCTCTCTCTCTCTCTCTCTCTCTCTCTCTCTCTCTCTCTCTCTCTCTCTCTCTCTCTCTCTCTATCTCTCTCTCTCTCTCTCTCTCTCTCTCTCTCTCTCTCTCTCTCTCTCTCTCTCTCTCTCTCTCTCTCTCTCTATCTCTTGCTCTCTCTCTATCTTGCTCTCTCTCTCTCTTGTTCTATCACTTTTGCTTTCTCTCTCACCTTCTCTGTCTCTTTTGCTCTCTCTCTCTCTCTCTCTCTCTCTCTCTCTCTCTCTCTCTCTCTCTCTCTCTCTCTCTCTCTCTCTCTCTCTCTCTCTCTCTGCCCAACCCCCTGCCTAGCTCTATCAAAACATATCAGGGAATGGGACAAGATGGCAGGAGGACGCAATAGGGACACAGGGAATAGTCAAAGTGACAGAACGAAGGAAATGTTATCCCAAGTTTTGGAGGAATTCAGGAGGGAGATATATGAAATGAGGATTGCAATTAACAACCTGCAAAGTGAGCTGACATCAGCAAGGGAGGAGATCAGATCCCTCACTGAGAAAAATAAAGAGGGGGAGCATCAGATTATCATCCAAAGGGAAGGTGGAATGTTGCATTGGAAGGAAATACTTCTGTACCTGAAATATTTGCAGAAATACTGAGAAAGAGCTCAGAAGCAATGAACACAGTGAGGGAGGTAGCCATGCAAGCAGCTACCTCACAGGAAGCAGCAAGGTGCACCAGTCAGCTGCTGGAAAGTAAAAGATCAGTGGTAGTTGTAGGCATTAAAGAACAGGAAGGATTCAATAGGCAGGACAGAGAGACAGTACATGGGGGTATAGAAGGGGTAACAGATGGAATGGGCTGAACAAAACATTGAGAAAGTTTTCAGGTTGGGCTGATGCAGCAAGGACAGAAACGGACTGGTAAAGGTGGTGTTTACAAACGAGACCACGAAGGAGGCTATTCTAGAAAGGAAGAGTCATCTGCAGTATATAGAGGAATACAAAAAGGTATTCCTGCAGAGGGACAGGACGAAGGAGGAGAGAGCCAGGGCAACAGAGGGAAGGAGGAAGCGCAGAGAGAGGTGTAAACCAGGAAATCAAAGACCCCAACACAACAGTCCCAGAGACAAGAGGGGAACCCACAACCAGCAACACCAGATGGGAGGGCAATACCACCACCCTCCTCTGCATAGAAACCCTCCATTCCCCTTACCCTACCTGCCCCCGATAAAATGCTCACCAAACCCTCCCTCACCCCCACCCCATTCTGATCCTGTAACCCCTTCCCCATTCACACCATGTCCCCCCCTCCCTCTTTCCCCCCCATGTCCCTCTCTACCTCTTCATCCCATACCCTCCTTATCCCTCCTCCCCCCCTCATCCCGTATCCTCCATGTCCCCCCCCTATCTCCTTACGCCATACCCTACCTATCCCCCCCTTCCCTTGAACCTCCACCCCCCACCACAAAATCCTCAGAGACCCAGCAAACCACCTCACAGATCTTCACACCCAGGGAACAGCTTTCCCCACCAGCAGAACGCTCACCAAGAAGTGGACAAGAAAATAAGTTGAAGAAAGTGAGCTTCAAGGCAATGTACACTAACATAGATGGGATTACAAATAAAACAAGTGAACTCGGAGAATGGGCACTAGAAGAAAACCCAGACATAATAGCACTCACAGAAACAAAGCTAACGAAAACCATAACAAATTCAGTGTTTCCACAGGACTACTATGTAGTAAGGAAAGAGAAAGAAGGGAGAGGAGGAGGTGGTGTAGCTTTGCTGATAAGAAAAGATTGGAGTTTTGAAGAGATGGTTAATCAGAGCTGTGAAGGCTTCACTGACTACATATCAGGCATCATAGCAGCTAGAGGACAGAAAATTATAGTAGTAGTCATATATAATCCCCCATCAAACGACAGAAGACCCAGATAGGAATATGATAGAAACAACATGGCCACCATCAACGTAATAGAGAGAGAGCAGCTTCTGTGGCTAGCAGGAACGGATCCAGACTACTAATTATTGGAGACTTCAACCACAGGAAGATAGATTGGGAGAACAGAGACCCACATGGAGGACCGGACACATGGAGAGCTAAGCTGCTGGATGTGGCAACAAGAAACTTTCTAAGTCAACAGGTCAAGGGACCGACAAGAATGAGAGGAGAGGATGAGCCAGCTTTGCTTGATCTGATATTTATCCTAAATGAGTCGGATATAAGGAAAGTTAAGTTGGAAGCCCCCTTGGGAATGAGTGATCATAGTGTATTGAAATTTGAGTACCTGGTTGAGCTAGGAATTATCTCCCCGATAAAAGAACTGGGAAACAAAGGGCTGGCGTACCGAAAGGGAAACTAAGAGGAGATGAATAAATTCCTAAGGGATATACCATGGGACACAGAACTCAGAACTAAGTTCGTACAAGACATGATGGACTATTACACCCAAAAGTGTCAGGAGGGGGTAAACAGGTTTATCCTGGCCCGACAGGAAAAAACCGATAAGCAAAGGAAGAATCCATGGTTTAATAGAGAATGTATGAAAGCAAAGGAGCTGAACAAAAAGGCATGGAGGAACTTCCATAATAACAGAACACTAGAAAGTAGAGAGAGATACCAGAGAACCAGGAACGAGTATGTTAGTGTGAGAAGAACAGCTGAGAAAAGGTATGAAAATGATATAGCTAATAAAGCCAAGACCGAAATAAAGCTGCTGCACAGTCACATCAGGAGGAAAACAACAGTGAAGGAACAGGTCATGAAACTTAGAACAGGTGAGGACAGGTACACAGACAATGACAAAGAAGTGTTTGAAGAACTCAACAAGAGTTTCCAGGAGGTCTTTACAACAGAACAAGGAGAGGTAACGGCGCTAGGAGAGGTGGCAGCAAACCAGGCGACCTTGGAAGGGTTCGAAATTACAAGAGATGATATCAAGAGGCACCTATTGGAGCTGGACGTGAAAAAGGCTGTTGAGCCGGACGGAATCTCACCATGGGTATTGAAAGAGTTTGCCGGAGCACTTTGTTTGCCTCTTTCCATAATGTATAGTAGGTCACTGGAAACGGGAGACCTACCAGAAATATGGAAGATGGCTAATGTAGTCCCAATATACAAAAAGGGTGACAGACAAGAGGCCAGTGAAGGCCAGTGTCCTTAACTTGTATACCATACAAGGTGATGGAGAAGATCGTGAAAAAGCCTAGTGACACATCTGGAGAGAAGGGATTTCATGACAACCTATCAACATGGGTTCAGGGAGGGCAAATCTTGCCTTACAGGCTTAATAGAATTCTACGATCAGGTGACAAAAATTAAGCAACAAAGAGAAGGGTGGGCGGACTGCATTGTTTTGGACTGTCTGAAAGCCTTTGACACAGCACCCCATGAAAGGCTGATGCATAAGCTGGAGAAACAGGCAGGAGTAACTGTAGGGCGCTCCAGTGGATAAGGGAGTACCTAAGCAATAGGAAGCAGATAATTACATAAGGGGTGAGACCTCAGATTGCCGTGAAGTCACTAGTGGAATCCCACAGGGCTCTGTACTCGGACCTCTCCTGATTCTGATATACGTAAATGATCTCCCAGAAAGTATAGACTCATTCTTCTCAATGTTTGCTGACGACGCTAAAATTATGAGAAGGATTAAGACAGAGGAGGACAGTTTGAGGCTTCAAGAAGACCTGGACAATCTGCAGGAATGCTCGACCAAATGGTTGTTAGATTTTAACCCAAGCAAATGTAATGTAATGAAGATAGATGTAGGGAGCAGGAGACAGGATACAAGGTATCATTTGGGGGATGAAATACTTCAAGAGTCAGAGAGAGAGAGAAAGACCTGGGGGT
Source organism: Procambarus clarkii (assembly GCF_040958095.1). NCBI lineage: Eukaryota > Metazoa > Arthropoda > Malacostraca > Decapoda > Cambaridae > Procambarus > Procambarus clarkii. The sequence continues at coordinate 54,747,327 of NC_091151.1, read as the reverse complement.
TGATATCATGCCAGACCTATCCCCTAAAGCTCATATCAAGAGGATAACATCAGCGGCATATGCCAGGTTGGCTAACATAAGAATGGCCTTTAGAAACTTGTGTAAGGAATCTTTCAGAACATTATATACCACATATGTCAGAACTATCCTGGAGTATGCGGCTCCAGCATGGAGTCCATATGTAGTCAAGCATAAGACTAAACTAGAAATGGTTCAAAGATTTCCCACCAGACTAGTACCCAAAATGAGGGGTATGAGCTACGAGGAGAGACGACGGGAATTAAACCTCACGTCACTGGGAGACAGAAGAGTTAGAGGGGGACATGATCACCACATACAAGATTCTTAGCGGAATTGATAGGGTAGATAAAGATAGACTTTTTAACACAAGGAGCACACGCACTAGGGGATACAGGTGGAAATTGAGGGCCCAAATGAGCAATAGAGACGTTAGAAAGTATTTTTTTCAGAGTCAGAGTATTTAATAAATGGAATGCATTAGGAAGTGATGTGGTGGAGGCTGACTCCATACCCAGTTTCAAATGTAGATATGATAGAGCCCAATAGGCTCAGGAACCTGTACATTAGTTGATTGACCGTTGCGAGGCGGGACCAAAGACCCAGAGCTCAACCCCCGCAAGCACAACTAGGTAAGTACAGCTAGGTAAGTACACACACACACACACACACACACACACACACACACACACACACACACACACACACACACACACACACACACACACACACACACACACACACACGCACACACACAGGAGAATCGGTGGTCGAGCAGACAGCACGCTGGACACGTGATCGTGTGGTCCTGGGTTCGATCCCAGGCTCCGGCGAGAAACGATGGGCACAGTTTCTTTCACCCTATGCCCCTGTTACCTAGCAGTAAAATAGGTACCTGGGAGTTAGTCAGCTGTCACGGGTTGCTTCCTGGGGTGTGTGTGGTGTGGAAAAAAAGAAAAGAAAATTAGTAGTAGTAGTAGAAACAGTTGATTGACAGTTGAGAGGCGGGCCGAAAGAGCAGAGCTCAACCCCCGCAGGCACAACTAGGTGAATACAAGTAGGTGAATACACACACACACACACACACACACACACACACACACACACACACACACACACACACACACACACACACACACATACACACACACACACACACACACACTCACACACACAGCTGGGGGCCCTGGTAGCCTGGTGGATAGCACGCAGGACTCGTAATTCTGTGGCACGGGTTCGATTCCCACACCAGGCAGAAACAAATGGGCAAAGTTTCTTTCACCCTGAATGCCCCTGTTATCTAGCAGTAAATAGGTACCTGGGAGTTAGTCAGCTGTCACGGGCTGCATCCTGGTGTGTGTGTGTGTGTGGTGTGAAAAAAGTAGTTAGTAAACAGTTGATTGACAGTTGAGAGGCGGGCAGAAAGAGCAAAGCTCAATCCCCGCAAACACAACTAGGTGAATACGGCTGTAGTAGTGGTAGGTGTTAAGGAACAAGAGGGTTCCAAGAAGGTAGAATGGAGGACTAAGGACAAAGATGCAGTGTCAGGGATTCTAAAGGAGATAGGAATGGAAGAGGCTGAACGAGACATAGAACAGTTTTTCCGCATTGGCCAGTACAACAAAGACAAAAAGAGATTGACGAAGGTAGTATTCAAGAATGAGGTTATCAATGTGGCCATACTAGTAAAGAAGAACAAACTGAAAAATGCAAGGAATTGCAGAGATGTATACCTTCAGAGGGACATGACCAGAAACGAGATATTAAGGGCAGCAGATGCAAGGAAAAAGCGCAGGGAGAGGGAATTAGGGCGCCAGGGAACCTCACCCTCCAACCTATCAATCCCAGAGGGGAGTGGGAAACCCCAATCCAGCTGTTCAGGAACCCCAGAGGGTACGGCAACACCCCAACTCACCTCCCCTTAAGGCCCCCTCCCACCCCCAGCACATATCCTTTCTTGCCCTTGCAAAATGCCCACCATATCACCCAAATCCTCCCTCAACCCTTGCCCACAGTATCCCTTGCATTCCCTTCCCCTGGTCTTCTTCCTTCTCCAGACAGGCCCAGGCGAGACCCAAGCCCTCCATCCCCCCCCCCACCTCCCCCATCCCCTGTCAATTACACCACAGGAAGGAGTGCCCTCTTGAGGTTATCTTGAGATGATTTCGGGGCTTTTAGTGTCCCCACGGCCCGGTCCTCGACCAGGCCTCCACCCCCAGGAAGCAGCCCGTGACAGCTGACTAACACCCAGGTACCTATTTTACTGCTAGGTAACAGGGGCATAGGGTGAAAGAAACTCTGCCCATTGTTTCTCGCCGGCGCCTGGGATCGAACCCGGGACCACAGGATCACAAGTCCCGCGTGCTGTCTGCTCGGCCGACCGGCTCCCCTATCTATCTATCTATCCCCTATCTATCCCCTCACCCCGAGCAATCCCTGCCACTCCACCCCCAGGAATTCTTCCTGCCCCAAGCAGGCCTGGGCAAGACTAAAGCTCTCGATCCCTCACCCCATCTTCCCCTGAACCCTTGGCAACTACCTCACAAGAAGATGAGCCTGCCCAAGTAGCATTGCCAATTCAACAACTTCCTACACTTGTGAGGAAAGAGTGAACATGGATATAGGAAAGTGAGCTTCAAGGTAATGTACTCAAACTCGATGGAATTACCAATAAAGTAAGTGAACTGGAAGAAAGGGTACAAGAAGAGAACCCAGATGTAATAGGACTCACGGAAACAAAATTGTCAGGAGTCATAACAGATGCTGTGTTTCCAAAGGACTACCATATAGTGACGAAAGAGAGGGAAGGGAGAGGAGGTGAAGGAGAGGCCCTGATGATAAGGAAGGACTGGAGTTTTGATGAGATGGAAATTCCAGGCTGTGACGGGTTCAGAGATTACATAACAGGAACTATGACAACGGGTGGACCTAACATAAGAGTTGCGGTCATTTACAACTCTACCCTAAATGACAGCAGACCCAGACAGGAGTTTGAAAGGAACAACGTGGCAACCAATAATATAATAGAAAGAGCAGCTTCAGTTGCCTGTAGGAGTGGCCCCCAGACTTTTAATCATGAGTGATTTCAACCATGGAAAGATAGATTGGGAGAATGGGGACTCACATGGAGGTGAAGATACACGGAGAGGTAAACTCTTGGAAGTGGCAACAAGGAACATTCTGAGGCAGCATGTCAGAGAACTCACAAGAAAGAGAGACAATGACGAACCAGCTAGACTCTACCTGATATTCACATTGAATGAATCAGAAATAAGGGAAGTCAAATTTGAAGCCCCAATAAGAATGAGTGACCACAGAGTATTGATATTTGAGTATTTGGTGGAGGTAGGGATAACATATTCAAGGATGGGATTGGAATGGAAAAGACTAAATTACCGAAGAGGAAAATATGATGTGATGAGGAACTTCTTAATGGGAATACCATGGGAAACAGAACTCAGAGAGAAGACTGTACAGGATATGATGGATTATGTCACCCAGACGTGCCAGGAAGCTGCAGATAAGTTTATCCCCGTCCAAAAGGAGAAAAACGAAAAACAACAGAAGAATCCATGGTTCAACCAGCAATGTAAGGTAGCGAAGCAATTGAGTAAAAGAACATGGGGAAACTACAGGATTAACAGAACGCCAGAGAGCAGGGAGAGATACCAGAGGGCCAGGAATGAGTACCTCAGAGTGAGGAGAGAAGCAGAGAGACAGTATGAAAATGACATTGCAAGTAAAGCTAAAACCCAACCAAAACTGCTCCACAGCCATATCAGGAGGAAAACATCAGTGAAGGAACAAGTGATGAAACTGAAAAAAGGGGAGAACAAATACACAGAGAATGAAATGGAGGTGTGTGAAGAGCTCAACAGGAGATTCCAGGAGGTCTTCACAGAAAAACAAGGAGAAGCCCCTGCACTAAATGAGGCAAACCAAGCAACCTTGTGGAATTTGATATCACCAGTGATCATGTCAAAAGGAATCTGTTGGAGCTGAATATGACAAAGGCTGTTGGGCCTGACAGAATCTCACCGTGGATACTAAAAGAAGGTGCAGAGGCACTAAGTGTGCCACTCTCTATGGTGTATAACAGGTCACTGGAAACAAGAGACCTACCGGAAAGTTGGAAGACAGCTAATGTAGTCCCATTATACAAAAAGGGTGACAGGCAAGAGGCACTGAACTATAGGCCAGTTTCCCTAACTTGTATACCATGCAAGGTGATGGAGAAGATCGTGAGGAAAAGGCTCGTAGAGCATCTGGAGGGAAATAGTTTTGTGACACACCATCAACATGGGTTCAGAGATGGTAAATCGTGCCTCAAAGGTTTAATAGAATTATATGACCAAGCAACAAAAATTAGGCAAAAAAGAGAAGGGTGTGCGGACTGCGTTTTCTTGGACTGTCAGAAAGCCTTTGACACAGTACCACATAAAAGGCTGTTATAAAAGTTGGAGCAACAGGCAGGAGTAAAAGGAAAGGTGCTCCAGCGGATAAGGGAATATGTAAGCAGCAGGAAACAGCGAGGAACTGTGAGGGGAGAGATATCAGAGCAGCGAGATGTCACCAGTGGAGTGCCACAGGGCTCTGTACTTGGACCTATCCTTTTTCTAATATATGTAAATGATCTTCCAGAGGGTATAGACTCATTCCTCTCAATGTTTGCTGATGATGCAAAAATTATGAGAAGAATCAAGACAGATGAAGATAGAGACTACAGGATGACCTGGACAAACTGGAGGAATGGTTCAAAACATGGCTGCTAAAGTTCAACTCAGGAAAGTGTAAAGTAATGAAATTAGTGAAAAGAGCAGGAGGCTGAACACAAGGTATCATCTGGGAGGTGAAATCCTGCAACTGTCAAATAGAGAAAAAGATCTGGGGGTTAATATCACACCGAACGTGTACCCAGAGGCCCACATCAAAAGGATATCATCAGCGGCATATACTAGACTCTCCAACATAAGAACTGCCTTTACATACTTGTGTAAGGAATCGTTCAGGACCCTGTATACCACTTATGTCAGACCAATCCTGCAATATGCAGCTCCTGCCTAGTGTCCATATCAAGTTAAACACAAGCCAAAGTTAGAGAAGATTCAGCGGTATGCCACCAAACGTGTCCCGGAACTGAGAGATATGAGCTTCGAGGAAAGGCTGAAGGAGCCTTACGTCCATGGAAAACAGAAGAGTAAGGGGGAGACATGATAACCACCTACAAAATTTTCAGGAGAATTGACAGTGTGGACAAAGACAAACTCTCCAGCATGGGTGGGACACGAACAAGGGGACACAGGTGGACACTTATTACCCAAATGAGCCACAGAGACATTAGAAAGAATGTTTTCAGTGTCAGAGTAAATAGTAAATGGAATGCACTAGGAAGTGATGTAGTGGAGGCTGACCCCATACACAGTTTCATATCTATATAAATAAAAATGGAAATGTTCGTTTGTTCAAAATCGCTAATCTCAGAAAGTTCTTCACCGATTGCTTTGAAATTTTCACACGATGTTCCATTCGCATCCGAGCAGGTTTTTATATACATATTATATTGCTCTCACGTCTGTGACGGAAAAAAACATGTTTTTTTTAAACTTGTTTTTTCATGTGTTTTTCATGTGAGAGATATCTTCGAAACCTCTTTACCGATTGCTTTGAAATTTTGACACGACGTTGCATTCGAATAGGCGCGTGTTTCTATATACCTACTATATATATGCCTTACCTGTGATCGGAGAAAACATGCTTTTTTTTTAAAACAACGCCAATTGTTGGATGTAAGAGCAACACACGCTGTAATCTCCCAAAGTTCTTCACTTATTGCTTTGAAATTCTGACACAATGTTCCATTCGAATATGTGCGTCTTTTTGTATACCTACTATATAGATGCCACACCTGTGACACGTAAAAACATGCATTTTTAAGAAACAGCGCCATCTGTTGCACATAATAGCAACATGCACGCTATACTAAATATGTCACGAATTCCATTTGAATGTTTCCGATTGCATTGATAAATTGTTTTTTCATAGATTTCGATTTATTATATTTTTTATTGAATTATTTGGTGTGACATTGTGTTGGAATGGAGCTGTGTTGTTTACCATACCGGTCATTTCATAAGTATAAGTACAGATGCCACACCTGTGACAGGTAAAACTATGCATTTCTTGAAAACAGCGCCATCTGTTACATGTAAGAGGAAAACACATGCTATCTATATAAATAAAAATTAAAATGTTCGTTTGTTCAAAATCGCTAATCTCCGATTGCTTTGAAATCTTAACACTACGTTCCATTCGCATCCAAGCGGATTTTTATATACATATTATATAGATGCCAAGTCTGTTATTGGGAAAAAACATGCTATTTTTAAAAAAACTGTGTTTTTCACGTGAGTGAAATCTTCGAAACCTCTTTCCCGATTGCTTTGAAATGTTGACACAACGTTGCATTCGAATAAACGCGTGTTTTTATAAACATACTATATACATGCCTCACCTGTGACAGGAAAACATAGTTTTTTTTTTTAAAACAACGCCATCTGTTGGACGAAAGAGCAACACACGCTGTAATCTCCAAAAGTTCTTCACCGTTTGAAATTTTGACACAACGTTCCATTCGAATACTCGCATGCTTTTATATACCTACTATATAGATAAAACACCTGTGACAGGTAAAAACAAGCATTTTTTTTCAAAACAGCGCCATCTGTTGCTCGGAAAAGCAACACATGCTATACTAAATGTTATGATTCCATTTCACTGTTTCCAATTGCATTGATAAACTGAATTTTCATAGATTTATATTTATTTTCATTTTTATTTTATTATTTTGTTGGACAATGCGTTGGAATTGAGCTGTGTTGTTTACAATACCGTTCATTTCGTGAGAATAGGTATAGATGCCACACCTGTGACAGGTAAAACCATGCTTTGTTTGAATAACAGCGCCACCTGTTGTACGTAGGAGCCACACCCTAATACAAAATATGCTACGATTCCATTTCAATGTTTCTGATTGCATTGATAAATAGAAATTTCTTCGAATTCGATTTATTTCCATTATTTTGTGTGACACTGCCTTAGAATTGAGCTGTGTGGTTGACCATTCCATTCATTTCATGTGTATAGTTTATTTTTTAATTATTTCATTGTTTTTCATTTGTTTTTTTACTGTTCTTATTTTTCAGTGATGGAAACATGTGATTATTTGCTGTTCCAAATTTTCTGAAGGGAATACCAGATCATATGGGAATGTATCGGAGAGGGGAGTGGGGAATGGTGGGGAGGACGAGAGGACGGGAGTTGGGGATGGTGGGGGATAACGAGGGGACAGAGTATGAATGAGGGGGGGGAGGACGAGGGGACAGGGGAGTTGGGGATGGTGGGGAGGAGGGGAGGGTGAAATAAATAATGGTGGGATGGACAAGAAGACAGAGAAGTGGGGAATGGTGAGGGAGGAAGAGGGGACAGGGGAGGGGGCATTGGTAGGAAGGACGAGGGGATGGGGAGGAGTGGGAGAATGGTGGGGAGGACGAGGGGATAATGGAGTGGGGAATAGTTGGGTGGACTATGGAATGGGGTTGGGCAGAATGATGGGGAGGACTTGGGGAAAGGGAAAGATGCTGTGGCTCAGCAACGCACATGCGTTGCTGAGCTACAGCAAAGGCGTGGCCGGGTACAGCTAGTGTAGATATAAGAGCCCAGTAGGCTCACTCATCTGTACACCATTTGATTGACAGTTGAGAGGCGGGACCAAAGAGACCAAGCTCAACCTCCGCAAGCACAAATAGGTGAGAACAAATAGGTGAGTCACACACACACACACACGCACACACACACACACACACAAACACACACACACACACACACACACACACACACACACACACACACACACACACACACACAAACACACACACACACACACACACACACACACACACACACACACACACACACACACACACACACACACACACAAACACGCACACACAAACACACAAACACACACACACACACACACACACACACACACACACACACACACACACACACCCAGTTGCTGGAAGAAGGCAAATGTCGTGCCGATCTTCAAGAAAGGAGATAGGGAGGAGGCACTTAACTACAGACCTGTATCACTGACAAGCATCCCCTGTAAAATACTGGAAAGAATAATTAGGCTGCGACTGGTTGCACACCTGGAGAACATTAGGTTTGTGAACAAACATCAACATGGGTTCTGGACAGGGAAATCGTGCCTAACAAACCTTCTGGAATTCTATGATAAAATAACGAGGATAAGACAGGACAGAGATGGTTGGGCAGACTGCATATTTCTGGACTGCCAAAAAGCCTTTGATACAGTACCGCACATGAGACTGCTGTTCAAGCTCGAGAGGCAGGCGGGGGTGGGGGGAAAGGTCCTATAATGGATAAGGAACTACCTAACAGGAAGGAGCCAAAGAGTTACGGTATGGGGCGAGAAGTCGGACTGGCGAACAGTAACAAGTGGAGTACCACAAGGATCGGTGCTGGGACCAATTCTATTTCTTGTATATGTTAACGACATGTTTACAGGCGTAGAGTCCTACATGTCGATGTTTGCGGATGATGCAAAGTTGATGAGAAGAGTTGTGACAGATGAGGATTGCAGGATCCTCCAAGAGGACCTGAACAGATTGCAGAGATGGTCAGAGAAATGGCTACTAGAATTCAACACGAGCAAATGTAAAGTTATGGAAATGGGACTAGGAGATAGGAGACCAAAGGGACAGTACACAATGAAGGGGAACAGCCTACCTGTAACGACGCGTGAAAGAGACCTGGGGGTGGACGTAACACCTAATCTATCTCCTGAGGCACATATTAATAGGATAACGACAGCAGCGTACTCTACACTGGCAAAAGTTAGAACATCATTCAGAAACCTAAGTAAGGAGGCATTTAGGGTGCTTTACACTGCC
>NC_091151.1:54729847-54737831 GCF_040958095.1 Procambarus clarkii | reverse complement strand
TAAAACGTTGTGGACAGGTTAGTAGGACATTTCTTGAGTACAGTCTGGTTTGGGTCTTGAATACGCCGAGGAATAATTAAGGGTTATAAACAAGTATTCAACTCCTACCTGACCTGGACATTGCCTCCGGGAACCAGTAGCAGCGTGCAGGGTGAGGTTAGCGGAGGGGCGCTCACACACACTGTCACCACACTAGGAAATGATGTGGTAGACCCCATACACGGTTTCAAATGTAAATATGATAGAGCTCGAGATGCTCAGGAATCTGTACAAAGCAGATTAACGGTTGAGAGGCGGGACCGAGGAGCCAAAAGCTCAACCCCCGCAATCACAAGTAGGTGAGTACACAAAGAGTGAACCCCCCCCCCCCCAGGCGGGCCCCATCCGTCCTCCTGTGTCTTTACCCAGCTTAGTATACCAACCAGGCTGTTGCAAACGGCGAGGGGTAGGATGGGCCTCAATCTCCAGTCTAGGTCTCTAGTTTAAGTCTTCACTCAAATACTACACCTCCACTCTCATCTCCGCCAAATATTCACTCAACCTTCACTCTCACAACCCATTTCTACCTCGACTCCACTCCACCAAAACCCCAATATCTGAGGTACGAAGTGTCCAAACCAGAAGGACGTCTTTTTCCAAAACCAAATTGAAACAAAATCTGTGTCTGTGCCTCTCCGACTATTTTGGCAGCCCCCCCCTCTCTCTATACCTACTAACTCAAAATATGAAAACCTCACAGTTGTGCGTCATATACCGTTTGACGTTGTTGTTTGCTTGCGTCAAATCTTACTCATAACGACGTGTCTGCCCCACAAACAACCGTGAACCCTAACACCTACGAGTCTACACTAACAAACAGTAGTCTATCTTCAAATTCACCAGTTTACACTCACAAATAGTTATCGTAGGCATCCATCAGTCATAGGAAACTATGGAGTTGCGCTCTGGTTGTCGGTCTGGAGTGGCCTCGCCAGGGCGCAAACCCAGGGTAGGTTGATATTAAGGAGAAGCTGTCACACATGCAGCAGAAACTCCCCACGGCGCCGAAAGTCTCCAATGGAAAGACAAACGCCAACATGATTGGTTCCAGCGCCGTCGCAAGAACTGTCTGAACGAGGTTAAATGCAACAACGATCTGCCTTTGGGGCTCCTGCTCCAGCTCGAGGAATTTACCTCGAGGTTGTTAAAAGAAGGCACAAGGACTCCAAATCCGGAGACCGCCGTTGTCGGGTCCCGAGAAGAACCATCCCTAGCAAAAGCTAGAACGATCCCAGCCTCCTGAAGAGCTTGAGCCACACGAGTCCCCAGGAGGTGGATGTCCGAGTCCCCGAGTCCCTCACCTACGGGTTATTGACAGAGATTGTCACAGCCTCGAGGCTGACTTTCACCCGAGGCCGGCTTCCTTCGTGACCCAGCAGAACGAAGAGTAATGTGAGAGGATGATCTCTCAAATTTATCCCACAGCTGACTTGAATGGCTCATTGCAGTGCACAGTGCACCAATCTCGTGCACAAGCCGGCCACAAGCTCGTGCTCTGTTAACCCAGGATGGTTATCTGTCATGTTGGGTGTCCCCAGGAAGCCCATATAACCAGGAATACTTATAAAATACGGAGGCCGCCGTATGTCCAGGCAGGAAGTAGATACAGGAAAATTAAGCATTCAAGCCATAGAGTCATTGGGGGCACTGTGGAGGTGCCAAGCGTGAGAGAGAGAGAGAGGGGACGACAGCAAGGCGACAGATCTGACCTCTGGGGTCAGCCACAACCGGCGAAATGGAGAATAACAACTATGACGTGGTTGTGACGTGTTCATGACGTCACCTCTGCTACTGATCGTGGAACAGTCAATATGATTGGTTCCCGTTCATTTGCTGAAACGCCATTGGTCAATTGTAACCCCTTGTGTTTGTGCCCACGAGGAGCCCTGCAGCTGGCAAGGGTATTCACGTGAGAAAGCTCGTAGCTAGTGTTGTAAGGCACAGTTCCTTCAGGTGCTCTTCATGCCCCATCCCTCGTAACTCTGGGACGATTCTCGTTGCAAACTTCTAAACCTTTTCCAGTTTCCTTCTATGCTTTTTCAGATGGGGACTCCATGATGAGGCGGCATACTCTAAGACTGGCTTCAAGTAGGCAGTGTAAAGCACCCTAAATGCCTCCTTACTTAGGTTTCTGAATGATGTTCTAACCTTTACCAGTGTAGAATACGCTGCTGTCGTTATCCTATATATATGTGCCTCAGGAGATAGATTAGGTGTTACGTCCACGCCCAGGTCTCTTTCTCGCGTCGTCACACGTAGGCAGTTCCTCTTTATTGTGTATTGTCCTTTTCGTCTCCTATCATCTAGTCCCATTTCCATAACTTTACATTTGCTCATGTTGAGCTCCAGTAGCCATTTCTCTGACCATCTCTGCAACCTGTTTAAGTCCTCTTGGATGATCCTACAATCCTCATCTGTCACAACTCTTTTCATCAACTTTGCGTCATCCGTGAACATCTACTTGTAGGATTCTTCTCTGTAAACATGTCGTTAACGTATATAAGAAATAGAATTGGACCCAGCACCGATCCTTGAGATACTCCACTCGTTACTATTTGCCAGTCCGACTTCTCGCCACTTCTTGAGATCGTTTATCTTGAGATGATTTCGGGGCTTTAGTGTCCCCGCGGCCCGGTCCTCGACCAGGCCTTCACCCCCAGGAAGCAGCCCGTGACAGCTGACTAACACCCAGGTACCTATTTTACTGCTAGGTAACAGGGGCATAGGGTGAAAGAAACTCTGCCCATTGTTTCTCGCCGGCGCCCGGGATCGAACCCGGGACCACAGGATCACAAGTCCAGCGTGCTGTCCGCTCGGCCGACCGGCTCCCTTACCGTACTCTTTGGCTCCTTCCTGTTAGGTAGTTCCTTATCCATGCTAGGGCCTTTCCTCCCACTCCTGCATGCCTCTGGAGTTTGAACAGCAGTCGCATGTGCAGTAGAGTATCAAAGGTTTTATGGCAGTTCAGAAATATGCAGTCTGCCCAACCTTCCCTGTCCTGTCTTATCCTCGTTATTTTATCATAGAATTCCAAAAGGTTGGTTAGGCACGACTTCCCTTTCCAGAACCCATATTGATGTTTGTTCACAAACCTAACGTTCTCCAGGTGTGCAGCCAGTCGTAGCCTAATTATTCTTTCAAGTATTGTACAGAGGATGCTTGTCAGTGATACAGGTCTATAGTTAAATGCCTCCTCCTTATCACTTTTCTTGAAAATCGGTAAAACATTTGTATTCTTTCAGCAATTGGGCAATTCTCCCGACATAAGTGATTCATTAAAGATCCTTGCCAGAGGCACGCTAAGGGCCTGCGCTGGCTCATTTAGTATCCACGGTGATACTCTGTCTGGTCCAGCCGCTTTAGTTTGCATCCAGTGTTGTCAACGGCTTCATTACCTCCTCTGCTGTCACCTCTATATCTGAAAGTATTTCATCTATGGTAATCTCTTCTAACAATGGGAGCTGTTCAGGCTCGGTTGTGAACACTCCATGGAAACTGGCATTCAGTGCCTCGCAAATTTCTTTGTCACTTTCTGTATATGCCCTCCTCTGTTTTCCTTAGTCTTGTCACTTGGTCGTTCACTGACATTTTTCTTCTTATATAGCTGTGTAGTATATTAGTTTGCTTTTTCGCTTTGATCGTAATATCGTTCTCATAGTTCCTTTCCGATGTTCGTCTTATGTTAATGTAATCGTTCCTAGATCTGTTGCATCTGATCTTGTTCTCTGTCATTTGTCTTCTGTACTTCCTCCACTCTCGCCTGCTATCCATTTTTGCTTCCTGACCACTGTCTATTAAGCCATGGATTATTATATTCCCTCTTACTTTTTCCCTTTACTGTTGGTATGAATCTCTTTTCGGCCTCCTGGCATTTCCGTATGACCAGATACATCATATCTTGGACTGTTTTTCCTCTAATTTCTTCCTCCCACTGCACTTCACCCAGACAGTTTCCTCCTGTAGTCAACTCTCCTTTCCTTGTGTGTGTGTGTGTACTCACCTATTTGTGCTTGCGGGGGTTGAGCTCTGGCTCTTTGGTCCCGCCTCTCAACTGTCAATCAACTGGTCTACAGGTTCCTGAGCCTACTGGGCTCTATCATATCTACACTTGAAACTGTGTATGGAGTCAGCCTCCACCACATCACTGCCCAATGCATTCCATTTGTCAACCACTCTGACACTAAAAAAATTATTTCTAATATCTTTGGGGCTCAATTGGGCACTCAATTTCCACCTGTGTTCGCTAGTGCGTGTGCCCCTTGTGTTAAATAGCCTTTATCTACCCTGTCAATTCCTCTGAGAATCTTGCACGTGGTGATCATGTCCCCCTAACTCTTCTGTCTTCAGCGACGTGAGGTTTAATTCCTAGTCTCTCCTCATAGGTCATACCTCTCAGCTCGGGTACTAGTCTGGTGGCAAACTATTGAACCTTTTCCCAGTTTAGTCTTATCCTTGACTAGATTTGGACTCCATGCTGGGGCTGCATACTCCAGAATTGGTCTGACATAGGTGGTATACAAAGTTCTGAATGATTCCTTACACAAATTTCTAAATGATGTTCTTTTGTTTGCCAACCTGGCATATGCTGCTGATGTTATCCTCTTGATATGGGCTTCAGGGGACAACTTTAGCGTGATATCAACCCCCAAGTCTTTCTCTCTCTCTCTCTCTCTCTGACTCTTGAAGAATTTCATCTCCCAAACGATACCTTGTAATTGGCCTCCTGCTCCCTACACCTACCTTCATTACATTACATTTGCTTGGGTTAAACTCTATCAGCCTTTTGTTCGACCATTCCTTCAGTTTGTCTATGGCTTCTTGAAGCCTCAAGCAGTCTTCCTCTGTCTTAATCTTTCTCATTATTTTAAGAATTTCTCATAATCCTTCTCATAATTTATGTGTGTGTGTGTGTGTGTGTACTCACCTAGTTGTACTCACCTAGTTGTGTTTGCGGGGGTTGAGCTCTGGCTCTTTGGTCCCGCCTCTCAACCGTCAATCAACAGGTGTACAGATTCATGAGCCTATCGGGCTCTGTCATATCTACACTTGAAACTGTGTATGGAGTCAGCCTCCACCACATCACTTCCTAATGCATTCCATTTGTCAACCACTCTGACACTAAAAAGTTCTTTCTAATATCTCTGTGGCTCATTTGGGCACTCAGTTTCCACCTGTGTCCCCTTGTGCGTGTTCCCTTGTGTTAAATAGACTGTCTTTATCTACCCTATCAATCCCCTTCAGAATCTTGAATGTGGTGATCATGTCCCCCCTAACTCTTCTGTCTTCCAGCGAAGTGAGGTTTAATTCCCGTAGTCTCTCCTCGTAGCTCATACCTCTCAGCTCGGGTACTAGTCTGGTGGCAAACCTTTGAACCTTTTCCAGTTTAGTCTTATCCTTGACTAGATATGGACTCCATGCTGGGGCTGCATACTCCAGGATTGGCCTGACATATGTGGTATACAAAGTTCTGAATGATTCTTTACACAAGTTTCTGAATGCCGTTCGTATGTTGGCCAGCCTGGCATATGCCGCTGATGTTATCCGCTTGATATGTGCTGCAGGAGACAGGTCTGGCGTGATATCAACCCCCAAGTCTTTTTCCTTCTCTGACTCCTGAAGAATTTCCTCTCCCAGATGATACCTTGTATCTGGCCTCCTGCTCCCTACACCTATCTTCATTACATTACATTTGGTTGGGTTAAACTCTAACAACCATTTGTTCGACCATTCCTTCAGCTTGTCTAGGTCTTCTTGAAGCCTCAAACAGTCCTCTTCTGTTTTAATCCTTCTCATAATTTTAGCATCGTCCGCAAACATTGAGAGAAATGAATCGATACCCTCCGGGAGATCATTTACATATATCAGAAACAAGATAGGACCGAGTACAGAGCCCTGTGGGACTCCACTGGTGACTTCACGCCAATCGGAGGTCTCACCCCTCACCGTAACTCTCTGCTTCCTATTGCTTAGATACTCCCTTATCCACTGGAGCACCTTACCAGCTACACCTGCCTGTCTCTCCAGCTTATGTACCAGCCTCTTATGCGGTACTGTGTCAAAGGCTTTCCGACAATCCAAGAAAATGCAGTCCGCCCAGCCCTCTCTTTCTTGCTTAATCTGTGTCACCTGATCGTAGAATTCTATCAAGCCTGTAAGGCAAGATTTACCCTCCCTGAATCCATGTTGGCGATTTGTCACGAAGTCCCTTCTCTCCAGATGTGTTACCAGGTTTTTTCTCACGATCTTCTCCATCACCTTGCATGGTATACAAGTCAAGGACACTGGCCTGTAGTTCAGTGCCTCTTGTCTGTCGCCCTTTTTGTATATTGGGACCACATTCGCCGTCTTCCATATTTCTGGTAGGTCTCCCGTCTCTAGTGACTTACTATACACTATGGAGAGTGGCAGGCAAAGTGCCTCTGCACACTCTTTCAGTACCCATGGTGAGATCCCATCTGGACCAACAGCCTTTCTAACATCCAGATCCAGCAGGTGTCTCTTGACCTCCTCTCTCGTAATTTCGAACTCCTCCAAGGCCGCCTGGTTTACCTCCCTTTCTCCTAGCACAGTGACCTCACCCTGTTCTATTGTGAAGACCTCCTGGAACCTCTTGTTAAGTTCCTCACACACCTCTCTGTCATTCTCTGTATACCTGTCCTCGCCTGTTCTAAGTTTCAATACCTGTTCTTTCACTGTTGTTTTCCTTCTGATGTGACTGTGGAGTAGCTTTGGTTCGGTCTTGGCTTTGTTTGCTATATCATTTTCAAAATTTTTCTCTGCTTCTCTTCTCACCCTGACGTACTCATTCCTGGTTCTCTGGTATCTCTCTCTGCTTTCTGGTGTTCTGTTATTCCGGAAGTTCCTCCACGCCTTTTTGTTCAGTTTTCTTCGCTTCCATACATGCCCTATTATACCATGGATTCTCTGTTGCTTCTCGGATTTTTCCCTTTGGGCCGGGATGAACCTGTTTACTGCCTCCTGACACTTTTGGGTAACATAGTCCATCATACCCTGTACAGACTTATCTCTGAGGTCTGTGTCCCAAGGTATTTCACTTAGGAAACTTCTCATCTGTTCATAATTCCCCTTTCGGTATGCCAGCCTTTTGATTCCTAGTTCTTTTTGGGGGGAGATAAGTCCTAGCTCTACCAGGTACTCAAAGTTCAATACACTGTGATCACTCATTCCCAAGGGCGCTTCCATCTTAACTTCCCTTATATCCCATTCATTTAGGGTAAATATCAAATCAAGCATTGCTGGTTCATCTTCTCCTCTCATTCTTGTTGGTTCTTTGGTGTGCTGACTTAGAAAGTTTCTTGTTGCCACGTCCAGCAGCTTAGCTCTCCATGTTTCTGGTCCTCCATGCAAGTCTCTGTTCTCCCAATCTATCTTCCCATGGTTGAAGTCTCCCATAATTAGTAGTCCAGATCCATTCCTTCTAGCAACAGAAGCTGCTCTTTCTATTATGTTAATGGTGGCCATGTTGTTTCTATCATATTCCTGTCTAGGTCTTCTGTCATTTGGTGGTGGATTATATATGACTACGACTATAATTTTTTTCCCTCCATTTGTTACAGTACCTGCTATGTAGTCACTGAAACCTTCGCAGCCCTGAATATCCATCTCCTCAAAATCCCAGGCCTTGTCTTACCAGCAGAGCTACACCACCCCCACCTCTTCCTTCCCTCTCTTTCCTCATAACATAATAGTCCTGTGGGAACACTGCATTTGTTATCGTTTTCGTGATCTTTGTTTTCTGTGAGGGCTATTATGTCTGGATTTTCCTCTAGTACCAGTTCTCCAAGCTCATTTGCTTTATTTGTAATTCCATCTATGTTTGTGTACATTGTTTTGAGGCTCACTTTCTTCTGTCCCTTCTCAAATCGCCTCCTTGGTGAGTGTTCTGCTGGTGGGGGAGGCTGTTCCATGGGTGTGAGGACCTGTG
>NC_091151.1:54489847-54724847 GCF_040958095.1 Procambarus clarkii | reverse complement strand
TCAGCCAGCCGAGTTCATCTTGAGTGAGGTGTGAAACCTGACCTCCTGGCCCGTCCCCACAGTCTGTGCTATCACTGCCCCATACTCCCTCTGACCCACCACAGGGAGGGACGCACAACCCTCCCCCACAGTCTGTGCTATCACTGCCCCATACTCCCTCTGACCCACCACAGGCAGGGACGCACAACCATTCCCCACAGTCCTGTGTTATCACTGCCCCATACTCCCTCTGACCCACCACAGGGAGGGACGCACAACCCTCCCCCACAGTCTGTGCTATCACTGCCCCATACTCCCTCTGACCCCACCACAGGGAGGGACGCACAACGTCCATCTGCTCGTAACTGTACTAATATGATGCTTATTGTAGAACATTTAATATTTAAAATTTCAGATTTAACACTGTTAAATGAACTGATAGTTAAATGTGGCACATACGGACCTAAGATTTTCACATCAGAAAACCAAATGGTGTTGATTGAAAATTTACCTCTAATTTTTTTGAAGGAAATGGATGTGGACAGCTGTTTGGACGAATACTGGTGTCTGACTACTGGGAAGGTGGCGTCATTTTCTACTGTTTATAATATTTACATTAAGCAGGGAGAGAGAGAGAGAGAGAGGGACTGAGAGACAATGTCATATGAATATTACTCTGAATCTTAATATAAAATACGAAATGCTGGTATTCATTGCTGGTGTATTGCTGTATATACTGCTTGTATGCTGCTTTAGTTACTTACTCTGGTTAGTTCCACCTTTGATTTGAACCGCATTGTTGCAGTTTTTTACTTCTGCCACATTGTCTATATGTTTTGTTTATACTTGATCGCTTTTGTTGCTCACGGTATCTGTATAATGTTGCATGTTGTTTTTCCTGTTAATTCTGTATTGTTCTTTTATACTTAATGTTATATGACGTTTTTGCTCTCGAATATTCTTCTTATTCCATGTACCGTTTTTGTGCATTTTCTGTATTTTCTTGTGATTATCATCTGGTCAATATGCTATAAATATTGAGTAACGGCCTCCATGTTAGTGGGGCCTTTCTTTCCCATGTGTATATTTCTTATGTTATGTTGTGTTTTGTATAGAATTATATTGCTTAAATTGCACTGGTGATGTTTTGTAAATTGGCTTTGTTGTGGACTCAGTTTGTTTCAATTGTATTTTTATTAGTAATTTTCACGTTGCCGAAACTAGTCCTTGTTTTATTTCCTGTTTATGCTTGTTATTGATGACTTTTCTTTGTAATATTTGTGTCTGGATTCTATATGTGTTTTGGTGTTTCATTTGGCCACATGAACTGAAAATTTATTAAAAGCAAAATGGCTCTCTTCATCTGGATGTAAATAGGTATCCCCGAGTTAGGCAACGGTTGTGGAGCTGCATCTTGGGAAAATTCAGTTGTTCGATTTAGGAAGAGCCCCAATACGTGCCTAAAATATATATATATATGTAAAAGTTCCCTCTCCCTGACAATGAGAATTGAATTATTTTGCTTCAAAAACACATAACTCAAAGCAAACTTCACTGTGCGTCAGATCAGTGACGGTATTTCTTCTCTGATACTCTCCCCAACCAGCGCTCGAACACTCTGCCTTATTGCTTGCATCTTCACTATTGTTATTGCTCTTCTTGAAGACTTAGTTCGACACCTTTATGGAGTGAGTTCTGGTAATGATAAAATGTTTGAATCTCCAGAGAGCAATCATGTGAAACGTCCACATTAAGCAAGCGTGAAATTTCCAAGGCATTGTTTACATTAAAAGCACCGCATTATTGACGTTAACGTCGACCAAGTAGAATCGTTCAAGATGATATATATGGAATGCCTGGGATTGCAAGCTTTTGGTTAGGAAAATTACTTCATTTATTACACTTCTCAGGCCGAAAGAACACGTTTGATAAATTATATTGTTGTCCACAGCTGCATGTAAAGGCTATCTCAAGAACTAAATCCCGGCCAAATAAGCTTAGTCCCTGAGAACATTATCATATATATATATAAATATATATATATATATATATATATATATATATATATATATATATATATATATATATATATATATATATATATAACTGAAAACTCACACCCCAGAAGTGACTCGAACCCATACTCCCACAACTGGTATGTACAGGGACGCCTTAATCCGCTTGACCATCACGACCGGACATAAGGAAGTGATAGCCGAGGCTATATGAACCACTTCCCCGCCGGCACTCGGATGGTAATCTTGGGCATAGCATTTTATCAAATCACCTCATTCTTTGGGGCACACGTGAGGAACACAAATGCAAACAAGCCTGAATGGTCCCCAGGACTATATACAACTGAAAACTCACACCCCAGAAGTGACTCGAACCCATACTCCCACAACTGGTATGTACAGGGACGCCTTAATCCGCTTGACCATCACGACCGGACATAAGGAAGTGATAGCCGAGGCTATATGAACCACTTCCCCGCCGGCACTCGGATGGTAATCTTGGGCATAGCATTTTATCAAATCACCTCATTCTTTGGGGCACACGTGAGGAACACAAATGCAAACAAGCCTGAATGGTCCCCAGGACTATATACAACTGAAAACTCACACCCCAGAAGTGACTCGAACCCATACTCCCACAACTGGTATGTACAGGGACGCCTTAATCCGCTTGACCATCACGACCGGACATAAGGAAGTGATAGCCGAGGCTATATGAACCACTTCCCCGCCGGCACTCGGATGGTAATCTTGGGCATAGCATTTTATCAAATCACCTCATTCTTTGGGGCACACGTGAGGAACACAAATGCAAACAAGCCTGAATGGTCCCCAGGACTATATACAACTGAAAACTCACACCCCAGAAGTGACTCGAACCCATACTCCCACAACTGGTATGTACAGGGACGCCTTAATCCGCTTGACCATCACGACCGGACATAAGGAAGTGATAGCCGAGGCTATATGAACCACTTCCCCGCCGGCACTCGGATGGTAATCTTGGGCATAGCATTTTATCAAATCACCTCATTCTTTGGGGCACACGTGAGGAACACAAATGCAAACAAGCCTGAATGGTCCCCAGGACTATATACAACTGAAAACTCACACCCCAGAAGTGACTCGAACCCATACTCCAACAACTGGTATGTACAGGGACGCCTTAATCCGCTTGACCATCACGACCGGACATAAGGAAGTGATAGCCGAGGCTATATGAACCACTTCCCCGCCGGCACTCGGATGGTAATCTTGGGCATAGCATTTTATCAAATCACCTCATTCTTTGGGGCACACGTGAGGAACACAAATGCAAACAAGCCTGAATGGTCCCCAGGACTATATACAACTGAAAACTCAAACCCCAGAAGTGACTCGAACCCATACTCCCACAACTGGTATGTACAGGGACGCCTTAATCCGCTTGACCATCACGACCGGACATAAGGAAGTGATAGCCGAGGCTATATGAACCACTTCCCCGCCGGCACTCGGATGGTAATCTTGGGCATAGCATTTTATCAAATCACCTCATTCTTTGGGGCACACGTGAGGAACACAAATGCAAACAAGCCTGAATGGTCCCCAGGACTATATACAACTGAAAACTCACACCCCAGAAGTGACTCGAACCCATACTCCAACAACTGGTATGTACAGGGACGCCTTAATCCGCTTGACCATCACGACCGGACATAAGGAAGTGATAGCCGAGGCTATATGAACCACTTCCCCGCCGGCACTCGGATGGTAATCTTGGGCATAGCATTTTATCAAATCACCTCATTCTTTGGGGCACACGTGAGGAACACAAATGCAAACAAGCCTGAATGGTCCCCAGGACTATATACAACTGAAAACTCACACCCCAGAAGTGACTCGAACCCATACTCCCACAACTGGTATGTACAGGGACGCCTTAATCCGCTTGACCATCACGACCGGACATAAGGAAGTGATAGCCGAGGCTATATGAACCACTTCCCCGCCGGCACTCGGATGGTAATCTTGGGCATAGCATTTTATCAAATCACCTCATTCTTTGGGGCACACGTGAGGAACACAAATGCAAACAAGCCTGAATGGTCCCCAGGACTATATTCAACTGAAAACTCACACCCCAGAAGTGACTCGAACCCATACTCCCACAACTGGTATGTACAGGGACGCCTTAATCCGCTTGACCATCACGACCGGACATAAGGAAGTGATAGCCGAGGCTATATGAACCACTTCCCCGCCGGCACTCGGATGGTAATCTTGGGCATAGCATTTTATCAAATCACCTCATTCTTTGGGGCACACGTGAGGAACACAAATGCAAACAAGCCTGAATGGTCCCCAGGACTATATACAACTGAAAACTCACACCCCAGAAGTGACTCGAACCCATACTCCCACAACTGGTATGTACAGGGACGCCTTAATCCGCTTGACCATCACGACCGGACATAAGGAAGTGATAGCCGAGGCTATATGAACCACTTCCCCGCCGGCACTCGGATGGTAATCTTGGGCATAGCATTTTATCAAATCACCTCATTCTTTGGGGCACACGTGAGGAACACAAATGCAAACAAGCCTGAATGGTCCCCAGGACTATATACAACTGAAAACTCACACCCCAGAAGTGACTCGAACCCATACTCCCACAACTGGTATGTACAGGGACGCCTTAATCCGCTTGACCATCACGACCGGACATAAGGAAGTGATAGCCGAGGCTATATGAACCACTTCCCCGCCGGCACTCGGATGGTAATCTTGGGCATAGCATTTTATCAAATCACCTCATTCTTTGGGGCACACGTGAGGAACACAAATGCAAACAAGCCTGAATGGTCCCCAGGACTATATACAACTGAAAACTCACACCCCAGAAGTGACTCGAACCCATACTCCCACAACTGGTATGTACAGGGACGCCTTAATCCGCTTGACCATCACGACCGGACATAAGGAAGTGATAGCCGAGGCTATATGAACCACTTCCCCGCCGGCACTCGGATGGTAATCTTGGGCATAGCATTTTATCAAATCACCTCATTCTTTGGGGCACACGTGAGGAACACAAATGCAAACAAGCCTGAATGGTCCCCAGGACTATATACAACTGAAAACTCACACCCCAGAAGTGACTCGAACCCATACTCCCACAACTGGTATGTACAGGGACGTTCCTCACGTGTGCCCCAAAGAATGAGGTGATTTGATAAAATGCTATGCCCAAGATTACCATCCGAGTGCCGGCGGGGAAGTGGTTCATATAGCCTCGGCTATCACTTCCTTATGTCCGGTCGTGATGGTCAAGCGGATTAAGGCGTCCCTGTACATACCAGTTGTGGGAGTATGGGTTCGAGTCACTTCTGGGGTGTGAGTTTTCAGTTGTATATAGTCCTGGGGACCATTCAGGCTTGTTTGCATTTGTGTTCCTCACGTGTGCCCCAAAGAATGAGGTGATTTGATAAAATGCTATGCCCAAGATTACCATCCGAGTGCCGGCGGGGAAGTGGTTCATATAGCCTCGGCTATCACTTCCTTATGTCCGGTCGTGATGGTCAAGCGGATTAAGGCGTCCCTGTACATACCAGTTGTGGGAGTATGGGTTCGAGTCACTTCTGGGGTGTGAGTTTTCAGTTGTATATAGTCCTGGGGACCATTCAGGCTTGTTTGCATTTGTGTTCCTCACGTGTGCCCCAAAGAATGAGGTGATTTGATAAAATGCTATGCCCAAGATTACCATCCGAGTGCCGGCGGGGAAGTGGTTCATATAGCCTCGGCTATCACTTCCTTATGTCCGGTCGTGATGGTCAAGCGGATTAAGGCGTCCCTGTACATACCAGTTGTGGGAGTATGGGTTCGAGTCACTTCTGGGGTGTGAGTTTTCAGTTGTATATAGTCCTGGGGACCATTCAGGCTTGTTTGCATTTGTGTTCCTCACGTGTGCCCCAAAGAATGAGGTGATTTGATAAAATGCTATGCCCAAGATTACCATCCGAGTGCCGGCGGGGAAGTGGTTCATATAGCCTCGGCTATCACTTCCTTATGTCCGGTCGTGATGGTCAAGCGGATTAAGGCGTCCCTGTACATACCAGTTGTGGGAGTATGGGTTCGAGTCACTTCTGGGGTGTGAGTTTTCAGTTGTATATAGTCCTGGGGACCATTCAGGCTTGTTTGCATTTGTGTTCCTCACGTGTGCCCCAAAGAATGAGGTGATTTGATAAAATGCTATGCCCAAGATTACCATCCGAGTGCCGGCGGGGAAGTGGTTCATATAGCCTCGGCTATCACTTCCTTATGTCCGGTCGTGATGGTCAAGCGGATTAAGGCGTCCCTGTACATACCAGTTGTGGGAGTATGGGTTCGAGTCACTTCTGGGGTGTGAGTTTTCAGTTGTATATAGTCCTGGGGACCATTCAGGCTTGTTTGCATTTGTGTTCCTCACGTGTGCCCCAAAGAATGAGGTGATTTGATAAAATGCTATGCCCAAGATTACCATCCGAGTGCCGGCGGGGAAGTGGTTCATATAGCCTCGGCTATCACTTCCTTATGTCCGGTCGTGATGGTCAAGCGGATTAAGGCGTCCCTGTACATACCAGTTGTGGGAGTATGGGTTCGAGTCACTTCTGGGGTGTGAGTTTTCAGTTGTATATAGTCCTGGGGACCATTCAGGCTTGTTTGCATTTGTGTTCCTCACGTGTGCCCCAAAGAATGAGGTGATTTGATAAAATGCTATGCCCAAGATTACCATCCGAGTGCCGGCGGGGAAGTGGTTCATATAGCCTCGGCTATCACTTCCTTATGTCCGGTCGTGATGGTCAAGCGGATTAAGGCGTCCCTGTACATACCAGTTGTGGGAGTATGGGTTCGAGTCACTTCTGGGGTGTGAGTTTTCAGTTGTATATAGTCCTGGGGACCATTCAGGCTTGTTTGCATTTGTGTTCCTCACGTGTGCCCCAAAGAATGAGGTGATTTGATAAAATGCTATGCCCAAGATTACCATCCGAGTGCCGGCGGGGAAGTGGTTCATATAGCCTCGGCTATCACTTCCTTATGTCCGGTCGTGATGGTCAAGCGGATTAAGGCGTCCCTGTACATACCAGTTGTGGGAGTATGGGTTCGAGTCACTTCTGGGGTGTGAGTTTTCAGTTGTATATAGTCCTGGGGACCATTCAGGCTTGTTTGCATTTGTGTTCCTCACGTGTGCCCCAAAGAATGAGGTGATTTGATAAAATGCTATGCCCAAGATTACCATCCGAGTGCCGGCGGGGAAGTGGTTCATATAGCCTCGGCTATCACTTCCTTATGTCCGGTCGTGATGGTCAAGCGGATTAAGGCGTCCCTGTACATACCAGTTGTGGGAGTATGGGTTCGAGTCACTTCTGGGGTGTGAGTTTTCAGTTGTATATAGTCCTGGGGACCATTCAGGCTTGTTTGCATTTGTGTTCCTCACGTGTGCCCCAAAGAATGAGGTGATTTGATAAAATGCTATGCCCAAGATTACCATCCGAGTGCCGGCGGGGAAGTGGTTCATATAGCCTCGGCTATCACTTCCTTATGTCCGGTCGTGATGGTCAAGCGGATTAAGGCGTCCCTGTACATACCAGTTGTGGGAGTATGGGTTCGAGTCACTTCTGGGGTGTGAGTTTTCAGTTGTATATAGTCCTGGGGACCATTCAGGCTTGTTTGCATATATATATATATATATATATATATATATATATATATATATATATATATATATATATATATATATATATATATATATATATAATTTTACACGCTGTGCCACAGAGTGGG
Source organism: Procambarus clarkii (assembly GCF_040958095.1). NCBI lineage: Eukaryota > Metazoa > Arthropoda > Malacostraca > Decapoda > Cambaridae > Procambarus > Procambarus clarkii. Next base: position 54,717,051 of record NC_091151.1, on the reverse strand, counting down.
CCTCTCGTGCAGGCCAATCACCTCAACCACCATCCCCAAAAGCCCACAAGCAATCCAGCTGGGATGGCCCCATTGTAGACCAAGTTGCTGCAGAGTGCCTGGGTGCTGCAACAACACAACACGACATTGCTCGCCTCACAGCAGTAGCAGCACCACATGCAGGGGATTTCCTGTTAGCAACCCCAATGTCGGCAACTGGCACGCGTCTCACACCACACGCCCTCCGAATTGCTGTGGCCCTCCACCTTACTGCCCCAATCCACACCAGATATAGGTGTATTTGCGGCGAGGTGGTGGCTGACAGGTACGGCCACCATGGCCTACTCTGCCAAAGCACAGGGGGATGGCACTCGAGGCACAATGAAGTTAACGACATCATCAAGAGAAGCCTCACCACAGCTGGATGCCCAGCTGAAAGAGAGCCCCGTTACCTAACGCCCCGTAACTCTGATGCTCTTATTGGTCGCCCGGATGGTATCACAGTGAACCCCTGGAAGAATGGCAAGCAGTTGGTATGGGACTACACGTGCGTATCAACCCTGGCTAACACCTACATTAACCTCAGTGTTGCACAACCAGGTGGCGCTGCCACCCACAGGGAAGCAGCCAAATCCCGTACGTATAGTGAACTGGATCACCACTACAATTTTGTCCCCATTGCTTCTGAGACACTCGGCGCCTGGGGTAAAAGTGCTACCAGTTTTTTGAAGGAACTAGGTTCTAGGCTCATTGAAACAACAAGGGACCCAAGAGCTGCAAGCATTCTTTTCCAGCGCCTCAGTGTGGCGATACAGAGGGGAAATGCGCACTGCATCCAGGGTTCCTGCCCGCCATCTGAGGAGCTGGAGGAACTCGACAACCTATGATAACCATCTTTGTAACCCATATGTTACTCCTTTTTTGTAACAAAGTTCAAATAAAGTAAATATATATGTGTACATACAAAAGAATGGGGGTGGTAGGAGAAGATAATATTAGTGTTCAGTGAGAAACCACAAGGTCTCCTCTGAATACTTTTTATTTTCTTCTCCGAGGCTATGGGTCCCCACATTGGCACCAGAGGTGGTACCCTCACAAACTTTTATATATATATATGTATATATATATATATATATATATATATATATATATATATATATATATATATATATATATATATATATATATATATATATATGTCGTACCTAGTAGCCAGAACACGCTTCTCAGCCTACTATGCAAGGCCCGATTTGCCTAATAAGCCAAGTTTTCCTGAATTAATATATTTTCTCTAATTTTTTTCTTATGAAATGATAAAGCTACCCATTTCATTATGTATGAGGTCAATTTTTTGTTATTGGAGTTAAAATTAACGTAGATATATGACCGAACCTAACCAACCCTACCTAACCTAACCTATCTTTATAAGTTAGGTTAGGTTAGGTAACCGAAAAAGTTAGGTTAGGTTAGGTTAGGTAGGTTAGGTAGTCGAAAAACAATTAATTCATGAAAACTTGGCTTATTAGGCAAATTGGGCCTTGCATAGTAGGCTGAGAAGTGCGTTCTGGCTACTAGGTACGACATATATATATATATATATATATATATATATATATATATATATATATATATGTCGTACCTAATAGCCAGAACGCACTTCTCAGCCTACTATTCAAGGCCCAATTTGCCTAATAAGCCAAGTTTTCATGAATTAATGTTTTTTCGTCTACCTAACCTACCTAACCTAACCTAACCTAGCTTTTTTTGGCTACCTAACCTAACCTTACCTATAAATATAGGTTAGGTTAGGTTAGGTAGGGTTGGTTAGGTTCGGTCATATATCTACGTTAATTTTAACTCCAATAAAACAAAATTGACCTCATACATAGAGAAAAGGGTTGCTTTATCATTTCATAAGAAAAAAATTATAGTAAATATATTAATTCAGGAAAACTTGGCTTATTAGGCAAATCGGGCCTTGAATAGTAGGCTGAGAAGTGAGTTCTGGCTATTAGGTACGACATATATATATATATATATATATATATATATATATATATATATATATATATATATATATATATATATATATATATATATATATATATATGTCGTACCTAGTAGCCAGAACGCACTTCTCAGCCTAATATGCAAGGCCCAATTTGCCTAATAAGCCAAGTTTTCATGAATTAATTGTTTTTCGACTACCTAACCTACCTAACCTAACCTAACCTAAATTTTTCGGCTACCTAACCTAACCTAACCTATAAAGATAGGATAGGTTAGGTTAGGTAGGGTTGGTTAGGTTCGGTCATATATCTACGTTAATTTTAACTCCAATAAAAAAAAATTGACCTCAAACATAATGAAATGGTTAGCTTTATCATTTGGCAAATCGGGCCTTGCATAGTAGGCCGAGAAGTGCGTTCTGGCTATTAGGTACGACATATATATATATATATATATATATATATATATATATATATATATATATATATATATATATATATATATATATATATATATATATATATATATATATATATATATTTATATATATATATATATATATATATATATATATATATATATATATATATATATATATATATATATATATATATATATATATATATATATATATATATATATATATGTCGTACCAAGTAGCCAGAACGCACTTCTCAGCCTACTATGCAAGGCCCGATTTGTCTAATAAGCCAACCTTTCCTGAATTAATATATTTTCTCTAATTTTTTACTTATGAAATGACAAAGCTACCCATTTCATTATGTATGAGGTCAATTTTTTTTATTGGAGTAAAAAGTAACGTAGATATATGACCGAACTTAACCAACTTTACCTAACCTAACCTAACCTATCTTTATAGGTTAGGTTAGGTTAGGTAGCTGGAAAAGTTAGGTTAGGTTTGGTTAGGTAGGTTAGGTAGTCGAAAAACAATTAATTCATGAAAACTTGGCTTATTAGGCAAATTGGGCCTTGCATAGTAGGCTGAGAAGTGCGTTCTGGCTACTAGGTACGACATATATATATATATATATATATATATTTTATTAAATATGACCGAAAAAGTAAGATTAATAATTCTAACACGAATTTTCTCAATCTTTCGTACATTATGCTTCACTGTTGGAGGTAAATCAAAAATCACTTCTCCAAAATTCATTTTTATTTCTAGTCTGACGCGACACGGGCGCGTTTCGTAAAACTTATTACATTTTCAAAGACTTCACAAATACACAACTGATTAGAACTTGCATTTCCCTGATTTTATATCTACATTTGAGTGAGGTGGGAAGGGTGATGTGGCATTACATTTGAGTGAGGTGGGAAGGATGATGTGGCATTAGAGGATATTAATAGGGTATTAAAAGTATCAACACAAGACAGAACACGAAACAATGGATATTGAATAGAAGTGTTTGTAGAAAGCCTATTGGTCCATATTTCTTGATGCTTCTATATTGGAGCGGAGTCTTGAGGTGGGTAGAATATAGTTGTGCAATAATTGGCACATATATATAATATATATATATATATATATGTCGTACCTAATAGCCAGAACGTACTTATCAGCCTACTATTCAAGGCCCGATTTGCCTAATAAGCCAAGTTTTCATGAATTAATGTTTTTTCGACTACCTAACCTACCTAACCTAACCTAACCTAACTTTTTCTGCTACCTAACCGAACCTAACCTATGAAGATAGGTTAGGTTAGGTTAGGTAGGGTTGGTTAGGTTCGGTCATATATCTACGTTAATTTTAACTCCATTAAAAAAAAATTGACCTCATACATAATGAAATGGGTAGCTTTATCATTTCGTAAGAAAAAAACTAGAGAAAACATATTAATTCATGAAAACTTGGCTTATTAGGCAAATCGGGCCTTGCATTGTAGGCTGATAAGTGCGTTCTGGCTACTAGGTACGACATATATATATATATATATATATATATATATATATATATATATATGTATATATATATATATGTATATATATATATATATATATATATGTATATATATATATATATATATATATATATATATATATATATATATATATATATATGTATATATATATATATATATATATATATATATATATATATATATATATATATATATATATATATATATATATATGTCGTACCTAGTAGCCAGAACGCACTTCTCAGCCTACTATGCAGGACCCGATTTGCCTAATAAGCCAAGTTTTCATGAATTAATTGTTTTTCGACTACCTAACCTACCTAACCTAACCTAACCTAAATTTTTCGGCTACCTAACCTAACCTAACCTATAAAGATAGGATAGGTTAGGTTAGGTAGGGTTGGTTAAGTTCGGTCATATATCTACGTTAATTTTAACTCCAATAAAAAAAATTGACCTCATGCATAATGAAATGGTTAGCTTTATCATTTCATAAGAAAAAAATTTGAGAAAATATATTAATTTAGGAAAACTTGGCTTATAATGCAAATCGGGCCTTGCATAGTAGGCCGAGAAGTGCATTCTGGCTATTAGGTACGATATATATATATATATATATATATATATATATATATATATATATATATATATATATATATATATATATATATATATATATATATAAATATATATATATATATATATATATATATATATATATATATATATATATATATATATATATATATATGTCGTACCTAGAAGCCAGAACGCTCTTCTCAGCTTAACATGCAAGGCCTGATTTGCGTAATAAGCCAAGTTTTCATGAACTAATTGTTTTTCGACGACCTAACGTACCTAACCTAACCTAACCTAACTTTTTCGGCTACCTAACCTAACCTAACCTATAAAGATGGGTTAGGTTAGGTTAGGTAGGGTTGGTTTAGGTTCGGTCATATATCTACGTTAATTTTAACTCCAATAAAAAAAAAATGACCTCATACATAATGAAATGGGTAGCTTTTTCATTTCATAAGAAAAAAATTTAGGAAAATACATTAATTCATTAAAACTTGGCTTATTAGGCAAATCGGGCCTTGCATAGTAGGCCGAAAAGTGCATTCTGGCTACTAGGTACGACATATATATATATATATATATATATATATATATATATATATATATATATATATATATATATATATATATATATGTCGTACCTAATAGCCAGAACGCACTTCTCAGCCTACTATTCAAGGCCCGATTTGCCTAATAAGCCAAGTTTTCATGAATTAATGTTTTTTCGTCTACCTAACCTACCTAACCTAACCTAACCTAGCTTTTTTTGGCTACCTAACCTAACCTTACCTATAAATATAGGTTAGGTTAGGTTAGGTAGGGTTGGTTAGGTTCGGTCATATATCTACTTTAATTTTAACTCCAATAAAAAAAATTGACCTCATACATAGAGAAAAGGGTTGATTTATCATTTCATAAGAAAAAAATTATAGTAAATATATTAATTCAGGAAAACTTGGCTTATTAGGCAAATCGGGCCTTAAATAGTAGGCTGAGAAGTGAGTTCTGGCTACTAGGTACGACATATATATATATATATATATATATATATATATATATATATATATATATATATTTATATATATATATATGTCGTACCTAGTAGCCAGAACTCACTTCTCAGCCTACTATGCAAGGCCCGATTTGCCTAATAAGCCAAGTTTTCCTGAATTAATATATTTTCTCTAACTTTTTTCTTATGAAATGATAAAGCTACCTATTTCATTATGTATGAGGTTAATTTTTTTTTATTGGAGTTAAAATTAACGTAGATATATGACCGAACCTAACCAACCCTACCTAACCTAACCTAACCTATCTTTATAGGTTAGGTTAGGTTAGGTAAGTTAGGTAGTCGAAAAATAATTAATTCAAGAAAACTTGGCTTATTAGGCAAATCGAGCCTTGCATAGTAGGCTGAGAAGTGCGTTCTGGCTAATAGGTACGACATATATATATATATATATATATATATATATATATATATATATATATATGTCGTACCTAATAGCCAGAATGCACTTCTCAGCCTACTATTCAAGGCCCGATTTGCCTAATAAGCCAAGTTTTCATGAATTAATGTTTTTTCGTCTACCTAACCTACCTAACCTAACCTAACCTAGCTTTTTTTGGCTACCTAACCTAACCTTACCTATAAATATAGGTTAGGTTAGGTTAGGTAGGGTTGGTTAGGTTCGGTCATATATCTGCGTTAATTTTAACTCCAATAAAAAAAAATTGACCTCATACATAGAGAAAAGGGTTGCTTTATCATTTCATAAGAAAAAAATTATAGTAAATATATTAATTCAGGAAAACTTGGCTTATTAGGCAAATCGGGCCTTGAATAGTAGGCTGAGAAGTGAGTTCTGGCTACTAGGTACGACATATATATATATATATATATATATATATATATATATATATATATATGTCGTACCTAATAGCCAGAACGCACTTCTCAGCCTACTATTCAAGGCCCGATTTGCCTAATAAGCCAAGTTTTCATGAATTAATGTTTTTTCGTCTACCTAACCTACCTAACCTAACCTAACCTAGCTTTTTTTGGCTACCTAACCTAACCTTACCTATAAATATAGGTTAGGTTAGGTTAGGTAGGGTTGGTTAGGTTCGGTCATATATCTACGTTAATTTTAACTCCAATAAAAAAAATTGACCTCATACATAGTGAAAAGGGTTGCTTTATCATTTCATAAGAAAAAAATTGTAGTAAATATATTAATTCAGGAAAACTTGGCTTATTAGGCAAATCGGGCCTTGAATAGTAGGCTGAGAAGTGAGTTCTGGCTACTAGGTACGACATATATATATATATATATATATATATATATATATATATATATATATATATATACATATATATATATATATATATATATATATATATATATATATATATATATATATATATATATATATGTCGTACCTAGTAACCAGAACGCACTTCTCGGCCTACTATGCAAGGCCCGATTTGCCTAATAAGCCAAGTTTTCCAGAATTAACATATTTTCTCAAATTCTTTTCTTATGAAACGATAAAGCTACCCATTTCATTACGTATGAGGTCAATTTTTTTTTATTCGAGTTAAAAATAACGTAGATATATGACCGAACCTAACCAACCCTACCTAACCTAACCTAACCTATCTTTATAGGTTAGGTTAGGTTAGGTAGCCGAAAAAGTTAGGTTAGGTTAGGTTTGGTAGGTTAGGTAGTCGAAAAACAATTAATTCATGAAAACTTGGCTTATTAGGCAAATCGGGCCTTGCATAGTAGGCATAGAAGTGAGTTCTGGCTACTAGGTACGACATATATATATATATATATATATATATATATATATATATATATATATATATATATATATATATATATATATATATATATATATATATATATATATATATATATATATATATATATATATATATATATATATATATATATATCGTACCTAGTAGCCAGAACTCACTTCTCAGCCTACTATGCTAGGCCCGATTTGCCTAATAAGCCAAGTTTTCATGAATTAATGGTTTTTCGACTACCTAACCTACCTAACTTAACCTAACCTAACTTTTTCGGCTACCTAACCTAACCTAACCTATAAAGATAGGTTAGGTTAGGTTAGGTAAAGTTGGTTAGGTTCGGTCATATATCTACTTTAATTTTATCTCCAATAAAAGACAATTGACCTCATACATAATGAAATGGGTAGCTTTATCATTTCATAAGAAAAAATTAGAGAAAATATATTAATTCAGGAAAACTTGGCTTATTAGGCAAATCGGGCCTTGCATAGTAGGCTGGAAAGTGAGTTCTGGCTACTAGGTACGACATATATATATATATATATATATATATATATATATATATATATATATATATATATATATATATATATATATATATATATATATATATATATATATATATATATGTCGTACCTAATAGCCAGAACGCACTTCTATGCCTACTATTCAAGGCCCAATTTGCCTAATAAGCCAAGTTTTCATGAATTAATTGTTTTTCGACTACCTAACCTACCTAACCTAACCTAACCTAACGTTTTCGGCTACCTAACCTAACCTAACCTATAAAGATAGGTTAGGTTAGGTTAGGTAGGTTTGGTTAGATTCGGGCATATATCTACATTAATTTTAACTCCAATAAAAAAAAATTGACCTCATACGCAATGAAATGGGTAGCTTTATAATTTCATAAGAAAAAAAATAGAGAAAATATATTAATTCATGAAAACTTGGCTTATTAAGCAAATCGGGCCTTGAATAGTAGGCATAGAAGTGCGTTCTGGCTACTAGGTACGACATATATATATATATATATATATATATATATATATATATATATATATATATATATATATATATATATATATATATATATATATATATATATATAAATAAATATATATATATATATATATATATATATATATATATATATATATATATATATATATATATATATATATATATATATATACATATGTCGTACCTAATAGCCAGAACGCACTTCTGAGCCTACTATGCAAGGCCCGATTTGCCAAATAATCCAAGTTTTCCTGAATTAATATTTTTTCTCTAATTTTTTTCTTATGAAATGATAAAGCTACCCATTTCATTATGTATGAGGTCAATTTTTTTTTATTGGAGTTAAAATTAACGTAGATATATGACCGAACCTAACCAACCCTACCTAACCTAACCTAACCTATCTCTATAGGTTAGGTTAGGTTAGGTAACAGAAAAAGTTAGGTTAGGTTAGGTTAGGTAGGTTAGGTAGTCGGAAAACAATTAATTCATGAAAACTTGGCTTATTAGGCAAATCGGGCCTTGCATAGTAGGCTCAGAAGTGCGTTCTGGCTATTAGGTACGACATATATATATATATATATATATATATATATATATATATATATATATATATATATATATATATATATATATATATATATATATATATATATATATACACAACTTAAGAACACTTTCCCACCAGGAGACTCGAACCCTAGCCAGCACAGAAGCCTTCCAGCAACTGGCATAACAGGTACGCCTTAACCCGCTCCACCACCCGCTCAGACCCTTAAAAGAGATGGTAATTTCGGAGTATTTAAATACCCCAAAGATCAACACCTCCCAAGAGCACCAGAGCAAGTGAGGGGTCATTTATACGTTAATTTCATCAAGTCCCTGTTAATATGGGAAGACACAGTGTCTCTGCTTAAGGCACAACTCTCCTAAACACGAGAGTTAAGTATACAACTTAAGAACACTTTCCCACCAGGAGACTCGAACCCTAGCCAGCACAGAAGCCTTCCAGCAACTGGCATAACAGGTACGCCTTAACCCGCTCCACCACCCGCTCAGACCCTTAAAAGAGATGGTAATAAACCCGTGTTTAGGAGAGTTGTGCCTTAAGCAGAGACACTGTGTTTTCCCATATTAACAGGGACTTGATGAAATTAACGTATAAATGACCCCTCACTTGCTCTGGTGCTCTTGGGAGGTGTTGATCTTTGGGGTATTTAAATACTCCGAAATTACCATCTCTTTTAAGGGTCTCAGCGGGTGGTGGAGCGGGTTAAGGCGTACCTGTTATGCCAGTTGCTGGAAGGCTTCTGTGCTGGCTAGGGTTCGAGTCTCCTGGTGGGAAAGTGTTCTTAAGTTGTATACTTAACTCTCGTGTTTAGGAGAGTTGTGCCATATATATATATATATATATATATATATATATATATATATATATATATATATATATATATATATATATATATATATATATATATATATATAGGCTGAGTGATTTTCTTTATTTTTAATAAATTGTTTCCAATTAGTTTATTTTAATTATTATTATTCTATTATATTAAGACCATAATTTGACATAGTTCCAGTGCATGAGGGAGATGTGTAAAACCCTGGTTTGTGTCTCAGAGAGGCTGCAGGATCCAAGTAAGTTAGGCACAACTTCTGGTTTCAACTCTTTTGACCATGCCATAGCTCAGTCGATAAGGCAGCGTCTGGGATGATCTCGGACGTAGGTTCCAATCCTTGTCACGGCCCTTGTGGATTTGTTCATTTGATGCATCACACTATTGTGATTTCTATGTGTAATGAAGTAATGGCGAAGAGGTAGAACGGCCCATTGACATAGCTCGAGTGCATGAGGGAGTTGTGTAAAACCCTAGTTTGTGTCTTGGAGAGGCTGCAGGATCAAAATAAGTTAGGTACAACTTCTGGTTTCAACTCTTTTGACCATGTTGTACCTCAGTCGATTACGTCAGCGTCTGGGATTATCTTGGACATAGGTTCGAATCCTTGTCACAGCCCTTGTGGGTTTGTTTCCTGCTGTTCATCTTTTCCTTTGATAAACGTATGGTAGATGGTACAAGATTCCAATATTGGAGAGGTTGTCAGACGTGATTTTGTCAACCAACTTGATTCACTTTTCTTTTAGGAATTTCGTTGTTGTCCCTACTCCATGAACATACGGGTCTGAGGGGATTTTGTCTATGACAAGGGCCTGTACTATTCGGGCATAACTGCCTAGACATTCTAAACGTGCAAGGTGGTTGGACCACCTTGAAGACTCGGCCTCCTGAGTTAGTCAGGAATCCTGCTATGTCTATTTTCGTCTCTTGTACAGGCTTGAGTTTCAAGGCATCTACCAATTCTTGGGTGATATATGTCATTTGGGATCCCTGGTCAAATAATCCACGTATGGTGACCTTGGGTTTTTGGTTTTAAGGAGTAATTGGGCAATGGGCGAAGCTGATTTATGATCAGACATTGTTTATAGTACACTTACATCTGGAAGTACTTTACAGAACTGTACTGTAGTGGACGTTCCTTCCTTCACCTGTGGTTTGGGAGACTTTGTACTTGTGTCCTCACACTGTACTGTATGGTCTTGACTTCTACTGCACCTATTGCAAGAGGGCAATTGAGTTGCACAGGTATCGGGATTATGTGACCTCAGACACCTTTTGCATCTGTGCAACTCCTTGAGTTGTTTTACACGTGTAGCATGATCAGGGTAAGTATTGAAGTTGAACATGGAATGTTCTTCTTCACAGAACTGACCCGGATTCCATATGTCAGCACCTTTGGAAGTTACTATTTTGGATGACACATTATCTGTAGGTTTGGAGAAATCTACTGCTTATGTGCCCACACTGCCATGTTTCCACCTTGGGGTGGTGGTAGTTGGTTTAGATTTATTTGGAGTACTGTTTGTACTCTGTGGTTTACTATGGGTGGTTAACGAAGGTTTAGCTGATGATTTACCATCTGTGTTGTCTCTTTGTCATTCTATAACTGAGCGTAAACCTTCTGTAATCTCCTGAACTATCAGAGAAGATTTGTTATGTAAGGCACACAACTTATCCAGTATTTCACTGGATAATTTGCCTTTTTTTGGAATTTTCTTTATGTCCTCATATTTTCCCTTATGGAATGCCACCCTATTGTTTTTAGGTCCCTTCCTTGAGTACTTTAACCCTTCTTCGACCAGACACTCAAACGTCAGAACACTGTGCTTACTCATTCCTACTGGGGCCTCGAAACTGATTTCCTTGATGTCGGAGTCGTTCAGAGTGAAGACTAGGTCGAGTCTCCCTCGTTCATTTTTCCTTCTTATTCTTGTGGGTTCAATGACATGCTGGCTTAAAAAGTTTTCTGCCACCACCTCCAATAGTTTAGCTCACCATATATCCTCACCTCCATGCGGTTCCTCGTTCTCTAAGTCTATCCTTCCGTGATTGAAGTGAGCAGATGGAATGATGAGTAGATGGAATCTATTTCTACAGGCTGCAGTGTCTACTCTCTCAACTATAGTGTTAACTGGAATGTTGTTGTCATACTCTTGCCTGTGTCTTCTGTCATTTGGAGGAGGGTTATATATCACTGCTACTACTACTGTCCACTGACTACTACTACTTGCTTCCTTCAAGATCAAGCAGAAGGAAGAGTGATAATTATTAATTATTTATATTATTATCATAATAAGTAGCAGTACCCGGCCACGCGTTGCTGTGACTCAGCAACGCTTGTGCGTTGCTGAGCCACAACATCCATCCCTGGTGTCCCAGTCCTCTCTACAGTACCCCCCTTCCCAATCCCCTCGTCCTCCCCACCATTCCCACCTATCCTGTTCCTTTGTCCTCCCAACCATCCCCCACTCCCGTACCCTCGTCCTCCCCATCATTCCCCATTCCCTCGTCCGATGCATTCCCAAATGCATCTGATATTCCCATCACAGAATTGGGAACATCAAATGATCGGATGTTCCTATCACTGAAATATAAGGAAAATAGTTAAAAAATGAAATAAAAACAGTTAAATATAAGCAAAACAACTATACCCATGAAATGAACTTAACGGTAAACAACACAGCTCAATTTCAAAGCAATGTCACACAAAATAATTAAATAACAATAAAAATAAATCAAAACCAATGAAAATTAAATTTGTCAATGCAATCGTAAACATTGAAATGGAATCATAACATATTTAGGATAGCATGAGCTGCTCTTACGTGCAACAGATGGCGTTGTTTCTTAAAAAAAATAGAATGTTTTTACCTGTAACATGTGTGGCATCTAAACTTATACTTACAAAATGAACGGTATGGTAAAAAACACAGCTCAATTCCAATGCAATGTCACACAAAACATTTAAATCAAAATTAAAATAAATCGTAATCTATGAAAGTTAAATTCAGCAATGCAATCGGAAACATTGAAATGGAATCGCAACATATTATAGTATGTGTGTGTTGCTATTGCGAGCAACAGATGGCTATGTTTTAAAAAAAAAGCATGTATTTACCTGTCACAGGTGTGGCACCTATGTTGTAGGTAAATAAATACATACGCATATTTGAATGGAACGTTGTTTAAAAATTTCAAAGCAATTGGTGAAGAACTTTCAGAGATTACAGTGTGTGTTCCTCTTACATCCAAGAGATGGAACTGTTTTTAATAAAAAACATGTTTTTCCTATCACAAGTGAGGCATGTATATAGTAGGTATATAAAAACACGCTCTTATTTGATTGCAACGTTGTGTCAAAATTTCAAAGCAATCGGTAGCGATGTTTCGATGATTTCACTCACATGAAAAACACAGTTTTTCCTAAAATCTAGTTTTTTTCCCATCACAGACATGACATCTATATAGTACGTATATAAACACCGTATTACTCGGATGCAAATGGAATGATGTGTGATAATTTCAAAGCAATCAGTGAAGAACTTTCTAAGATTAGCAATTATGAACGAACGAACATTTTCATTTTTATTTATATAGAATAGCTGTACCCTGCCACATGTTGCTGTGGCTCAGCAATGCATGAGCGTGTCTGAGCCCCAACAATCTTTCCCTCGTCTCCCAGTCCTCCCCACTATTCCTCCTCTACCATCCCCTCGTCCTCCCATCAGTTCCCTACTCCCCAGTCTCTTTGTCCTCCCAACCATTCCCCACTCCCCCATCCCCTCGTTCTCCCCGCCATTTCCTCCCTCCCCTATCCCTGTGTCCTCCCCACCATCCCCACTCCACCGTCCCCTCGTCCTCCTAACCATTCCCCACTCCACCATGCCCTCGTCCTCTCCACCATCTCCCACTCCCCGTCCCCTTGTCCTCCAAATCATGCCCCACTCCCCTGTTCCCTTGTCCTCCACACCATCCTCCCACTCATCTGTTCCTTTGTCCTTCACACCGTTCTCCATTGCATTGTCCCCTCGTCCCCACCATCCCCAACTCCCCCATCCTCTCGTTTTCCCCACCATTACCCCCTTCCCTGTCCCGTCATCCTCCCCACCATTCCCAACTCCCTCATCCGATGCATTCCCATGTGATCTGATGTTCCCATAAAAAAATGGGAACATCAAATGATCTGATGTTTCCATCACTGAAATATAAGAAAAAACAATTAAAAAATGCAATGAAAAAAATGAAAACTAAAAAAATAAACTAGTCTCTTGAAATGAATGGTATGGTAAACAACAAAGCTCAATTCCTCCATTCCATCGCAATGTCACACAAAATAATTAAACCAAAATGAAAATAATTCGATATCTATGAAAATTCAATTTTTCAATGAAATTGGAAACATTGAAATAGAATTGTAACATATTTAGTATTGCTTGAGTTGCTCTTACGTGCAACAGATGGCGCTGTTTTTCAAAATAAATTTTTTTTTACCTGTCACAGGTGTGGCATCTATACTTATGCACACAAAATGAATGGTATGGTAAACAACATAGCTCTGTTTCAATGCTATGTCACACAAAACAATTAAATCAAAATGAAAATAAATCGTAATATATGAAAATTTAATTTGTCAATGCAGTCGAATGCAGTTCTCATTATTACTACTATCCCCTACACCTTACTTTCCTCCTCAGCTCTCTCTTGCCTATTTATTACCTGTCCCTACCTCCTCATCACAATCGACTTGAGAATGGTCCAGGACGGACCGAAACGTCGTCGTCCCTTCAACTTCTAGTGTGTGGTCTGGTCAACATACTTCAGCCACGTTATTGTGACTCATCGCCTGCATGCAGTCGAAGACATTGAAATGGAATCGTAACATATTTAGGATAGTGTGTGTGGTTCTTTCGTGCAACAGATGGCACTATATCTTGAAAAAATTATAATATTTTTACCTGTCACAGGTGTGGCATGTATACCTATACTTATGAAATGAATGGTATGGTAAATAACACAGCTCAATTCCAACACAATGTCACACAAAATCATTCAATACAAATTAAAATAAATCGAAATCTATGCAAATTAAATTTATCAATGCAATCAGAAACATCGAAATAGAATTCGTAACATATTTAGTATTGCCAGTGGGTTGCTCCTATGTGCAACAGATGGCGCTGTTTTCGAAAAAAGGCATGTTATTTTCTGTCACAGGTGTGGCATCTATATAGTAGGTATATAAAAACATGCGCATATTCGAATGGAACGTTGTGTCAGAATTTCAAAGCAATCGGTGAAGAACTTTCGGAGATTACCGTATGTGTTGCCCTTACGCCCAACAGATGGTGCTTTTTTAAAAAAAAGCATGTATTTTCCTGTCATAGGTGAGGCATGTATATAGTAGGTATACAAAAATACGCGCTTTTTCGAATGCAACGTTGTGTTAAAATTTCAAAGCAATCGGTAATTCGAAGGAATTACCTTCCTTAATTCGAAGATTTCCCTCACATGAAAAACATTTTTTCAAAAACGCATGATTTTTTCCGTCACAAACGTGACATATATATATATATATATATATTATGTATATAAAAACCGCTCGAATGCGAATGGAACGTTTTGTAAAAATTTCAAAGCAATCGGTGAAGAACTTTTGAAGATTAGCGATTTTGAACAAACGAACACTTCAATTTTTATTTATATAGACTAGCAGTACCCGGCCACGTATTGCTGTGGCTCAGCAAAGCCACAGCAAACTTTCCTGTCCCCCCAGTCCTACCATCAAGTGATCTGATGTTCCCATCACTGAAATATAAGAAAAACCGTTAAAACATTAAATGAAAATATGAAAAAGTAAAAAAATAAACTGTACTCACGAAATAAATGGTATTGTAAACAACACAGCACAATTCCAACGCAATTCACTCATAATAATTTAATCAAAATGAAAATAAATAAAAATCTATGAAAATTCCATTTATCAATTGTTATGATCTCAGCCTGCAGGAGAAACGAGTCTCCCCCTTGAGAGTTATTCAGCAAGCCTGACCTAACCAGAAGGTCTAAGAAATATAGAGGTGATAACACATATGTAAAATAGCTGGTTGGATATGATGAACAATTTAAGATTATGGGCAGTGAAAAAGAAAACAGATAAATGACTGGCTAGGAGATGTGGACATTTTGCTGGAGGCGTGAGGCTCGCTTCTGGAGGGCTATGACCTCACTTGAGGCCAGACATCGCAGGGGGAAAGCCGCGCTCCGTTGAGCTCCCATCAGGAAGGAACCCCCTAGTGATATATCTCCAAGAAAAGAGAAGTATGCAGACGTGCCAGCAGTGGAATCGAGCTGGGAACGTTGTGGTCTCAAGTCCTGGTCGACGAGGAGAGTATTAAGTCGCCCAGAGGCATTTTCGTGGGCTGTGTGAAGCGCCCTGACCAGCCTATGTCTGAGGGATTGCGCCCTAGACGAGACAATCTGTGGTAAGCACGATTTAAGCCAGTTCACAGTGATTGCTTGTAGTTGGTCGTGTGCCCAGCAACAGTAGCAATGTTTATTTATAAGTTAGACATGTTTTAATAAGGCAGAAGGCCTGAAATAAGAGAGTGGAGAGGGAGGAACACGGAGCGACATCCGTCTCCTCTGAGCGCTGGCAGGCAACTGAGGGAGCCCAGCTCCTGACGACGGATGACCCTCCCAGCGTGAGTGAGGACCGCCGCCGGGCGAGGTGGAGCATGGACCCGCCCAACGGGGGAGTCCACTCTCACAGTATGTAGAGGACAGATAGAGGTTTGAGGCAAACATATTGTGTGATTATTTGTGTTTATGTGTTAAAGGGGAAACATTTTTTTTTTGGAGTGTCGATGGGTTGCAGGTTTGTCTTTGGGGAAGAAGTTGCTGAGAACTTCGAAGCCAGCACAGATGAAGTAGTTGATGAGACTCCAAGGTAGTGGAGGAGAGGACCTCGAGCTGTGAGGAGAAGCAGCAGTGGAGAGGAGTGTCACGTGCTTCTGTAGAGGTGGAGAAGCACCATGGTTGCTCAAGGAAACTTCATGGTGTAGCAGCCAGGAGAGCTGTGGAGGACCCTAGCAGAAGGGTGAAGCACCGTAGTTGCTCAAGGAAACTTCATGATAGCAGCCTGGAGGAGCTGCAGAGGATCCTGGTAGTGAAGCCCGGAAGAACCTAAGGATATTAGGGTAGTGAACTTCCAGAGGTGGAAGGGGAAGTTCTGGTGGATTACTTATAGGGAGTCGATAGTGTTTGGTTGTCATTAGCGTGCAAGACGCAGTGAGAGGTGAGTGATTGTTTGCATTCTTATGTCAAGGAGTGTTTTATACTGACGTTTAGAGTTACAGTCGTAGGCTGGATTACCTACAGATGTATGTGTTCTAGGACTGATAGGGTGATCGATTGATCATTGTTGTATATCAAGGAACATTTATACTGATATATGTTATAGCATTCACATGCTGATTTTCCTTGTACACGTTTATATATATATATATATATATATATATATATATATATATATATATATATATATATATATATATATTCTCTTGCTGATAATGCAACAGTGTAGTATAAGACTTCATCTACTTGAAGAGGTAGATAGTATCAGGTGGGGAATCAGAAGATAGGATTCCACTTGATAAGCTGATGGTAGAGTTCTGGTTGTGTTGGAGAGCAACCTGATTGTAATAGTATAGAGTATAGGATTCATTATTATTATATGTGTATATGTATTGTGTATGTGCTTTGTCCAGTAAATGTGTTCCAATTTGCTGGTGTTTGCCCTTGTCCTGGTGAGGCGTCCCATGAAATAGTACAGAAGAAGAGAGAGAGAGAGAGAAAGAAACAAGAACCACTGCTGTGGACAGGGTAGAAGGTAATACTAATAAGTCAAAAGGGGATTGAGGAGATCATATCACCTAAGGAGAGAGTGGGGAGTCACAGCGGCTCGAGTGGGTGTGTGCACGTGACAACGAGGCTAAGTATTGGAGCCGCATCCCCTAAATGTGTGACGTTGAGCCCCTCTCCAAGAGCCAGAAGCGCCCAGGGTGATCTCCTGGTAAAGTATAAACACTCTACCGAGTTGTGGGTTGGGTTGTCCGTAGAGAAGAATGAACGACGACAACACCACCAACACACAATCTATATTACAATGCAATCAGAAACATTGAAATGGAATGTAACATATTTCATATAGCATGAATGTTCCTCTTACATGCAACAGATGGCGCTGTATTTCAAGAAAAAATATAGTTTTACTTGTCACAGGTGTGGCATCTATACTTATACTTACGAAATGAATGGTATGGTAAACAACACAGCTCAATTCCAACACAATGTCACACAAAATAATTCGATAAAATATAAAATAAATTGAAATCGATGGAAATAAAATTTATCAATGCAATCAGAAACATTGAAATGGAATTCGTGACATATTTAGTACAGCGTGCATGTTGCTATTATGTGTAACAGATGGCGATGTTTTTCAAAAACGCATGTTTTTACCTGTCACAGGGTTGGCATCTATATAGTAGGTATATTAAAAGATGCGCATATTCGAATGGAACGTTGTGTCAGATTTTGAAAGCAATCGGTGAAGAAATTTGGGAGATTACAGCATGTGTTGCTCTTACATCTAACAGATGGCGATGTTTTAAAAAAGAACATGTTTTCTCCGGCCACAGGTAAGCCATGTATATAGTAGGTATATAGAAACACACGCCTATTCGAATGCAACGTTGTGTCAAAATTTCAAAGCAATCGGTAAAAAGGTTTCGAAGATTTCTCTCACATGAAAAACACAGTTTAAAAAAAACATGTTTTTTTCCTTGACGGACGTGACATCAATATAATATGTATATAAAAACCTGCTCGGATATGAATAGAACGTTGTGTGGAAATTTCAAAGCAATCCGTGAAGAACTCTCGGAGATTAGCGATTTTGAACGAACGAACATTTCCATTTCTATTTATATAGATTAGAATAATAATTGTTGTATTGAATAATTATCAGTCTTCCTTCTGTTTGGTCTTGAAGGAAGCCGGTCTCGGGTGAAAGGGGGCTGTGACGATCTCTATCTGTAGATGCGGGACCGGGACGTCCACCTCCCGAGGGTCGTGCGGCCCAGGCTCTGCTTCAGCAGGCTGGGGCATTTCATACCCTTGATGGGGTGGGTTTTTTCCGGCCCCGACCACCGTGGTCTCCGGGTTTGGAGTCCCTGTGCCTTTTTTCATCAACTTCAAGGTCAACCCCGAAACTCACAGCTCCTGCGACGGCCCTGGAACCAATCGATTTGGCGTTTGTCTTTCCATTGTGGACTTTTGGCGCTGTGGAAAGGGGGGACCTGCTGCCTGGGTAACAGCTTCTCCTCCGTATCAACCTACCCTGGCTTCACGCCCTGGAGAGGCCACTCTAGACCAACAACCAGAGCGCAACACCATAGTCTCCTGAGACTGATGGATGTCTACTAACACTCTTGGTCCCCCCATGGTACCTGTTATGTAGTCTCTGAACTCCTCGCAGCTTTGGATAACCATCTTTTTGAAACTCCATTCTTTTCTCATTAGTTGAGCTACTCTGCCTGCTCCCCTTCCTTCTCTCTCTTTCCTTATTACTGTCTAGTCCTGATGAAACACCGCATTCTTTATGATTCCTGAGAGTTATGTTTCTGTGAGTCCAATTACATCCGGGTTCACTTCTTATGCTCTTTCCCTTAGTTCACTTGCCTTGCTTGTAATACCATTTATGTTTGAGTTCATCACCTTCAAACTGAGTCTCTTCTGTCCTTCCTCAGTTTCTGTTCTTCCTCCTGACATAGGGAAACAGGGAGTGTCTGGGCTTGGTGGGCCTGGGAAGGGTATCTGGGGGATCTGGGGTGTTAGGGGATAGGGAGGGTGTGGCATGGGGAAGGTGGTGGAAGAGGGCAGGCTGGAGGAAGTGGGGGAGAAATGAGGGCTTGGGGGGCAGGAGAGAAGGGGTGCTTTGAGGAGCAGAAAAGAGGGAGGACTTGGGGGGGGGGGGTGAGAGGGAATGTGGACTTAGGGGAATGGAGGAGAAGATAGGGCTTACAGGTGGGAGAAAGGAGGCCTTAAGGGGGGTGTGGAGAATGGAAGGCTTGAGGGGTATTGGGAGAAGGGGGGGCATATGGGAGAAGGGAGGGCAAGGGGGTGGGTGAGAAGGGTGGAATGAGGGTGGGGGAGAAGGGAGGGCTTGTGGGGGAGAATTTGTAAAAGGGAGGGCTTGGGGGGGGGGGGAAGAAGGGAGGTCCTGTGGAGAGGGGGAATTTGGGAGAGGGTGCCCTAAGTGGGCACTTAGTGGGTGGGGGGGGAGACTGGCAGAGGTTAGGGGTAGGTAGGACTTCCATTGGATGAGAGGTGGGGGTGGTTCTCCTCTCACTGGGGCTGTTGAACTGCTTGTGGGGGGTTCCCAACTCCCCTCTGGAATTGCTGGGTTTGGGGGTTTTGGTTCCCTGATTAATTTCTCTCTCCCTGCGCTCCATCCTTGCAGCAGCTGCCCTCATTCTCTCTTGCCTTGTTATATCCCTCTGCAGGAATGCTGTTTTGAACTTTGGCACATTTATTAGTGTGCTCTTCCTTGTTAACAGGTCCTCTTTTGTGTTCTCGCTCATAAATACCAGCTTAATCAATCGGTCTCCGTCCTTGTTGTACCGTCCAAGCCTGAAAACCTTTCCATTGGTCTGGTCAGTCCTCTCCATGTTTACCCCATTAAGGATCTCTTTAACTGTGTTTTTGTCCTTGTCTCTTCATTCCATTGAACTGGTCCCTGTTTGTTTCTTAATTCCTACTATAACTACTGCTCTTTTTCACTCTATCAGCCAGCTAGTACATCTAGCTGATTCCTGAGAAGAAGTGCACTCCTGAGACTAAAAAAAACTCTGTTTCTTGTCTCTGTAACACATCAATATCACGAGACCATTGATGTTAGTTTGCGGACGCCCCACTGACACACGTATGTCTCCCACGACTCTAGACTTCAGATATGTCAGGTTGTAGGTGCTGGCCAGTCATATGTCAGGTTGTAGGTGCTGGCCAGTCATATGCCAGGTTGTAGGTGCTGGCCAGTCATATGTCAGGTTGTAGGTGCTGGCCAGTCATATGCCAGGTTGTAGGTGCTGGCCAGTCATATGTCAGGTTGTAGGTGCTGGCCAGTCATATGCCAGGTTGTAGGTGCTGGCCAGTCATATGCCAGGTTGTAGGTGCTGGCCAGTCATATGCCAGGTTGTAGGTGCTGGCCAGTCATATGCCAGGTTGTAGGTGCTGGACTGTAAGATACGAGATCTGGGTGCTGGTCTGCAAGATACGTCCCTCTCTCTCTCTTTATCTCTCTCTCTCTCTCTCTCTCTGCCTGTCTGTCTGTCTGTCTGTCTGTCTGTTTCTGTCTCTGCCTCTGTCTGTCTGTCTGTCTGTCTGTCTGTCTGTCTGTCTGTCTGTCTGTCTGTCTGTCTGTCTGTCTGTCTGTCTGTCTGTCTGTCTGTCTGTCTGTCTGTCTCTGTCTGTCTGTCTGTCTGTCTGTCTGTCTGTCTGTCTGTCTGTCTGTCTGTCTGTCTGTCTGTCTGTCTGTCTGTCTGTCTCTGTCTGTCTGTCTGTCTGTCTGTCTGTCTGTCTGTCTGTCTGTCTGTCTGTCTGTCTGTCTGTCTGTCTGTCTGTCTCTGTCTCTCTCTCTCTCTTTCTGTCCGTGTTATATATGGGGTTGAAGAGTGTTAATCTGTAAGATAAAGGTTATAGGGTGTTTGTTTGTAAGACACGAGGTTGTATGTTGCAGGTCTTTAGGATTCAAGGTTGTAATGGATGTTAGTGCTTGATGCGAGGTTAAAGGAAGAAGGTGTGTAAAATACAAAATTTTAGGGGGCTGGTGAGACTTAGGGTGTACATAGGCAATCGGGTTGTGACCTGAAGTGTGTGTAGGGTGACAGGAGTGTGTAGGTTAACAAGTTAAGAGGGTGATGTTGTGTGATTGGTGGTGTTCGTATGATGATGAGGTGCTCTTATGATCTTATGATGAGTGATGCTCTTAGGATGCTGTGGGACTACCGCCAGAGATGTTATGAAACTCTCTGTACCGTCCCGCAAGTTAAAATGAAACTGATAAAATCATTGAATGTTTTTTTGTGAAAATAAACTCCAATACATAAACATATATCAGCAGCAATAACTAAAGTCATAATGAGGGAAGTAATAATATTGCAAAGACAAATAATAGTGCAAATGCAGATGATAATAATAAATAATATCGATAAATAATATGTTGTATTTCTAAGGTAAATAATATTTAGGGTAAGGGAAGAGCTTCTTTGCAATTGTTTATTGACCATTCAGCGTATATACTTCCATCCTGGATAAAAGTGCTCTACTTTATCCGTTCATATTGACTTGGCGTCCATATTGATCACACCAGAGCTCAAAGGACAAAGTGTCTCCCCAGAGAGTGTCTCCCCAGAGAGCTGTGTGTCAGTAACTGGAGATAGAGTAGTGTCTCCCCAGAGAGCTGTACTCACCTATTTGTACTTACCTATTTGTGCTTGCGGGGGTTGAGCTTAGGCTCTTTGGTCCCGCCTCTCAACTGTCAATCAACTGGAGTACAGGTTCCTGAGCCTACTGGGCTCTATCATATCTACATTTGAAACTGTGTATGAAGTCAGCCTCCACCACATCACTGCCTAATGCATTCCATCCGTTAACTACTCTGTCACTGAAAAAGTTCCTTCTAATGTCCCTGTGGCTCATGTGGGTACTCAGTTTCCACCTGTGTCCCTTGTTCACGTACCACCAGTGTTGAATAGTTTATCCTTGTTTACCCGGTCGATTTCCCTGAGGATTTTGTAGGTTGTGATCATGTCTTCCCTTACTCTTCTGGCCTCCTGGGTCGTAAGGTGCATTTCCCGCAGCCTTTCCTCGTAACTCATGCCTCTTAGTTCTGGGACTAGTCTAGTGGTATACCTTTGTACATTTTCCAGCTTCGTCTTGTGCTTGTTAAGGTACGGGCTCCATGCTGGGGCCGCATACTCCAGGATTGGTGTTACATACGTGGTGTACAAGATTCTGAATGATTCCTTACACAGGTTCCTGAACGCTTTTCTGATGTTAGCCAGCCTCGCATATGCCGCAGATGTTATTCTTTATATTGTCGGAAAATCCGACATCATTTAATAATATTACATGCAATTGCAGATATTGTTGCTGCATTGTATAAACAAGTTACCCATAAAAAATGTAACTTGTAGTGGAACTTTCCGTCTATAGAAAGTAGGATATCATTGCCACATACCATTATAAATTCACCAGCTATTCTGTTGGGGATTATTCTTAAATACATTAGTCTTTGGATTTTACCATCATAAAACATCTAATTTGAATTAATTTAATTATCAGTATTAAAATAGAGTAAATGTGACCCTTCTATCAGTTACTGACATCTCTACAAAGTGGGGAAGGCGTCAGGGGTGAGGGAGTGGTCAGACATTGTTGTTTAGACCAGAGGCTCACGGGAGCAAATTCGGCTCCTGTTAATTTCTCTTGGACGAAGTGTTAGGGAAACCAAAGGTCTTCTATCATCAACACGCTGTCAACAAATACAAGCAAAGTGTTCTGCCAAAACCCATTTATCTAATCATTTTTGGCCATTAATGTCAGTAGATAGGGCGAGCTCGTTAGAATGCGAACAGCCTCTTAATTAAAGGTAATTAAACCTTGGTCTTTCTGATTCATTGTACAGTGTTTCTCAGATATAGCTGTCATATATTATTATTCTGTCTTTTAGCTAGCGCCCTTTTGACAGGTCAAGAAGAGGAAGCAAACTTTGTGTACCAGTTACTGGGTGATGGAAGCTACCTCAAGAGGATAATTTGGTGTCTATATCCTAGTTATATCTGGTGAACTAAGCTGGCTGTACAATAAGATAAGGAACCTCTTCAATGTTTACTAATATATGTAGTTTAATACTGTAGTTTGATTGGCTGCATATATATAAATTCAATATAAACCCCCCCCCCCTAATGTGTAATGGATCGATTTGTGAGATTATTGCAGAAATACAGTCCACTTAACATCATACAAATTGCTATCGAAATATATAAATTAACGTAAATATAAATTTTATATAAATTCATATAAATTAAATAAATATAAATATCACAGGTCAGTTCCCACATTTATGTGGGCTTCAGGAGACAGGTTTGGTGTGATGTCAACTCCTAGATCTTTCTCTCTTTCCGTTTCATTAAGTACTTCATCTCCTATTCTGTATCCTGTGTCTGGCCTCCTGTTTCCACTGCCTAGTTTCATTACTTTGCATTTACTCGGGTTGAACTTCAACAGCCATTTGTTGGACCATTCACTCAGTCTGCCTAGGTCATCTTGTAGCCTCCTACTATCATCCTCTGTTTCAATCCTCCTCATAATTTTTGCATCATCAGCAAACATTGAGAGAAACGATTCTATACCCTCTGGGAGATCATTTACATATATAAGAAACAGTATAGGTCCAAGGACTGACCCCTGCGGGACTCCACTTGTCACGTCTCGCCAATCTGAGACCTCACCCCTCACACTGACTCATTGTCTCCTGTTGCTTAGGTACTCCTTTATCCAATGGAGTACCTTCCCTTTCACACCAGCCTGCATCTCCAGCTTTTTCACTAGCATCTTGTGTGGTACTGTATGAAAGGCTTTCTGACAATCCAAAAATATGCAGTCTGCCCACCTTTCTCTTTCTTGCCTGGTCGTAGAATTCAAGTAACCCTGTGAGGCAGGACCTGCCATCCCTGAACCCATGTTGATGCTGGGTTACAAAGTTCTTTAATCCAGATGTTCCACTAGCTTTCTTCGCACAATCTTCTCCATCATCTTGCGTGGTATGCAAGTTAGGGACACTGGCCTGTATTTCAGTGCCTCCTGTCTTTCCCCTTTCTTGTATATCGGGACTACATTACCTGCTTTCTAAATTTCTGGTAGTTCCCCTGTTGCCAGTGATTTGCGGTACACTATGGAGAGTGGCAGGCACAGTTCTTCTGCTCCTTCCTTTAGTATCCAAAGGGAGATTCCATCAGAGCCAATAGTCTTTGTCTCATGCAACTCTAGTAAACACTTCTTTACTTCCCCGCTGGTAATCTCAAAATCTTCCAGTGGTTCTTGGTTATCTATTCCCTCTCTTATCTCTGGGATTTCTCCTTGCTCTAAGGTGAAGACCTCCTGGAATTTCTTATTCAGTTCCTCACACACTTCCTTGTCGTTTGAAGTGAATCCTTCTTCCCCTATTCTTAATTTCATAACCTTTTCCTTTACTGTTGTTTTTCTCCTGATGTGGCTATGCAGAAATTTAGGCTGAGTCTTTGCCTTGCTTGCGATGTCATTATTCGTATTGTCTTTCTGCCTCTCTTCTCATCCTGACATATTCATTCCTAGCATTCTGATATCTTTCTCTGCTCTCAAGTGCCCTGTTATTCCTATGGTTTCTCCATGCCCTTTTACTTTGCTGCTTAGCTAGCCTACATCTCTGATTACACCATGGGTTTCTCATCTTCATTTCTATGTTTTCCTTTTGGAGTGGTTATCTTGAGGTTATCTTGAGATGATTTCGGGGCTTTTTATTTTTTTAGGGTCCCCGCGGCCCGGTCCTCGACCAGGCCTCCATCCCCAGGAAGCAGCCCGTGACAGCTGACTAACACCCAGGTACCTATTTACCTATTTACTGCTAGGTAACAGGGGCATTCAGGGTGAAAGAAACTTTGCCCATTTGTTTCTGCCTCGTGCGGGAATCGAACCCGCGCCACAGAATTACGAGTCCTGCGCGCTATCCACCAGGCTACGAGGCCCCTTGTTTGCAGACAAACTTGTTTGCTGCATCCTTGCACTTCTGCGTGATGTAGTCCTTCATGTCTTGAGCCGTCTTTCCCCTGAGCTCCGTTTCCCATGCTATATCTGTTAGGAATTTTCTTATCTCCTCATAGTTTCCCTTTCGGTATGCTAACATTTTGTTTTCGGTATCCCTCCTCGAGTTCAATAACCCTTCTTCAATCAAGTACTCAAACACCAGTACACTGTGGTCGCTCATTCCTACTGGGGCTTCAAAACCGATTTATCTTATGTCAGAGTCATTCAGAGTGAAGACTAGGTCGAGTTTTGCTGGTTCGTCATTTCCTCTCATCCTTGTGGGTTCTCTGATATGCGGGGTTAAAAAGTTTCTAGTCACCACCTCCAATAGTTTGGCGCTTCATGTATCCTCTCCTCCATGAGGTTCGTTGTTCTCCCAGTCAATCCTTCCTTGATTGAAGTCCCCCATGATGAGAAGGTGGGATCTATTTCTTCATGCAGCAGAGGCAGTCCTCTCAATTATAGTGTTAACTGCCATGTTGTTGTTTTCATACTCTTGACTGGGTCTTCTGTCATTTGATGGAGGGTTATATATTACTGCTACTACTATTCTTGGTCCTCCCATTGTCATGGTGCCTGCTATGTAGTCTCTGAAACCCTCACAGCCCGGTATAGCCATCTCCTTAAAACTCCATTCTTTTCTCATGAGTAGGGCCACTCTACCTCCTCCCCTACCTTCCCTCTCTTTCCTTATTACTGTGTGTCAGAAACTGGTGCGACAGAGTAGTGTCTCCCCAGAGAGCTGTGTGTCAGTAACTGGTGAGATAGAGTAGTGTCTCCCCAGAGAGCTGTGTGTCAGTAACTGGTGAGATAGAGTAGTGTCTCCCCAGAGAGCTGTGTGGTGAGGGTCCGGGGGTTGAGCCAATGAGGACTATCATCGGAGAAGACGTTGTAAATAAGCGAGATGTCTTGGAAGGTGGACAGGAAGGATTCCCAGAGATGCTGAGTGAGCCAGATATTCAATATGAGAACGGAACCTGAGGAAAATATTGGCGCAAAAATGTCGATGTTAAACCAATGTAGAGAGAGAAGGTTTATGGCCAAGATGATCAAAGACGAGTGATGTGACTCTTATTTGCACACAGAATATAAGGGGAGGGGGGACTTTCAGAGACTGAGAAAAGGATTTTCGTAAATTATAGTCAAATAATGCAATGGAAATGTTATCCGAGACGAAGCTATATGTTTATTGATGTTAAATATTTTATTGAGTAAGAAAGCCATGTGAAATATAAAAATATGCTTAATAATTATACTAAACTGAACTTTACATTAAAAAAAAGAGAGAAAATGATGGAATTTTCCACCGTCGGAATGCAAAACAGCAGTAATATAAAACTTACCAAAATTACGAGGGAGGCATTTAAAAGCTGTTGCTTGTGCTGAAGCTGACGGAAACAGCCGGTAATTTAATTATGAATATTAACCCTGCTTAATGAGAAAGGCGTAGAAAACTGTGAAAATAGTGAATAAAGCACTGTTTTCAGTGCTTTATTCAGTGTAAAGCACTGAATACTGAAAATGTTAAAAAGGATTAATGCAATCATAATAAATTGAAAGGAAGAAACAGAGGTTTGGCGAAATATATAAACTAGTAGAAATTTTTTGGGGTCATACAATGGGATCGATCTGGCATTCCCAGATACATTCATTATTAACTGAATCATGATTAGCTCACAATGGTTTAATTGGGAGTGTGTATGGCCTGTGGAGTCCAGTGGTCACCTACCATGTCCCCCAACATTATTCCATAGATATATCTTCTTCTTAATATATCAGAGTTTCAATATAACTATTGTTAAACAGTGTTAGAAATGAGCTCATGTGGATAATACAAGATAATTAAGTTCAAATGATTACTACATGTTTGGAAGCTTATGATTTAAAATTATTTTAAAAACTTTTTAATTGTTTCATAGCAAAAATGAAAAATATATTATAATTAAGATATTAATAAAACATAAATTAGGGTTAAGAAATAAGTGTCATATATAGTTTTCAGTGTACCAGAAATTTTCCAATAAAAACATTTTCTCGAGGATCAATATTTGATCAGCGGAGAAGGGAAGGGAATTATTAAGGGAAGCGCCAAGCCATTACGACTATATGTCACTTGGAAGCAGAGAGGTAATGTCATATGATCTGTACGTCACTATGTTAGTGGGTTAAACACCGATTAGTCTGGCTGGAACCTGGTAAGGTGACATCTGCATTGGTTAGAAGAACCTTCGATAGGACTGTGAGGTTTCTTGCCATGAACCATTGTAAACCATGTTCTCCTTAGGTGTCATGCTTATGCCTCATGGCACCTAATGAGGTGTCATGCAAGCTGTCATACCTTGATAGACGGGGATGAGTTTAGTTTTTGTACTTGAATATTCCTTCTTTATTGTTATTGTCAATATCAGAAGTGTCAATTGGGCAGCGTCTTTTTCATAACTAAATACGTAAGTTTAAGTCATACTCAGACCTGATATAACATAACTATGAGAATGTTGACAACGTTACCAAACACTCATGGAAATGTTCGTTGTGGTGCTTCTTAATACACTGAAGTCCTTTTTATGGAACTTTAATCATCATGATCGAGAAGAATTTTGACAGTCATCCTGGTATTGCCATGAAGCCACCTGTGTACCCACGATGGACGGAACTTTCCACACATACCTCCAAGTTCTGTCATATTCTTCATTCCTAACAAATCATACACAAATGCTTCTCCTATTTTTTTTATATTTTTTGCTTCTATGTGCTAATACATATTCGATTTGCAACAAAAAAAAAATTGTTTATGGATAATGTTAACGTATTTGTTTATGCAAACACGGCGCTCGATCCCCGACCGTCCAAGTGGTTGGGCACCATTCCTTCCCACCGTCTCATCCCAAGTCCTTATCCTGACCCCTTCCAAGTGCTATATAGTCGTAATGGTTTGGCGCTTCCCCCCATGATAATTCCTTTCCCTTCTCTTATGCAAACACAAGTTGAATTTTTATCATACTCCAACATCTGTTCGAAGATGTAAAATTCAGTATGGAACTGGGCGACTTGAACACACTAGGGAAAGATGGAAAATATGGTCAGTATTGCACATTTTTAATAGAAAACCTTTAACAACGTTCTATAGTTTTAAGGTTTTCTAGCAAAGTGTACGTTTAGATCCAGGGGAGGAATAGATAAAATAATGGACTTCCGACTAACGATCAAGAAAGTTGAGTCTGTATGTCACTTCTCCTATATCCTACTTCTATATACCACACATTACTTCTATCATTAGCCACTTCCTATGCCATGTGATCTGTCCCCGAGGCGTGAGAAGAACCAGACCTCTAGTTGTCCACAGTGATGACCTTCAGATGTAACCATGCTACTGTAAGCTCTCTCGTAAATGATATTTGTTGACATTAAGAAAGACTTATGATATTAAGAAGAGGCTGAAGGGGTTTTGACGGAGGAGGACATGGTGTACTGACTGTTATGACCGTAACTGTTGACAAGACACTGTTAGTGAACCATCTGCTCATCGATCTAACTCAACATTGAGTTAACACATGTGTTGTGCTGAGCGACATATATATTTCTGTGACATTGCAACAGTTCTCCGTTCCATTGTAGCCGCTCCGGTGAGAGCACCGACCAGTGTGATCGTAGAGTTCTCTTGGAGCTGACGAGCACAGATCACGAGAGCTTAACACCTTCCTGATGAAGTTGTATTACGATAGTAATAATTTTTCTCACCGGAGCAGACACACTATTGCAACTGGAAGTCTACTATTCACTCAAAAAGCCATCTACAGGACAAATAATAAAAAGCCTTATAAGCTGCAGAACAAATATTAAAGGTGAGACCTCTGCCGTAGGTGATATTGAGGTGAGGAGAACCACAGTGACCCGCGCCTCTCTCAGCCGGCAACCACCCTGCAAATTCCTCAACCAAATATTCGAGATACAAAGAAGACTGATAATCCTTAGAATTTAATATACGTAAGTTATATTACGTTGTATGGTTTCAGTCGTAAGATATTAAGTCCACACCTAACAACTTCATCCATCAGTTGAGGTTCCTAATTGTGACCAAAATTAAAAAAGTTAAGTATTTAATGAACTCTGTTTAAAAAGTGACTTGCGTATTGAACATAAACAAAAAATCGAGTAAGGTTCTGTTATTCCTGGTTGAGTGGTAACAATAGCGTCATTTACTGTACTCTTGGAACAGTGCGTAATTGTTGTCCATCATCGAGTGTTTATTGTCAGACTGGACATGAAATTCTCTATAAATTTTACAGAGGGAAGTACATATTTATTTAACAATACTTATATAACTTCCATATATATTTTTTATTTATTGCAAAATGTGGGACCTGGCCTTGTCCCACGACAGACCCAGTGCTTGGGTCTACGGAACCAAGGGTCTCCACCGTGGTAAATGTTGACTACCGTGGTTGATGACACCATGCAGGTGGTTGATGACACCTTGCAGGTGGTCGATGACACATTGCAGGTGGTCGATGACACCATGCAGGTGGTCGATGACACCATGCAGGTGGCCGATGACACATTGCAGGTGGTCGATGACACATTGCAGGTGGTCGATGACACATTGCAGGTGGTCGATGACACCATGCAGGTGGTCGATGACACCTTGCAGGTGGTCGATGACACATTGCAGGTGGTTGATGACACATTGCAGGTGGTCGATGACACCTTGCAGGTGGTTGATGACACCATGCAGGTGGTTGATGACACCATGCAGGTGGTCGATGACACATTGCAGGTGGTCGATGACACATTGCAGGTGGTCGATGACACATTGCAGGTGGTCGATGACACCTTGCAGGTGGTTGATGACACCATGCAGGTGGTCGATGACACCATGCAGGTGGTCGATGACACCATGCAGGTGGTCGATGACACATTGCAGGTGGTTGATGACACCATGCAGGTGGTCGATGACACATTGCAGGTGGTTGATGACACCATGCAGGTGGTCGATGACACATTGCAGGTGGTCGATGACACCTTGCAGGTGGTCGATGACACATTGCAGGTGGTCGATGACACCTTGCAGGTGGTCGATGACACATTGCAGGTGGTCGATGACACCTTGCAGGTGGTCGATGACACCATGCAGGTGGTCGATGACACATTGCAGGTGGTCGATGACACCATGCAGGTGGTCGATGACACATTGCAGGTGGTCGATGACACCATGCAGGTGGTCGATGAGACATTGCAGGTGGTCGATGACACCTTGCAGGTGGTCGATGACACATTGCAGGTGGTCGATGACACCATGCAGGTGGTTGATGACACCATGCAGGTGGTCGATGACACCATGCAGGTGGTCGATGACACCATGCAGGTGGTCGATGACACATTGCAGGTGGTCGATGACACCTTGCAGAAGGTCGATGACACCTTGCAGGTGGTCGATGACACATTGCAGGTGGTCGATGACACCATGCAGGTGGTCGATGACACCATGCAGGTGGTTGATGACACATTGCAGGTGGTCGATGACACCTTGCAGGTGGTCGATGACACCATGCAGGTGGTCGATGACACATTGCAGGTAGTCGATGACACCATGCAGGTGGTCGATGACACCTTGCAGGTGGTCGATGACACATTGCAGGTGGTCGATGACACCTTGCAGGTGGTTGATGACACATTGCAGGTGGTCGATGACACTTTGCAGGTGGTCGATGGCACCATGCAGGTGGTCGATGACACATTGCAGGTGGTCGATGACACCATGCAGGTGGTCGATGACACCTTGCAGGTGGTCGATGACACATTGCAGGTGGTCGATGGCACCTTGCAGGTGGTCGATGACACCATGCAGGTGGTTGATGACACCATGCAGGTGGTCGATGACACCTTGCAGGTGGTCGATGACACCTTGCAGGTGGTTGATGACACCTTGCAGGTGGTGGATGACACATTGCAGGTGGTTGATGACACCATGCAGGTGGTCGATGACACCTTGCAGGTGGTCGATGGCACCATGCAGGTGGTTGATGACACCATGCAGGTGGTCGATGACACCATGCAGGTGGTCGATGACACCATGCAGGTGGTCGATAAATGTCTGGGAGGGTCAAAAGGGTGTCAGGGAAGTCTGTATGGGTCAATAGAAGGATCACGAATCCACAACACAGTTCAGAAATAAAAACTAAATATACTTATACAGTAATGAAAATGCTGTTGCTAAATTTCCCCGGCTTAGTGCAGAGATTCAGCCGTTCTTACTTGCTTTATCAGGTTTGTACATGGTTAAGCTGGTTCTGGCAAGCTAATGTAATTGTAACGTAACAGAGGAGCAGACTGAGCCGGGATGAGAGTAGTGACTTGGGACTAAAGCTCACCAATCTCCAGGCAAATATCACGCTCACCACCTGCAGCCGGCCCAATAATGACAAACTATTTCTATCGTGAGGTTATCTCGAGATGATTTTGGGGCTTTGTGTCCCTCGCGGCCTGGGATTCAACTGAATCCTCTAGGGCTCCGTGTATTCGAATTCTCCTCTCGGCTCCTACTGATTTTCTCACTGATGCATCACATTAATGTGATTTTCTTGTGCCATCTAAGAGTACCGTGGGAGGTAGATTAGACTACAAACCAGAGTGCATGGGATGGGAGGGGGGGGGGATCATTGTGTGAAACCCTGATGAGGCCTCAGTAAACCCTCAGGGGCCCCTGGAGGATTCCCTTGCATCAAAGGTTGCAATGCTATTGATAATTTCGTGGTGTAGTGGTCTAGAACGTTTGCCTGGGAGCACCCAGTGCATTGGTTCGATTCCACCTCATGACTCATGACTGACTTTCTCATCATTATCATTAATAATATTACTGATAAAATCAGTAGAAGGCATGAGGAGGGTTCGAACCCATATATAACTCAGCTACCTGGGGGGCCTGGTGGCTGAGTAGATAGCGCTCGGTGTTCGTAATCCTAGGGTCTGGGGGGATCGATCCCCGGCGATGGCGGAAACAAATGGGCAAAGTATCTTTCACCCTGATGCGACTGTTCACCTAGCATTAAATAGGTACCTGGGAGTTAGACAGCTGCTACTGGCTGCTTTCTGGGGGTGTGTGTGTGTTCGAAAATAAATTTGATTGATTGACAATTGAGAGGCGGGCCGAAAGACCCGCCTCCCGCAAGCACAACTAAATGAATACAACAAGGTGAATACTAGGAACTCCCAAGTCTACGCCCTAAACAACTCTGCTGTAACATGCTCAAAAACAATGCAACCTGGGATTATACTGAACCCATTAGGAGTCCTGAAGCATCACTGAAGCTAAATCAGGATTTCACGCATTGTTCACTGCACTCTGGCTGTGGTAGAGGAGTTCCACGTTCAAATGCACAAAGAAATCACATTAATGTGAAGTACAATGAGAAAATTATAAGAAGTAATGATGACGAATACGTTCCCAGTACGCAGGCTCGAACCATTAGCATGGCTTCTTCTGATCTTCTCATTGTTACATCACTTAATGGGATTTCTTTGTGCATTTGAAGAGAAGAGTGGAGGTGGAACTCCTGGACCATAGCCAGTGCATGCGGGCAATGAGTGAAACTGATTGGGCTTCAGTGGAAGCCTCAGGACCCCTTGAAGCCTCAGTTGAATCCCAGGTTCATTGAGTTTAAGCATGTCGAGGCCGAGTGGTTTATCGCGTAGGCTTGGGAACCCAGTATACAGGTTCGAGTCCTCCACAAGGCTTCTACTGATTGAAGGCACAGGGACTCCAAGCCCGGAGACCGCCGTGGTCGGGGCCGGAGAAGAACCACCCCAGCAAGGGCAAGAACCACCCCAGCCTCCTGAAGCAGAGCCTGGACCACACGAGCCCCAGGAGGTGGACTTCCGAGCCCGCACCTATTATTATTATTATTATTATTATTATTATTATTATTATTATTATTATTATTATTATTATTATTATTATTATTATTATTATTATTATTATCAGAAGAAGAAAAAGGTCCAATAAATTCCAGTGTCTGGGAACATGAACCATCGAGTAACTGTGGAAAAAATAGATAAAGTTTTGTGTCAGTGAGTTTAAAATAAAAGATTAAAAATAAAGCTAAGCTGACACTAAT
The DNA here is from genome assembly GCF_040958095.1 of Procambarus clarkii. NCBI lineage: Eukaryota > Metazoa > Arthropoda > Malacostraca > Decapoda > Cambaridae > Procambarus > Procambarus clarkii. Next base: position 54,683,269 of record NC_091151.1, on the reverse strand, counting down.
TACCTTTTAGCGACAAGAATCAGAGTGCCAGTTGAAGTACTCAGGTGTGAAGGAAGCACTTATGACGTGGAAGGATGACACTTTGGAATAGTTGACGTGACCGAGATATATGTCCATGTTGACGGTCGATATATTTTGATTGACATGTATTTCCGAGTCATTAACAACAGAGAATTTATATACTTTACAATTTATGGACTTTGTAGTTCAGGCAATGTTAGGATTTTGTTTTCTCAAACGTGGTTTAATCTACCTACTCGCCCAGGTAGGTTCTACAGAATGTATTAGCAGACCAAACAACAAAAATACCGTATTCCCTGCTTCAATGACATTTATTTAATATTTAATAAAAAAGGAGTTATATGAGATAATAATAACTTTAGTTATTAAAAATGCTTCAGAAAGTTATTGAAGAAATATATTAACTGTTAACTAATGCTTCCATCGACTTACAATTTTCGGGATATTTTCTAAGTTTTAGTATAATGGAACTTGCAAGATTGTTAGTCGGAATGGAGATAAAGTGACAAGACTGAGTTGACAGTGGATTTGGGTTAGGTCTTGTCAAGTGAACATATTGAACCCATTTAATTAAAACTTCGAAACATCTTTTTACCATTCATTGTATTGCCTGTTTTTTGTTAAAACCTAAGATTGGCATACTGAAGAGGAAGGGTCAAAATATATATACGAGTCAGATGGCAGAAAGATTTCCAAGAGGAAATATTATTATCCTTATTATTATTATAAGAGGAAATATTATTATTATTATTTGGTTCAGGATCATGAAGTGGGTGAAATATAGTTATCAGTTAATTGGCTGTTGATTGCTGGTGTTGACTTTTTAATGTGTAGTGCCTCGTTGATGTGGAGTCTCCAACTGTGGAGTTGTATCTATCGATGATTTCTGTGTTGCTTGTTAAGATTTCTCTGGTGATGGTCTGGTTGTGAGAGGAGATTATATGTTCCTTGATGGAGCCCTGTTGTTTGTGCATTGTTAATCGCCTAGAAAGAGACGTTGTGGTCTTGCCTATATACTGAGATCTTTGGGACTTTCAGTCCCCAAGTGGGCATGTGAAGGCATCGACGACGTTGGTTTCCTTCGAGGCATTTTGTTTGGTGTCCGGGGTGTTTTTCATGAGTTGGTTGGCCGTTTTCTTGTTTTAGTAGTAAATTGTCAGTTGTATTTTCTGATTTTTGTCTATATGGATAAAGTTCCTATTAATATTATTAATTAAAAAGATATTATTTCCCGAACGCTGTCCACTCAACCGTCAGGCCCATTAGATATTATTTTCCCTCTAGATTAATAATTAAGAGACTCAATCTTCCCTGCTATTACATTGAAGAAGGAAAGGTTATGAATGGTTTAGAATGTGGTGAATGGTCGGGAAGACGGTGGATTGTAGGGAAGATGGTTGACTGTAGGGCAGATGGTGGATTGTAGGTAAGATGGTGGATTGTAAGGAAGATGGTGGATTGTAGGGAAGATGGTTGATTGTAGGGCAGATGGTGGATTGTAGGTAAGATGGTGGATTGTAAGGAAGATGGTGGATTGTAGGGAAGATGGTTGATTGTAGGGAAGATGGTGGATTGTAGGTAAGATGGTGGATTGTAAGGAAGATGGTGGATTGTAGGGAAGATGGTTGATTGTAGGGCAGAAGGTAGATTGTAGGGAAGATGGTGGATTGTTAGGGAGATAGTGGATTGTAGGGAAGATGGTGGCTTGCAAGGAAGATGGTGGATTATAGGGAAGATGGTGGATTGTAGAGAAGATGGAAGATTGTAGGAAAGATGGAGGATTGTAGGGAGGATGGTGGATTGTAAGGAAGATGGTGGATTGTAGGGAAGATGGTGGATTGTAGAGTAGATGATGGATTGTAGGGAAGATGGTGGATTGTAGAGTAGATGATGGATTGTAGGGAAGATGGTGGATTGTAAGGAAGATAGTTGATTGTAGGGAAGATGGTGGATTGTAGGGAAGATGGTGGACTGTAGGGAAGAAGGTGGAATGTAGGGAAGATGGTGGATTGTAGGGAAGATGGTGGACTGTAGGGAAGAAGGTGGAATGTAGGGAAGATGGTGGATTGTAGGGAAGATGGAGGATTGTAAGGAAGATGGTGGATTGTAGGGAAGATGGTTGATTGTAGGGAAGATGGTGAATTGTAGGAAATATACTGAATGATAGGGAAGGTGGAGAATTGTAGAGAATGTGGTGAATGGTTGGGAAGATGGTGGATTGTAGGGAAGATTGTGGATTTTAGGGAAGATGGTGGATTGTAGAAAAGATGGTGGATTGTAGGGAAGGTTGTGAATGATAGGAAAGGTACTGAAGGGTAGGGAAGGTAGCGAGTGGCAGGAAAGTTGGGGTTGGTTAGCTACCACGGTGAAGGGTTGGTAGCAGAGTGAAGGGTTGGTAGCAGAGTGAAGAGTTGGTAGCATGGTGAAGGGTTGGTAGCAGAGTGAAGAGTTGGTAGCATGGTGAAGGGTTGGCAGCAGAGTGAAGAGTTGGTAGCATGGTGAAGGGTTGGTAGCATGGTGAAGGGTTGGTAGCATGGTGAAGGGTTGGTAGCATGGTGAAGAGTTGGTAGCATGGTGAAGGGTTGGTAGCATGGTGAAGGGTTGGTAGCATGGTAAAGGGTTCGCAGCAGAGTGAAGGGTTGGTAGCATAGTGAAAGGTTGGTAGCGTGGTGATGGGTTGATTGCATGGTGAAGGGTTGGTAGAATGGTGAAGGGTTGGCAGCAGAGTGAAGGGTTGGTAGAGTGGTGAAGGGTTGGTAGCATAGTGAAAGGTTGGTAGCGTGGTGAAGGGTTGATTGCATGGTGAAGGGTTGGTAGAATGGTGAAGGGTTGGCAGCAGAGTGAAGGGTTGATAGTATAGTGAAGTGTTGGTAGCATAGTGAAAGGTTCGTAGCGTGGTGAAAGGTTGGTAGCTTAGTGAAGGGTTGGTAGCATGGTGAAGGGGTAGAACATGAACAAAACATCCACAACTCAATCGACCAGGATGTTTTTTTAGCAAGAGAAAGAGAAGAAGAATGGCTAAAAATGTCGAGACTTTACCACCATCTCGGTCAAATGCTAGAGAGGACGCCAACACAGTGGCCTCCATACTAGAGCGTTATATAGTCGTAAAGCTTAGTCCCTTCTCCTGATGATTACCTCCCTACCAGAGCCTCAGATATTAATACCAAGTAAAGCATCCAACACTTCCATAATTACAATAACATCATTGATATTTGCCAACATCCAGGGTATAAAAACACGCAAAGCTAACACAGTTCATTTATAGATGTTTCCTCCATGAAGCAAATGCAGTGTTTGCAGCCCTAACGGAAACTCACACCAAGGACTACCATGATGGTGAAACATGGATCTCAGAGTACAGTCTTTTCAGATGTGACAGAAAACACCGGCTACAGGGGGGGGTCAGCCTCTACATGAAAGACACACTCATCTGCACTGAGCTGCTAAACACCACAAACGATATAGTGGAAGTGCTAATAATTAAAATAGAGGTCCTAAATATAGTTATTGCCCTTGTGTATAAGTCACCGGAGGCAAATCCTCAGCAGTTTAAAGGCCAACTAATGAAAATAGAACACTGCTTGGAAAACCTCACAAGTCCAGCCCCGAACATCATCCTGCTTGGGGACTTCAACCTACGGCACCTGAAATGGAAGCACCTATAGCTAATACAGTTATATCAGAAAGAATATCAGAAAGAAGCCTAAATGAACAGGCACATGCAAATGACCTGCTACGGATGTGCGCCAGATTTGTCTTAGACCAGCAAATAATAGAACCAACCAGAAAAGAGAACACGTTGGACCTCATTTTCACTAATAATAATGAATTGATCAGGAACATAATGATTACAAATACCTGTTACTCAGATCACAACCTAATTGAAGTTCTGACAAGCATGGGAAGTAGACCTACACAACCAGTCCCGAGTCTCACGGGAGGAGAATTCAGCAAATTAAATTTTATTAATAAACAGATTAACTGGGAGCAAGTAAACCAAGACCTCACAGTAATAAGCTGGGAAGATCAGCTAGAAAATACATACCTGAACCAATGTCTAGAAAAAATCAACTCAATAACTCTGGAAATATGATTTAATCGTATACCCATAAGAAATATGAGTAAGAGATGCAGACTGGAAAAGGGAACGTCGTTCCCTCTATAGTCGAAGCAAACGAATCGCGGAACAACTTGAGAGCCACATCCTATCTCAAAAACGATGAAGAAGTCTAGGCAGATAAATAGAAAGAATTGAACTAATGCTACAAGAATCGTACAAAATCCAAGTGAGACAAAGAGGACAAAGGCCTTCAGTGAAATAGAGAGAAATCCGAAATATTTTTTCTAGTATGCAAAATCAAGATAAAAGACTACATCTAGTATCGGGCCCCTGAGAAAGAGAGATGAAAATTTCACATATGACAATAAAGAAATGAGCGAAATTCTGATGAATCAGTAGGACTCTTGTTTTCAGCGAGCCACTAAACACATTAAATACAGACACCCCACAAGAATTTTTCATGGATGTGATGCCAACATCAAACCATATATCAGATGTCAACCTATCTCCACTGGATTTTGAAGAGGCCATAGACAATATGCCTATGCACTCTGTACCAGGCCTTGATTTCTGGAAATCCATATTCATCAAGAACTGTACAAAAAATTGTCACACGCCCTTCACATCCTTTGGAGACAAAGCCTAGATACTGGCGTTATCCCTTACATACTAAAAACAGCAGAGATAGCACCACTTCATAAAGGAGGAAATAAGGCAGAGGAAAAAAATAATAGACCAATAACCATAACATGACACATCATAAAAATCTTTGAGCGCTAAGAAATAAGATCACAAAATACATAGAATCACAGCATCTCCATAACCCTGGACAACATGGGTTCAGAACATGGCGCTCTTGCCTGTCACAGTTGCTGGACTACTATGACATAGCATTAGATGCCATGGAAGACAAACAAAACGTTGATGTAACTTACACAGATTTCGTAAAAGCCAACCCAACAAAAGCCATGGTCACAAATGTGACCATGGTGTTATTGCACATAAAATGCGTTCCTAAGGAATTACCGGATAAAGAGGCAGATGGATCTACGATTTCCTGACTAATAGAATCCAATGTGTAATAGTCAACAAAATAAAATCCGGACCATCAACCGTGAAGAGCTCAGTCCCCCAGGGTACTGTGCATCCTCCAGTACTTTTGCTCATCCTGATATCGGACACAGACAAGGACATAATCTATAGCACTGTATTATCCTTTGTAGATGACACTAGGATTTTTATAAGAGCAGACCACATGGCGAGCCAACCTCCAATCAGATGTAAATCAGGTCTTTCAATGGGTTGCAGAAAATAATATGGTATTTAATTAATGAAGATAAGTGCCACATCTTGCGTTACGCAAAAAATGAATATATAAAAGCCGAGACCACGTACAAAACGCAGTCAAATCAAAACATAGAATGAAAAAGCAATGTAAAAGATTTGGGTGTACTCATGTCGGAAGACCTTACCTTTACAGAACACAATAAAGTAGTTGTCACAACTGCAAGAAAAATGACAGGTTGGATAAGAAGAATCTTTCTGTTACGAACCCGGATCCAGCGTCCTAGCCTGGAGCAGTGACAAACACGCCATCTGTGGGTCAGCTCCCGAAACCCCCGCCAAACGAACGACGACACCTAGTGAGGACAGCGTGTACTGGCCTCGAGGACCAGTTTCCAGTCTGGTTCAGCGCTCAACACCGCCGCTCCTGACCTCTGGTGAGGTGGTGCTCCGACGACAGCGCCATCTATGGAGTGGATATGTCGGGCGTTTGTATCTGAGCCTGTGAGTGTGGTGTATTAGTGTCCCTGTTATTGATGACGTGTCTGCTTACAGAGCCGACCTGGGACCACTGTGTTGAAGGTGGAGTCAGTCTACCCGAGGCAGCCAGTCTCCATACTCTGAAGTTTGCTGCAGCTGTTGTGACGTCGTCCCCCCGGAAGAACACTGTGGTGTGTTAAGCCTGCCAGTGGAGTGGCAGTGAACGGATTTACCCGGGACCGACGGTTGGAGACGATAATCCACTGGGGTATTGAGGACAGGAGGGTGATTGGTGATATCACACGAGACTCCTGTCTAGGGCATACCCCTTTTATCGTTCGTGGAGTGGCCGTACCAGCCTTGGTGGCTCAGTACCTGCCAGCAGACCTGCTGGACGTGTGGTTGACGGCCTCCACGACGGTGCCCCCAGTGGACCTGTGTTGTGGCTGACCTGTGGCCAGGGTAGGCTCGGCGTTCCAGAAGACACGTCTTGAGGCCACGAAGAAAGCACCAAGGAATCGGCACCGAAAGTGGTGTGGCACCAGAGTCTTCAGCAGAAGACTACAGTGAATAATCCCCTTGCATAGCATTAATACCCCCCCCCCCCTTTGTGTACTCTTTTATTATATATATTTAAATGGTGATGGTGTTAATTATAATATTAAGTTCTTAACTATCTTTCCATACTCCCTTTAAGTTACTTGCGTCACGGATCGCATCCCTTGAAAGCCTCTACTGGCTTGGGGCCGGATATATATCTTTCTCTAACTACATCAGAGTAAGAACCCCGTTGCGTCCCGAGAGGGCCGTAACACTTTCACACTAGATATGCTATACCAATGATGATACTCTTCAAGACGCTAGTGCTCACTAGAGTGGAGTACGGCTGCACAATAACAGTCCTTTTCAAAGCTGGAGAAATTGCTGATCTGGAGATTGTGCAGAGATCATTTACTGCTAGAATCTACTCAATAAAAAATCTAAACAATTGGGACCGACTAAAATGTCAGTCGGTCTGACATTTTAAATCTGTATTCTCATGGGCGAAGGCGGGAGAGATACATAATAGTTTAAACGTTGAAAATAGTAGAGGGGCTGGTCCCAAACCTGCACACAAAAATAACACCACATGAGACCAGGAGGCATAGAAGGATGTGCAGAATATCCTCGTTCAGGAGCAGAGGTGCAGTCGGTACTCAGAGGGAGAACTCTATCAACATCAGAGGCCCGAAACTGTTCAACACGTTTCAACTACATATATGGGGCATAAATAACGACCTCTCACAATGTTCAAGAGAGAACTTGACAACCACCTCCAAAGGATACCTAATCAACCAGGCTGTGACTCATACGCCACGCTACGAGCAGCCGCATCCAACAGCCTGGTTAGTCAGGACAGCAACGCAGAGGCATGGTCGAGAACCGAGCCGCGAGGTCGCTAAGCCCCCAAAACACCTCAAGGTAACCTCAAGGTATGGTGAAGGGATGATAGCATAGTGAAGAGATGATAGCACAGTGAAGGGTTGGTAGCATAGTGAAGGGTTGGTAGCATGGTGAAGGGTTGACAGCATGGTGAAGGGTTAGTAACGCGGTGAAGGGTTAGTAACGTGGTGAAGGGTTGATAGCATTGTGAAGGGTTGGGAGAATGGTGAAAGGTTGGTAACGTGGTGAAGGGTTGGTAGCATGGTGAAGGGTTGGTTACAGGGTGAAGGTTTGGTAGCGTGGTGAGGGGTTGGTAGCGTGGTGAAGGGTTGGTAGTGTGGTGAAGGGTTGGTAGCAAGGTGAAGGGTTGGTAGTATGGTGAAGGGTTGGTAGCGTGGTGAAGGGTTGGCAGCTTGGTGAAGGGTTGGTAGCATGGTGAAGGGTTGGAAGCATGGTGAAGGGTTGGCAGCTTGGTGAAGGGTTGGTAGCATGGTGAAGGGTTGGTAACATGGTGAATGGTTGGTAGCGTGGTGAAGGGTTGGTAGCATGGTGAAGGGTTGGTAGCTTGGTGAAGGGTTGATAGCATGGTGAAAGGTTTGTAGCTTGGTGAAGGGTTGGTAGCTTGGTGAAGGGTTGATAGCATGGTGAAGGGTTGGTAGGGTGGTGAAGGGTTGGTAGCGTGGTGAAGGGTTCGTAGCGTGGTGAAGGGTTGGTAACGTGGTGAAGGGTTACTAGTGTGGTGAAGGGTTGGCAGCATGGTGAGGGGTTGGTAATGTGGTGAAGGGTTGGTAACGTGGTGAAGGGTTGGTAGCATGGTGAAGGGTTGGTAGCTTGGTAAAGGGTTGGTAGCGTGGTGAAGGGTTGGAAGCATGGTGAAGGGTTGGTACTATGGTGAAGAGTTGGTACTATGGTGAAGGGTAGGTAGCATGGTGAAGGGTTGGTAGCATGTCGAAGGGTTGATAGCATGGTGAAGGGTTGGTAGCATGGTGAAGGGTTGGTAACAGGGTGATGGTTTAGTAGTATGGTGAAGGGTTGGTAGCATGGTGAAGGGTTGGTAACGTGGTGAAGGGTTGGTAGCGTAGTGAAGGGTTGGTAACGTGGTGAAGGGTTGGTAGCGTGGTGAAGGGTTGGTAGCTTGGTGAAGGGTTGGTAGCGTGGTGAAGGGTTGGTAGCGTGGTAAAGTGTTGGTAGCGTGGTGAAGGGTTACTAGCGTGATGAAGGGTTGGTAGCATGGTGAAGGGCTGGTAGTATGGTGAAGGGTTGGTAGCTTGGTGAAGGGTTGGCAGTTTGGTGAAGGGTTGGTAGCGTGGTGAAGGGTTGGTAGCTTCGTGAAGGGTTGGTAGCGTGGTGAAGGGTTGGTTGCGTGGTAAAGGGTTGGTAGCAGGGTGAAGGGTTGATAGAGTTGTGAAGGGTTGGTAGCGTGGTGAAGGGTTGGTAGCATGGTGAAGGGTTGGTAGCTTGGTGAAGGGTTGATAGCATGGTGAAAGGTTTGTAGCTTGGTGAAGGGTTGGTAGCTTGGTGAAGGGTTGATAGCATGGTGAAGGGTTGGTAGGGTGGTGAAGGGTTGGTAGCGTGGTGAAGGGTTCGTAGCGTGGTGAAGGGTTGGTAACGTGGTGAAGGGTTACTAGTGTGGTGAAGGGTTGGCAGCATGGTGAGGGGTTGGTAATGTGGTGAAGGGTTGGTAACGTGGTGAAGGGTTGGTAGCATGGTGAAGGGTTGGTAGCTTGGTAAAGGGTTGGTAGCGTGGTGAAGGGTTGGAAGCATGGTGAAGGGTTGGTACTATGGTGAAGAGTTGGTACTATGGTGAAGGGTAGGTAGCATGGTGAAGGGTTGGTAGCATGTCGAAGGGTTGATAGCATGGTGAAGGGTTGGTAGCATGGTGAAGGGTTGGTAACAGGGTGATGGTTTAGTAGTATGGTGAAGGGTTGGTAGCATGGTGAAGGGTTGGTAACGTGGTGAAGGGTTGGTAGCGTAGTGAAGGGTTGGTAACGTGGTGAAGGGTTGGTAGCGTGGTGAAGGGTTGGTAGCTTGGTGAAGGGTTGGTAGCGTGGTGAAGGGTTGGTAGCGTGGTAAAGTGTTGGTAGCGTGGTGAAGGGTTACTAGCGTGATGAAGGGTTGGTAGCATGGTGAAGGGCTGGTAGTATGGTGAAGGGTTGGTAGCTTGGTGAAGGGTTGGCAGTTTGGTGAAGGGTTGGTAGCGTGGTGAAGGGTTGGTAGCTTCGTGAAGGGTTGGTAGCGTGGTGAAGGGTTGGTTGCGTGGTAAAGGGTTGGTAGCAGGGTGAAGGGTTGATAGAGTTGTGAAGGGTTGGTAGCGTGGTGAAGGGTTGGTAGCATGGTGAAGTGTTGGTAACGCGGTGAAGGGTTGGTAGCATTGTGAAGGGTTGGTAGTATGGTGAAGGGTTAGTAGTATGGTGAAGAGTTGGTAACGGGGTTAAGGGTTGGTAGCATGGTGAAGGGTTGGTAGTATGGTGAAGGGATGGTGGCATGGTGAAGGGATGGTAACGTGGTGAAGGGATGGTAACGTGGTGAAGGGTTGGTAGCGTGGTGAAGGGTTGGTTACGGGGTGAGTGTTGATAGTATGGTGAAGGGTTGATTGTATGGTGAAGGGTTGGTAGCATGGTGAAGGTTTGGTAGCGTGGTGAAGGGTTGGTAGCGTGGTGAAGGGTTGGTAGCTTGGAGAAGGTTTAGTAGCTTGAAAGGTTGGTAGCGTGGTGAAGGGTTGGTTGCGCGGTGAAGGGTTGGTAGCGTGGAGAAGGTTTGGTAGCTTGGTGAAGAGTTGGTAACGCGGTGAAGGGTTGGTAGCATGGTGAAGGGTTGGTAGTATGGTGGAAGGTTGGTAGCAAGGTAAAGGGTTGGTAGCGTGGTGAAGGGTTGGTAGTATGGTGAAGGGTTGGTAGCATGGTGAAGGGTTGGTATCGTGGTGAAGGGTTGGTAGCGTGATGAAGGGTTGGTAGCGTGGAGAAGGTTTGGTAGCATGGTGAAGGGTTGGTAACGGGGTGAAGGGTTGGTAACGGGGGGAAGGGTTGGTAATGTGGAGAAGGTTTGGTAGCATGGTGAAGGGTTGGTAACGGGGTGAAGGGTTGGTAACGGGGGGAAGGGTTGTTAGCGTGGTGAAGGGTTCGTAGAGTGGTGAAGGGTTGATAGCGTGGTGAAAGGTTGCTGGTATTGGGAAGGGTTGGTAGCATGGTGAAGGGATGGTAACGTGGTGAAGGGTTGGTAGCGTGGTGAAGGGTTGGTAACGTGGTGAAGGGTTGGTAGCGTGGTGAAGGGTTGGTAGCTTGATGAAGGGTTGGTAGCGTGGTGAAGGGTTGGTAGCGTGGTAAAGTGTTGGTAGCGTGGTGAAGGGTTACTAGCGTGATGAAGGGTTGGTAGCATGGTGAAGGGCTGGTAGTATGGTGAAGTTTTGGCAGCATGATGAAGGGTTGGTACCTTGGTGAAGGGTTGGTAGCGTGTAAAGGTTTGGTAGCGTGGTGAAGGGTTTTTAGCATTGTGAAGGGTTGGTAGCTTGGTGAAGGGTTGGTAGCATGGTGAAGGTTTGGTAAAGGGGAGAAGGGTTGATAGCGTGGTGAAGGGTTGGTAGCATGGTGAAGGGTTGATAGCTTGGTGAAGTGTTGGTAGCGCGGTGAAGGGTTGATAGCATGGTGAAGTGCCGGTAGAATGGTGAAGGTATGGTTGTATTGTGAAGGGTTGGTAGCGTGGTGAAGGGTTTGTTGTATGGTGAAGGGTTGGTAGTGTGGTGAAGTGTTCCTAGTACGGTGAAGGGTTGGTAGCATGGTGAGAAGTTGGTAATGTGGTGAACGGTTGGTAATGGGGTGAAGGGTTTATAGCATGGTGAAGGGTTGGTAGCATGGTGAAGGGCTGGTAGTATAGTGAAGTGCTGGTAGTATGGTGAAGGGATGGTTGTATGGTGAAGGGTTGCTAGCATGGTGAAGTGTTCTCAGTACGGTGAAGGGTTGGTAGCATGGTGAGAGGTTGGTAGCGTGGTGAAGGGTTGGTAACGAGGTGAATGGTTGGTAGCATGGTGAAGGGTTGGTTGTATGGTGAAGGGTTGATAGTATGGTGAAGGGTTGGTTCATGGTGAAGGGTTGGTTGTATGGTAAAGGGTTTGTAACGTGGTGAAGGGTTGGTAATGTGGTGGTGGGTTGATAGCATGGTGAAGGATTGGTAGCATGGTGAAGGGTTGGTAACGGGGTGAAGGTATGGTAGCATTGTGAAGGGTTGGTAACTTGGTGAAGGGTTTGTAGCGTGGTGAAGGGATGGTAGCTTGGTGAAGGCTTGGTAGTTTGGTGAAGGGTTGGTAGCTTGGTGAAGGGTTGGCAGTTTGGTGAAGGGTTGGGAGCGTGGTGAAGGGTTGGTTGCGTGGTGAAGGGTTGGTAACAGGGTGAAGGGTTGATAGAGTTGTGAAGGGTTTGTAGCGTGGTGAAGGGTTGGTAGCTTCGTGAAGGGTTGGTAGCGTGGTGAAGGGTTGGTTGCGTGGTAAAGGGTTGGTAGCAGGGTGAAGGGTTGATAGAGATGTGAAGGGTTGGTAGCGAGGTGAAGGGTTGGTAGCATGGTGAGGTGTTGGTAACGCGGTGAAGGGTTGGTAGCATTGTGAAGGGTTGGTAGTATGGTGAAGGGTTAGTAGTATGGTGAAGAGTTGGTAACGGGGTTAAGGGTTGGTAGCATGGTGAAGGGTTGGAAGTATGGTGAAGGGATGGTAGCATGGTGAAGGGATGGTAACGTGGTGAAGGGATGGTAACGTGGTGAAGGGTTGGTAGCTTGGAGAAGGTTTGGTAGCGTGGTGAAGGGTTGGTAGCGTGGTGAAGGGTTGGTTGCATGGTGAAGGGTTGGTTACGGGGTGAGTGTTGATAGTATGGTGAAGGGTTGATTGTATGGTGAAGGGTTGGTAGCATGGTGAAGGTTTGGTAGCGTGGTGAAGGGTTGGTAGCGTGGTGAAGGGTTGGTAGCTTGGAGAAGGTTTAGTAGCTTGAAGGGTTGGTAGCGTGGTGAAGGGTTGGTAGCGAGGTGAAGGGTTGGTAGCGTGGTGAAGGGTTGGTAGCGTGGTGAAGGGTTGGTTGCATGGTGAAGGGATGGTAGCATGGTGAAGGGTTGTTAACGGGGTGAAGGGTTGGTAGCGTGGTGAAGAGTTGGTAGTATGGTGAAGGGTTGGTAGTATGATGAAGGGTTGGTAGCGTGGTGAATGGATGGTAGCGTGGGGAAGGGTTGATAGCATGGTGAGGGGTTGGTAGGATGGTGAAGGGTTGGTAGTATGGTGAAGGGTTTGTAACGTGGTGAGGGGTTGGTAGCGTGGTGAGGGGTTGGTAGAGTGGTGAAGGGTTGGTAGCGTGATGAGGGGTTGGTAGTGTGGTGAAGGGTTGGTAGCAAGGTGAAGGGTTGGTAATATGGTGAGGGGATGGTTGCGTGGTGAAGGGTTGGAAGCGTGGGAAGGGTTGGTAGCATTGTGGGAGGTTTTTAATGTGGTGAAGGGTTGGTAGTGTAGTGAAGGGTTGGTAGCGTGGCAAAGGGTTGGTAGTGTAGTGAAGGGTTGGTAGCTTGGTGAAGGGTTGGTAGTGTAGTGAAGGGTTGGTAGCTTGGTGAAGGGTTGGTAGCGTGGTGAAGGGTTGGTAGCGTGGTGAAGGGTTGGTAGCATTGTGAAGGGTTGGTAGCGTGGTGAAGGGTTGGTAGCGTGGTGAAGGTTTGGTAAAGGGGAGAAGGGTTGATAGCATGGTGAAGGGTTCATAGCGTGGTGAAGGGTTGGTAGCGTGGTGAAGGGTTGATAGCGTGGTGAAGGGTTGGTAACAGGGTGAAGAGTTGATAACGTTGTGAAGGGTTGGTAGGTTGGTGAAGGGTTGGTTGCTTGAAGAAAGGTCGTTAGCTAGGTGAAAGATTGGTAGCGTGGTGAAGGGTTGGTAGCGTGGTGAAGGGTTGGTAGCGTGGTGAAGGGTTGGTAGCGTGGTGAAGGTTTGGTAGCTTCGTGAAGGGTTGGTTGCTTGGTGAAGGGTCGGTAGCTAGGTGAAAGATTGGTAGCGTGGTGAAGGGTTGGTAGCGTGGTGAAGGGTTGGTAGCGTGGTGAAGGTTTTGTAACGGGGTGAGGACTTGGTAGCTTGGTGAAGGGATGGTAGCTTGGTGAAGGGTCGGTAGCTAGGTGAAAGGTTGGTACCGTGGTGAAGGGATGGTAGCGTGGTGAAGGGTTGGTAGTGTGGTGAAGGGTTGGTAGCATGGTGAAGGGTTGGTACTATGGTGAAGGGTTGGTAGCATGGTGAAGGGTTGGTGGCATGGTGAAGGGTTGGAAGCATGGTGAAGGGTTGGTACTATGGTGAAGGGTTGGTACTATGGTGAAGGGTAGGTAGCATGGTGAAGGGTTGGTAGCATGTTGAAGGGTTGATAGCATGGTGAAGGGTTGGTAGCATGGTGAAGGGTTGGTAACAGGGGGATGGTTTAGTAGTATGGTGAAGGGTTGGTAGCATGGTGAAGGTTTGGTAGCGTGGCGAAGGGTTGGTAGCGTGGTGAAGGGTTGGTAGCTTGGAGAAGGTTTAGTAGCTTGAAGGGTTGGTAGCGTGGTGAAGGGTTGGTAGCGAGGTGAAGGGTTGGTAGCGTGGAGAAGGTTTGGTAGCTTGGTGAAGAGTTGGTAGCTTTTTGAAGGGTTGGTAGCGTGGTGAAGGGTTGGTTGCATGGTGAAGGGATGGTAGCATGGTGAAGGGTTGTTAACGGGGTGAAGGGTTGGTAGCGTGGTGAAGAGTTGGTAGTATGGTGAAGGGTTGGTAGTATGATGAAGGGTTGGTAGCGTGGTGAATGGTTGGTAGCGTGGGGAAGGGTTGATAGCATGGTGAGGGGTTGGTAGAATGGTGAAGGGTTGGTAGTATGGTGAAGGGTTGGTAACGTGGTGAGGGGTTGGTAGCGTGGTGAGGGGTTGGTAGAGTGGTGAAGGGTTGGTAGCGTGATGAGGGGTTGGTAGTGTGGTGAAGGGTTGGTAGCAAGGTGAAGGGTTGGTAGTATGGTGAGGGGATGGTTGCGTGGTGAAGGGTTGGAAGCGTGGGAAGGGTTGGTAGCATTGTGGGAGGTTTTTAATGTGGTGAAGGGTTGGTAGTGTAGTGAAGGGTTGGTAGCGTGGCAAAGGGTTGGTAGTGTAGTGAAGGGTTGGTAGCTTGGTGAAGGGTTGGTAGTGTAGTGAAGGGTTGTTAGCTTGGTGAAGGGTTGGTAGCGTGGTGAAGGGTTGGTAGCGTGGTGAAGGGTTGGTAGCATTGTGAAGGGTTGGTAGCGTGGTGAAGGGTTGGTAGCGTGGTGAAGGTTTGGTAAAGGGGAGAAGGGTTGATAGCATGGTGAAGGGTTCATAGCATGGTGAAGGGTTGGTAGCGTAGTGAAGGGTTGATAGCGTGGTGAAGGGTTGGTAACAGGGTGAATAGTTGATAACGTTGTGAAGGGTTGGTAGGTTGGTGAAGGGTTGGTTGCTTGAAGAAAGGTCGTTAGCTAGGTGAAAGATTGGTAGCGTGGTGAAGGGTTGGTAGCGTGGTGAAGGGTTGGTAGCGTGGTGAAGGGTTGGTAGCGTGGTGAAGGTTTTGTAGCTTCGTGAAGGGTTGGTTGCTTGGTGAAGGGTCGGTAGCTAGGTGAAAGATTGGTAGCGTGGTGAAGGGTTGGTAGCGTGGTGAAGGGTTGGTAGCATGGTGAAGGTTTTGTAACGGGGTGAGGACTTGGTAGCTTGGTGAAGGGATGGTAGCTTGGTGAAGGGTCGGTAGCTAGGTGAAAGGTTGGTACCGTGGTGAAGGGATGGTAGCGTGGTGAAGGGTTGGTAGTGTGGTGAAGTGTTGGTAGCATGGTGAAGGGTTGGTACTATGGTGAAGGGTTGGTAGCATGGTGAAGGGTTGGTGGCATGGTGAAGGGTTGGAAGCATGGTGAAGGGTTGGTACTATGGTGAAGGGTTGGTACTATGGTGAAGGTTAGGTAGCATGGTGAAGGGTTGGTAGCATGTTGAAGGGTTGATAGCATGGTGAAGGGTTGGTAGCATGGTGAAGGGTTGGTAACAGGGTGATGGTTTAGTAGTATGGTGAAGGGTTGGTAGCATGGTGAAGGGTTGGTAACGTGGTGAAAGGTTGGTAGCGTAGTGAAGGGTTGGTAACGTGGTGAAGGGTTGGTAGCGTGGTGAAGGGTTAGTAGCTTGGTGAAGGGTTGGTAGCGTGGTGAAGGGTTGGTAGCATGGTGAAGGGCCGGTAGTATGGTGAAGGGTTGGTAGCTTGGTGAAGGGTTGGCAGTTTGGTGAAGGGTTGGTAGCGTGGTGAAGGGTTGGTAGCTTCGTGAAGGGTTGGTAGCGTGGTGAAGGGTTGGTTGCGTGGTAAAGGGTTGGTAGCAGGGTGAAGGGTTGATAGAGTTGTGAAGGGTTGGTAGCGTGGTGAAGGGTTGGTAGCATGGTGAAGTGTTGGTAACGCGGTGAAGGGTTGGTAGCATTGTGAAGGGTTGGTAGTATGGTGAAGGGTTAGTAGTATGGTGAAGAGTTGGTAACGGGGTTAAGGGTTGGTAGCATGGTGAAGGGTTGGTAGAATGGTGAAGGGATGGTAGCATGGTGAAGGGATGGTAACGTGGTGAAGGGATGGTAACGTGGTGAAGGGTTGGTAGCTTGGAGAAGGTTTGGTAGCGTGGTGAAGGGTTGGTAGCGTGGTGAAGGGTTGGTAGCGTGGGGAAGGGTTGATAGCATGGTGAGGGGTTGGTAGAATGGTGAAGGGTTGGTAGTATGGTGAAGAGTTGGTAACGTGGTTAGGGGTTGGTAGCGTGGTGAGGGGTTGGTAACAGGGTGATGGTTTAGTAGTATGGTGAAGGGTTGGTAGCATGGTGAAGGGTTGGTAACGTGGTGAAGGGTTGGTAGCGTAGTGAAGGGTTGGTAACGTGGTGAAGGGTTGGTAGCGTGGTGAAGGGTTGGTAACGTGGTGAAGGGTTGGTAGCGTGGTGAAGGGTTGGTAGCATGTTGAAGGGTTGATAGCATGGTGAAGGGTTGGTAGCATGGTGAAGGGTTGGTAACAGGGTGATGGTTTAGTAGTATGGTGAAGGGTTGGTAGCATGGTGAAGGGTTGGTAACGTGGTGAAGGGTTGGTAGCGTAGTGAAGGGTTGGTAACGTGGTGAAGGGTTGGTAGCGTGGTGAAGGGTTGGTAGCTTGGTGAAGGGTTGGTAGCGTGGTGAAGGGTTGGTAGCGTGGTAAAGTGTTGGTAGCGTGGTGAAGGGTTACTAGCGTGATGAAGGGTTGGTAGCATGGTGAAGGGCTGGTAGTATGGTGAAGGGTTGGTAGCTTGGTGAAGGGTTGGCAGTTTGTTGAAGGGTTGGTAGCGTGGTGAAGGGTTGGTAGCTTCGTGAAGGGTTGGTAGCGTGGTGAAGGGTTGGTTGCGTGGTAAAGGGTTGGTAGCAGGGTGAAGGGTTGATAGAGTTGTGAAGGGTTGGTAGCGTGGTGAAGGGTTGGTAGCATGGTGAAGTGTTGGTAACGCGGTGAAGGGTTGGTAGCATTGTGAAGGGTTGGTAGTATGGTGAAGGGTTAGTAGTATGGTGAAGAGTTGGTAACGGGGTTAAGGGTTGGTAGCATGGTGAAGGGTTGGTAGTATGGTGAAGGGATGGTAGCATGGTGAAGGGATGGTAACGTGGTGAAGGGATGGTAACGTGGTGAAGGGTTGGTAGCTTGGAGAAGGTTTGGTAGCGTGGTGAAGGGTTGGTAGCGTGGTGAAGGGTTGGTTACGGGGTGAGTGTTGATAGTATGGTGAAGGGTTGATTGTATGGTGAAGGGTTGGTAGCATGGTGAAGGTTTGGTAGCGTGGTGAAGGGTTGGTAGCTTGGAGAAGGTTTAGTAGCTTGAAGGGTTGGTAGCGTGGTGAAGGGTTGGTAGCTTGGTGAAGGTTTGGTAGCTTGGTGAAGGGTTGGTAGCGTGGAGAAGGTTTGGTAGCTTGGTGAAGGTTTGGTAGCGTGGTGAAGGGTTGGTTGCATGGTGAAGGGATGGTAGCATGGTGAAGGGTTGTTAACGGGGTGAAGGGTTGGTAGCGTGGTGAAGAGTTGGTAGTATGGTGAAGGGTTGGTAGTATGATGAAGGGTTGGTAGCGTGGTGAATGGTTGGTAGCGTGGGGAAGGGTTGATAGCATGGTGAGGGGTTGGTAGAATGGTGAAGGGTTGGTAGTATGGTGAAGGGTTGGTAACGTGGAGAGGGGTTGGTAGCGTGGTGAGGGGTTGGTAGAGTGGTGAAGGGTTGGTAGCGTGATGAGGGGTTGGTAGTGTGGTGAAGGGTTGGTAGCAAGGTGAAGGGTTGGTAGTATGGTGAGGGGATGGTTGCGTGGTGAAGGGTTGGAAGCGTGGGAAGGGTTGGTAGCATTGTGGGAGGTCTTTAATGTGGTGAAGGGTTGGTAGTGTAGTGAAGGGTTGGTAGCTTGGCAAAGGGTTGGTAGTGTAGTGAAGGGTTGGTAGCTTGGTGAAGGGTTGGTAGTGTAGTGAAGGGTTGGTAGCTTGGTGAAGGGTTGGTAGCGTGGTGAAGGGTTGGTAGCGTGGTGAAGGGTTGGTAGCATTGTGAAGGGTTGGTAGCGTGGTGAATAGTTGGTAGCGTGGTGAAGGTTTGGTAAAGGGGAGAAGGGTTGATAGCATGGTGAAGGGTTCATAGCGTGGTGAAGGGTTGGTAGCGTGGTGAAGGGTTGATAGCGTGGTGAAGGGTTGGTAACAGGGTGAAGAGTTGATAACGTTGTGAAGGGTTGGTAGGTTGGTGAAGGGTTGGTTGCTTGAAGAAAGGTCGTTAGCTAGGTGAAAGATTGGTAGCGTGGTGAAGGGTTGGTAGCGTGGTGAAGGGTTGGTAGCGTGGTGAAGGGTTGGTAGCGTGGTGAAGGTTTGGTAGCTTCGTGAAGGGTTGGTTGCTTGGTGAAGGGTCGGTAGCTAGGTGAAAGATTGGTAGCGTGGTGAAGGGTTGGTAGCGTGGTGAAGGGTTGGTAGCGTGGTGAAGGTTTTGTAACGGGGTGAGGACTTGGTAGCTTGGTGAAGGGATGGTAGCTTGGTGAAGGGTCGGTAGCTAGGTGAAAGGTTGGTACCGTGGTGAAGGGATGGTAGCGTGGTGAAGGGTTGGTAGTGTGGTGAAGGGTTGGTAGCATGGTGAAGGGTTGGTACTATGGTGAAGGGTTGGTAGCATGGTGAAGGGTTGGTGGCATGGTGAAGGGTTGGAAGCATGGTGAAGGGTTGGTACTATGGTGAAGGGTTGGTACTATGGTGAAGGGTAGGTAGCATGGTGAAGGGTTGGTAGCATGTTGAAGGGTTGATAGCATGGTGAAGGGTTGGTAGCATGGTGAAGGGTTGGTAACAGGGTGATGGTTTAGTAGTATGGTGAAGGGTTGGTAGCATGGTGAAGGTTTGGTAGCGTGGTGAAGGGTTGGTAGCGTGGTGAAGGGTTGGTAGCTTGGAGAAGGTTTAGTAGCTTGAAGGGTTGGTAGCGTGGTGAAGGGTTGGTAGCGAGGTGAAGGGTTGGTAGCGTGGAGAAGGTTTGGTAGCTTGGTGAAGAGTTGGTAGCTTTTTGAAGGGTTGGTAGCGGGGTGAAGGGTTGGTTGCATGGTGAAGGGATGGTAGCATGGTGAAGGGTTGTTAACGGGGTGAAGGGTTGGTAGCGTGGTGAAGAGTTGGTAGTATGGTGAAGGGTTGGTAGTATGATGAAGGGTTGGTAGCGTGGTGAATGGTTGGTAGCGTGGGGAAGGGTTGATAGCATGGTGAGGGGTTGGTAGAATGGTGAAGGGTTGGTAGTATGGTGTAGGGTTGGTAACGTGGTGAGGGGTTGGTAGCGTGGTGAGGGGTTGGTAGAGTGGTGAAGGGTTGGTAGCGTGATGAGGGGTTGGTAGTGTGGTGAAGGGTTGGTAGCAAGGTGAAGGGTTGGTAGTATGGTGAGGGGATGGTTGCGTGGTGAAGGGTTGGAAGCGTAGGAAGGGTTGGTAGCATTGTGGGAGGTTTTTAATGTGGTGAAGGGTTGGTAGTGTAGTGAAGGGTTGGTAGCGTGGCAAAGGGTTGGTAGTGTAGTGAAGGGTTGGTAGCTTGGTGAAGGGTTGGTAGTGTAGTGAAGGGTTGGTAGCTTGGTGAAGGGTTGGTAGCGTGGTGAAGGGTTGGTAGCGTGGTGAAGGGTTGGTAGCATTGTGAAGGGTTGGTAGCGTGGTGAAGGGTTGGTAGCGTGGTGAAGGTTTGGTAAAGGGGAGAAGGGTTGATAGCATGGTAAAGGGTTCATAGCATGGTGAAGGGTTGGTAGCGTGGTGAAGGGTTGATAGCGTGGTGAAGGGTTGGTAACAGGGTGAATAGTTGATAACGTTGTGAAGGGTTGGTAGGTTGGTGAAGGGTTGGTTGCTTGAAGAAAGGTCGTTAGCTAGGTGAAAGATTGGTAGCGTGGTGAAGGGTTGGTAGCGTGGTGAAGGGTTGGTAGCGTGGTGAAGGGTTGGTAGCGTGGTGAAGGTTTTGTAGCTTCGTGAAGGGTTGGTTGCTTGGTGAAGGGTCGGTAGCTAGGTGAAAGATTGGTAGCGTGGTGAAGGGTTGGTAGCGTGGTGAAGGGTTGGTAGCATGGTGAAGGTTTTGTAACGGGGTGAGGACTTGGTAGCTTGGTGAAGGGATGGTAGCTTGGTGAAGGGTCGGTAGCTAGGTGAAAGGTTGGTACCGTGGTGAAGGGATGGTAGCGTGGTGAAGGGTTGGTAGTGTGGTGAAGGGTTGGTAGCATGGTGAAGGGTTGGTACTATGGTGAAGGGTTGGTAGCATGGTGAAGGGTTGGTGGCATGGTGAAGGGTTGGAAGCATGGTGAAGGGTTGGTACTATGGTGAAGGGTTGGTACTATGGTGAAGGTTAGGTAGCATGGTGAAGGGTTGGTAGCATGTTGAAGGGTTGATAGCATGGTGAAGGGTTGGTAGCATGGTGAAGGGTTGGTAACAGGGTGATGGTTTAGTAGTATGGTGAAGGGTTGGTAGCATGGTGAAGGGTTGGTAACGTGGTGAAGGGTTGGTAGCGTAGTGAAGGGTTGGTAACGTGGTGAAGGGTTGGTAGCGTGGTGAAGGGTTAGTAGCTTGGTGAAGGGTTGGTAGCGTGGTGAAGGGTTGGTAGCATGGTGAAGGGCTGGTAGTATGGTGAAGGGTTGGTAGCTTGGTGAAGGGTTGGCAGTTTGGTGAAGGGTTGGTAGCGTGGTGAAGGGTTGGTAGCTTCGTGAAGGGTTGGTAGCGTGGTGAAGGGTTGGTTGCGTGGTAAAGGGTTGGTAGCAGGGTGAAGGGTTGATAGAGTTGTGAAGGGTTGGTAGCGTGGTGAAGGGTTGGTAGCATGGTGAAGTGTTGGTAACGCGGTGAAGGGTTGGTAGCATTGTGAAGGGTTGGTAGTATGGTGAAGGGTTAGTAGTATGGTGAAGAGTTGGTAACGGGGTTAAGGGTTGGTAGCATGGTGAAGGGTTGGTAGTATGGTGAAGGGATGGTAGCATGGTGAAGGGATGGTAACGTGGTGAAGGGATGGTAACGTGGTGAAGGGTTGGTAGCTTGGAGAAGGTTTGGTAGCGTGGTGAAGGGTTGGTAGCGTGGTGAAGGGTTGGTAGCGTGGGGAAGGGTTGATAGCATGGTGAGGGGTTGGTAGAATGGTGAAGGGTTGGTAGTATGGTGAAGAGTTGGTAACGTGGTTAGGGGTTGGTAGCGTGGTGAGGGGTTGGTAGAGTGGTGAAGGGTTGGTAGCGTGATGAGGGGTTGGTAGTGTGGTGAAGGGTTGGTAGCAAGGTGAAGGGTTGGTAGTATGGTGAGGGGATGGTTGCGTGGTGAAGGGTTGGAAGCGTGGGAAGGGTTGGTAGCATTGTGGGAGGTTTTTAATGTGGTGAAGGGTTGGTAGTGTAGTGAAGGGTTGGTAGCGTGGCAAAGGGATGGTAGTGTAGTGAAGGGTTGGTAGCTTGGTGAAGGGTTGGTAGTGTAGTGAAGGGTTGGTAGCTTGGTGAAGGGTTGGTAGCGTGGTGAAGGGTTGGTAGCGTGGTGAAGGGTTGGTAGCATTGTGAAGGGTTGGTAGCGTGGTGAAGGGTTGGTAGCGTGGTGAAGGTTTGGTAAAGGGGAGAAGGGTTGATAGCATGGTGAAGGGTTCATAGCATGGTGAAGGGTTGGTAGCGTGGTGAAGGGTTGATAGCGTGGTGAAGGGTTGGTAACAGGGTGAATAGTTGATAACGTTGTGAAGGGTTGGTAGGTTGGTGAAGGGTTGGTTGCTTGAAGAAAGGTCGTTAGCTAGGTGAAAGATTGGTAGCGTGGTGAAGGGTTGGTAGCGTGGTGAAGGGTTGGTAGCGTGGTGAAGGGTTGGTAGCGTGGTGAAGGTTTTGTAGCTTCGTGAAGGGTTGGTTGCTTGGTGAAGGGTCGGTAGCTAGGTGAAAGATTGGTAGCGTGGTGAAGGGTTGGTAGCGTGGTGAAGGGTTGGTAGCATGGTGAAGGTTTTGTAACGGGGTGAGGACTTGGTAGCTTGGTGAAGGGATGGTAGCTTGGTGAAGGGTCGGTAGCTAGGTGAAAGGTTGGTACCGTGGTGAAGGGATGGTAGCGTGGTGAAGGGTTGGTAGTGTGGTGAAGGGTTGGTAGCATGGTGAAGGGTTGGTACTATGGTGAAGGGTTGGTAGCATGGTGAAGGGTTGGTGGCATGGTGAAGGGTTGGAAGCATGGTGAAGGGTTGGTACTATGGTGAAGGGTTGGTACTATGGTGAAGGTTAGGTAGCATGGTGAAGGGTTGGTAGCATGTTGAAGGGTTGATAGCATGGTGAAGGGTTGGTAGCATGGTGAAGGGTTGGTAACAGGGTGATGGTTTAGTAGTATGGTGAAGGGTTGGTAGCATGGTGAAGGGTTGGTAACGTGGTGAAGGGTTGGTAGCGTAGTGAAGGGTTGGTAACGTGGTTAAGGGTTGGTAGCGTGGTGAAGGGTTGGTAGCTTGGTGAAGGGTTGGTAGCGTGGTGAAGGGTTGGTAGCGTGGTAAAGTGTTGGTAGCGTGGTGAAGGGTTACTAGCGTGATGAAGGGTTGGTAGCATGGTGAAGGGCTGGTAGTATGGTGAAGGGTTGGTAGCTTGGTGAAGGGTTGGCAGTTTGGTGAAGGGTTGGTAGCGTGGTGAAGGGTTGGTAGCTTCGTGAAGGGTTGGTAGCGTGGTGAAGGGTTGGTTGCGTGGTAAAGGGTTGGTAGCAGGGTGAAGGGTTGATAGAGTTGTGAATGGTTGGTAGCGTGGTGAAGGGTTGGTAGCATGGTGAAGTGTTGGTAACGCGGTGAAGGGTTGGTAGCATTGTGAAGGGTTGTTAGTATGGTGAAGGGTTAGTAGTATGGTGAAGAGTTGGTAACGGGGTTAAGGGTTGGTAGCATGGTGAAGGGTTGGTAGTATGGTGAAGGGATGGTAGCATGGTGAAGGGATGGTAACGTGGTGAAGGGATGGTAACGTGGTGAAGGGTTGGTAGCTTGGAGAAGGTTTGGTAGCGTGGTGAAGGGTTGGTAGCGTGGTGAAGGGTTGGTTACGGGGTGAGTGTTGATAGTATGGTGAAGGGTTGATTGTATGGTGAAGGGTTGGTAGCATGGTGAAGGTTTGGTAGCGTGGTGAAGGGTTGGTAGCTTGGAGAAGGTTTAGTAGCTTGAAGGGTTGGTAGCGTGGTGAAGGGTTGGTAGCTTGGTGAAGGTTTGGTAGCTTGGTGAAGGGTTGGTAGCGTGGAGAAGGTTTGGTAGCTTGGTGAAGGTTTGGTAGCGTGGTGAAGGGTTGGTTGCATGGTGAAGGGATGGTAGCATGGTGAAGGGTTGTTAACGGGGTGAAGGGTTGGTAGCGTGGTGAAGAGTTGGTAGTATGGTGAAGGGTTGGTAGTATGATGAAGGGTTGGTAGCGTGGTGAATGGTTGGTAGCGTGGGGAAGGGTTGATAGCATGGTGAGGGGTTGGTAGAATGGTGAAGGGTTGGTAGTATGGTGAAGGGTTGGTAACGTGGAGAGGGGTTGGTAGCGTGGTGAGGGGTTGGTAGAGTGGTGAAGGGTTGGTAGCGTGATGAGGGGTTGGTAGCATTGTGGGAGGTTTTTAATGTGGTGAAGGGTTGGTAGTGTAGTGAAGGGTTGGTAGCTTGGCAAAGGGTTGGTAGTGTAGTGAAGGGTTGGTAGCTTGGTGAAGGGTTGGTAGTGTAGTGAAGGGTTGGTAGCTTGGTGAAGGGTTGGTAGCGTGGTGAAGGGTTGGTAGCGTGGTGAAGGGTTGGTAGCATTGTGAAGGGTTGGTAGCGTGGTGAAGGGTTGGTAGCGTGGTGAAGGTTTGGTAAAGGGGAGAAGGGTTGATAGCGTGGTGAAGGGTTCATAGCGTGGTGAAGGGTTGATAGCGTGGTGAAGGGTTGATAGCGTGGTGAAGGGTTGGTAACAAGGTGAAGAGTTGATAACGTTGTGAAGGGTTGGTAGGTTGGTGAAGGGTTGGTTGGTGAAAGGTCGTTAGCTAGGTGAAAGATTGGTAGCGTGGTGAAGGGTTGGTAGCGTGGTGAAGGGTTGGTAGCGTGGTGAAGTGTTGGTAGCGTGGTGAAGGTTTGGTAGCTTCGTGAAGGGTTGGTTGCTTGGTGAAGGCTCGGTAGCTAGGTGAAAGATTGGTAGCGTGGTGAAGGGTTGGTAGCGTGGTGAAGGGTTGGTAGCGTGGTGAAGGTTTTGTAACGGGGTGAGGACTTGGTAGCTTGATGAAGGGATGGTAGCTTGGTGAAGGGTCGGTAGCTAGGTGAAAGGTTGGTAGCGTGGTGAAGGGATGGTAGCGTGGTGAAGGGTTGGTAGTGTGGTGAAGGGTTGGTAGCATGGTGAAGGGTTGGTACTATGGTGAAGGGTTGGTAGCATGGTGAAGGGTTGGTGGTATGGTGAAGGGTAGGTAGCATGGTGAAGGGTTTGTACTATGGTGAAGGGTAGGTAGCATGGTGAAGGGTTGGAAGCATGGTGAAGGGTTGGTAGCATGGTGAAGGGTTGGTACTATGGTGAAGGGTAGGTAGCATGGTGAAGGGTTGGTAGCATGTTGAAGGGTTGATAGCATGGTGAAGGGTTGGTAGCATGGTGAAGGGTTGGTAACAGGGTGATGGTTTAGTAGTATGGTGAAGGGTTGGTAGCATGGTGAAGGGTTGGTAGCGTGGAGGAGGGTTGGTAACATGGTGAAGGGTTGGTAGTATGGTGAAGAGTTGGTAGTATAGTGAAGGGTTGGTAACGTGGTGAAGGGTTGGTAACGGGGTGAAGGGTTGGTAACGGGGTGAAGAGTTGGTAGTATGGTGAAGGGTTGTCAGTATGGTGAAGGGTTGGTAGCATAGTGAAGAGTGAAGGGTTGGGAGCATGGTGCAAGGTTGATAGCATTGGGAAGAGTTGGTAGCATGGTTAAGGGTTGGTAGCATGGTGAAGGGATGGTAACCTGGTCAAGGGTCGACCGCATGGTGAAGGGATGGTAACGCGGTGACGGGTTATTAGCATCGTGAAAGATTGGTAGTATTATGAAGGGTTGGTAGTATGGCGAAGGGTTGATAACATGGTGAAGGGTTGGTAGTATGGTGAAGGGTTGGTAACGGGGTGAAGGGTTAGTAACAGGGTGAAGGGTTGATAGATAGTATGGTGAAGGGTTGGTAATATTGTGAAGGGGTGGTAACAGTGTGAAGTGTTGATAGCATGATGAAGGGTTTGTAGTATAGTGAACGGTTGGTAGCATGGTGAAGGGTTGGTAGCATGGTGAAGAGTTGGTAGCATGGTGAATGGTTGGTAGCATGGTGAAGGGTTGGTAGCATGGTGACCGGATGGTAGCATGGTGAAGGGTTGGTAGCATGGTGAAGGCTTGGAAGTATGGTGAAGGGTTGGTAGCGTGGTGAAGGGTTGGTAGTATTGTGAAGGGTTGGTAGCATGGTGAAGGGTTGGTAGCATGGTGAAGGGATGGTAGCATGGTGAAGGGTTGGTAGCATGGTGAAGGCTTGGAAGTATGGTGAAGGGATGGTAGTATTGTGAAGGGATGGTAGTATTGTGAACGGTTGGTAGCGTGGTGAAGGGTTGGTTGTATGGTGAAGGGTTGGTAGCATGGTGAAGTGTTCCTAGTACGGTGAAGGGTTGGTAGCATGGTGAGAGGTTGGTAGCGTGGTGAAGGGTTGGTAACGAGGTGAATGGTTGGTAGCATGGTGAAGGGTTGGTTGTATGGTGAAGGGTTGATGGTATGGAGAAGGGTTGGTTCATGGTGAAGGGTTGGTTGTATGGTGAAGGGTTTGTAACGTGGTGAAGGGTTGGTAATGTGGTGATGGGTTGATAGCATGGTGAAGGATTGGTAGCATGGTGAAGGGTTGGTAGCATGGTGAAGGGTTGGTAACGGGGTAAAGGTATGGTAGCGCGGTGAAGGGTTGGTAGCATTGTGAAGGGTTGGTAACTTGGTGAAGGGTTGGTAGCGTGGTGAAGGGTTGGTAGCTTGGTGAAGGCTTGGTAGTTTGGTGAAGGGTTGGTAGCGTGGTGAAGGGTTGGTAACGTGGAGAAGGTTTGGTAGCTTGGTGAAGGTTTGGTAGCGAGGTGAAGAGTTGGTAGCTTTTTGAAGGGTTGGTAACAGGGTGAAGGGTTGATAGTGTTGTGAAGGGTTTGTAGCGTGGTGAAGGGTTGGTAGCTTCGTGAAGGGTTGGTAGCGTGGTGAAGGGTTGGTTGCGTGGTAAAGGGTTGGTAACAGGGTGAAGGGTTGATAGAGTTGTGAAGGGTTGGTAGCGTGGTGAAGGGTTGGTAGCATGGTGAAGTGTTGGTAACGCGGTGAAGGGTTGGTAGCATTGTGAAGGGCTGGTAGTATGGTGAAGGGTTAGTAGTATGGTGAAGAGTTGGTAACGGGGTTAAGGGTTGGTAGCATGGTGAAGGGTTGGTAGTATGGTGAAGGGATGGTAGCATGGTGAAGGGATGGTAACGTGGTGAAGGGATGGTAACGTGGTGAAGGGTTGGTAGCTTGGAGAAGGTTTGGAAGCGTGGTGAAGGGTTGGTAGCGTGGTGAAGGGTTGGTAGCATGGTGAAGGGTTGGTTACGGGGTGAGTGTTGATAGTATGGTGAAGGGTTGAATGTATGGTGAAGGGTTGGTAGCATGGTGAAGGTTTGGTAGCGTGGTGAAGGGTTGGTAGCGTGGTGAAGGGTTGGTAGCTTGGAGAAGGTTTAGTAGCTTGAAGGGTTGGTAGCGTGGTGAAGGGTTGGTAGCGAGGTGAAGGGTTCGTAGCGTGGAGAAGGTTTGGTAGCTTGGTGAAGAGTTGGTAGCTTTTTGAAGGGTTGGTAGCGTGGTGAAGGGTTGGTTGCATGGTGAAGGGATGGTAGCATGGTGAAGGGTTGTTAACGGGATGAAGGGTTGGTAGCGTGGTGAAGAGTTGGTAGTATGGTGAAGGGTTGGTAGTATGATGAAGGGTTGGTAGCGTGGTGAATGGTTGGTAGCGTGGGGAAGGGTTGATAGCATGGTGAGGGGTTGGTAGAACGGTGAAGGGTTGGTAGTATGGTGAAGGGTTGGTAGTATGGTGAAGGGTTGGTAGCGTGATGAGGGGTTGGTAGTGTGGTGAAGGGTTGGTAGCAAGGTGAAGGGTTGGTAGTATGGTGAGGGGATGGTTGCGTGGTGAAGGGTTGGAAGCGTGGGAAGGGTTGGTAGCATTGTGGGAGGTTTTTAATGTGGTGAAAAGTTGGTAGTGTAGTGAAGGGTTGGTAGCTTGGCAAAGGGTTGGTAGTGTAGTGAAGGGTTGGTAGGTTGGTGAAGGGTTGGTTGCTTGGTGAAGGGTCGGTAGCTAGGTGAAAGATTGGTAGCGTGGTGAAGGGTTGGTAGCGTGGTGAAGGGTTGGTAGCGTGGTGAAGGTTTTGTAACGGGGTGAGGACTTGGTAGCTTGGTGAAGGGATGGTAGCTTGGTGAAGAGTCGGTAGCTAGGTGAAAGGTTGGTAGCGTGGTGAAGGGATGGTAGCGTGGTGAAGGGTTGGTAGTGTGGTGAACGGTTGGTAGCATGGTGAAGTGTTGGTACTATGGTGAAGAGTTGGTAGCATGGTGAAGGGTTGGTGGCATGGTGAAGGGTTGGTAACATGGTGAAGGTTTGGTACTATGGTGAAGGGTAGGTAGCATGGTGAAGGGTTGGAAGCATGGTGAAGGGTTGGTAGCATGGTGAAGGGTTGGTACTATGGTGAAGGGTAGGTAGCATGGTGAAGGGTTGGTAGCATGTTGAAGGGTTGATAGCATGGTGAAAGGTTGGTAGCATGGTGAAGGGTTGGTAACAGGGTGATGGTTTAGTAGTATGGTGAAGGGTTGGTAGCATGGTGAAGGGTTGGTAGCGTGGAGGAGGGTTAGTAACATGGTGAAGGGTTGGTAGTATGGTGAAGAGTTGGTAGTATAGTGAAGGGTTGGTAACGTGGTGAAGGGTTGGTAACGGGGTGAAGAGTTGGTAGTATGGTGAAGGGTTGTCAGTATGGTGAAGGCTTGGTAGCATAGTGAAGGGATGGTAACGTGGTGACGGGTTATTAGCATCGTGAAAGATTGGTAGTATGGTGAAGGGTTGGTAGTATGGCGAAGGGTTGATAACATGGTGAAGGGTTGGTAGTATGGTGAAGGGTTGGTAACGGGGTGAAGGGTTGATAGTATGGTGAAGGGTTGGTAATATTGTGAAGGGGTGGTAACAGGGTGAAGTGTTGATAGCATGATGAAGGGTTTGTAGTATAGTGAAGGGTTGGTAGCATGGTGAAGGGTTGGTAGCATGGTGAAGAGTTGGTAGCATGGTGAATGGTTGGTAGCATGGTGAAGGGTTGGTAGCATGGTGACGGGATGGTAGCATGGTGAAAGGGTTGGTAGCATGGTGAAGGCTTGGAAGTATGGTGAAGGGTTGGTTGCGTGGTGAAGGGTTGGTAGTATTGTGAAGGTTTGGTAGCATGGTGAAGGGTTGGTAGCATGGTGAAGGGATGGTAGCATGGTGAAGGGTTGGTAGCATGGTGAAGGCTTGGAAGTATGGTGAAGGGATGGTAGTATTGTGAAGGGATGGTAGTATTGTAAAGGGTTGGTAGCGTGGTGAAGGGTTGGTTGTATGGTGAAGGGTTTGTAGCATGGTGAAGTGTTCCTAGTACGGTGAAGGGTTGGTAGCATGATGAGGAGTTGGTAATGTGGTGAAGATTTTATAGCATGGTGAAGGGTTGGTAGCATGGTGAAGGGTTGGTAGCATGGTGAAGGATTGGTAGCATGGGGAAGGGCTAGTAGTATGGTGAAGTGCTGGTAGTATGGTGAAGGGATGGTTGTATTGTGAAGGGTTGAAAGCGTGGTGAAGTGTTGGTTGTATGGTGAAGTGCTCCAAGTACGGTGAAGGGTTGATAGCATGGTGAGGGGTTGGTAGCGTGGTGAAGGGTTGGTAACGTGGTGAAATGTTGGTAGCATGGTGAAGGGTTGGTTGTGTGGTGAAGGGTTGATAGTATAGTGAAGGGTTGGTTGTATGGTGAAGGGTTGGTAGTATGGTGAAGGGTTGGTAGCATGGTGAATTGTTGGTTGTATGGTAAAAGGTTGGTAGCAAGGTGAAGGGTTGGTAGCGTGGTGAAGGGTTGGTAGTATGGTGAAGGGTTGGTAACGGGGTGAAAGGTTATTAGCGTGGTGAAGGGTTCGTAGCGTGGTGAAGGGTTGGTAACGGGGTGAAAGGTTCTTAGCGTGGTGAAGGGTTGATAGCGTGGAGAAAGGTTGCTGGCATTGGGAAGGGTTGGTAGCATGGTGAAGGGTTGGTAACGTGGTGAAGGGTTGGAAGCGTGGTGAAGGGTTGGTAGCGTGGTAAAGGGTTAGTAGCGTGATGAAGGATTTGAATCGTGGTGAAGGTTTGGTAGCG
Source organism: Procambarus clarkii (assembly GCF_040958095.1). NCBI lineage: Eukaryota > Metazoa > Arthropoda > Malacostraca > Decapoda > Cambaridae > Procambarus > Procambarus clarkii. Next base: position 54,654,275 of record NC_091151.1, on the reverse strand, counting down.
TGGTGAAGGGTTGTTAGCGTGGATAAGGGTTGATAGCATGGTGAAAGGTTGCTGGTATTGGGAAGGGTTGGTAGCATGGTGAAGGGTTGTAGCGTGGTGAAGGGTTGGTAGCATGGTGAGGGGTTGTAGCGTGGTGAAGGGTTGGTAGCATGGTGAAGGGTTGGTAGGTTGGTGAAGGGTTGGTAGCGTGGTGAAGGGTTAGTAGCATGGTGAAGGGTTGGTAGCGTGGTGAAGGGTTGGTAACAGGGTGAAGAGTTGATAGCGTTGTGAAGGGTTGGTAGCATGGTGAAGGGTTGGTAGGTTGGTGAAGGGTTGGTAGCGTGGTGAAGGGTTGGTAGCTTGGTGAAGGGTTGGTAGGTTGGTGAAGGTTTGGTAGCGTAGTGAAGGGTTGGTAGCATGGTGAAGTGTTGGTAGCGCGGTGAAGGGATGGTTGTATTGTGAAGGGTTGGTAGCGTGGTGAAGGGTTGGTTGTATGGTGAATGGTTGATAGCATGGTGAAGTGCTGGTAGTATGGTGAAGGGATGGTTGTATTGTGAAGGGTTGATAGCATGGTGAAGTGCTGGTAGTATGGTGAAGGGATGGTTGTATTGTGAAGGGTTGGTAGCGTGGTGAAGGGTTGGTTGTATGGTGAATGGTTGGTAGCATGGTGAAGTGTTCCTAGTACTGTGAAGGGTTGGTAGCATGGTAAGGGGTTGGTAATGTGGTGAAGGGTTGGTAATGGGGTGAAGGGTTGGTAGCAAGGTGACGGGATGGTAGCATGGTGAAGGGTTGGTAGCATGGTGAAGGCTTGGAAGTATGGTGAAGGGTTGGTTGCGTGGTGAAGGGTTGGTAGTATTGTGAAGGTTTGGTAGCATGGTGAAGGGTTGGTAGCATGGTGAAGGGATGGTAGCATGGTGAAGGGTTGGTAGCATGGTGAAGGCTTGGAAGTATGGTGAAGGGATGGTAGTATTGTGAAAGGATGGTTGTATTGTGAAGGGTTGAAAGCGTGGTGAAGTGTTGGTTGTATGGTGAAGTGCTCCAAGTACGGTGAAGGGTTGATAGCATGGTGAGGGGTTGGTAGCGTGGTGAAGGGTTGGTAACGTGGTGAAATGTTGGTAGCATGGTGAAGGGTTGGTTGTGTGGTGAAGGGTTGATAGTATGGTGAAGGGTTGGTTGTATGGTGAAGGGTTGGTAGTATGGTGAAGGGTTGGAAGTATGGTGAATTGTTGGTTGCGTGGTGAAGGGTTGGTAGTATTGTGAAGGTTTGGTAGCATGGTGAAGGGTTGGTAGCATGGTGAAGTGATGGTAGCATGGTGAAGGGTTGGTAGCATGGTGAAGGCTTGGAAGTATGGTGAAGGGATGGTAGTAATGTGAAGGGATGGTAGTATTGTAAAGGGTTGGTAGCGTGGTGAAGGGTTGGTTGTATAATGAAGGGTTTGTAGCTTGGTGAAGTGTTCCTAGTACGGTGAAGGGTTGGTAGCATGATGAGGAGTTGGTAATGTGGTGAAGATTTTATAGCATGGTGAAGGGTTGGTTGTGTGGTGAAGGGTTGATAGTATGGTGAAGGGTTGGTTGTATGGTGAAGGGTTGGTAGTATGGTGAAGGGTTGGTAGCATGGTGAAGGGTTGGTTGTATGGTAAAAGGTTGGTAGCAAGGTGAAGGGTTGGTAGCGTGGTGAAGGGTTCGTAGCGTGGTGAAGGGTTGGTAACGGGGTGAAAGGTTGTTAGCGTGGTGAAGGGTTGATAGCGTGGTGAAATGTTGCTGGTATTGGGAAAGGTTGGTAGCATGGTGAAGGGTTGGTAACGTGGTGAAGGGTTGGAAGCGTGGTGAAGGGTTGGTAGCGTGGTAAAGGGTTAGTAGCGTGATAAAGGATTTGAATCGTGGTGAAGGGTTGGTAGCGTGGTGAAGGGTTGTTAGCGTGGATAAGGGTTGATAGCGTGGTGAAAGGTTGCTGGTATTGGGAAGGGTTGGTAGCATGGTGAAGGGTTGGTAGCGTGGTAAAGGGTTAGTAGCGTGATGAAGGATTTGAATCGTGGTGAAGGGTTGGTAGCGTGGTGAAGGGTTGTTAGCGTGGATAAGGGTTGATAGCGTGGTGAAAGGTTGCTGGTATTGGGAAGGGTTGGTAGCATGGTGAAGGGTTGTAGCGTGGTGAAGGGTTGGTAGCATGGTGAGGGGTTGTAGCGTGGTGAAGGGTTGGTAGCATGGTGAAGGGTTGGTAGGTTGGTGAAGGGTTGGTAGCGTGGTGAAGGGTTAGTAGCATGGTGAAGGGTTGGTAGCGTGGTGAAGGGTTGGTAACAGGGTGAAGAGTTGATAGCGTTGTGAAGGGTTGGTAGCATGGTGAAGGGTTGGTAGGTTGGTGAAGGGTTGGTAGCGTGGTGAAGGGTTGGTAGCTTGGTGAAGGGTTGGTAGGTTGGTGAAGGTTTGGTAGCGTAGTGAAGGGTTGGTAGCATGGTGAAGTGTTGGTAGCGCGGTGAAGGGTTGATAGCATGGTGAAGTGCAGGTAGTATGGTGAAAGGATGGTTGTATTGTGAAGGGTTGATAGCATGGTGAAGTGCTGGTAGTATGGTGAAGGGATGGTTGTATTGTGAAGGGTTGGTAGCGTGGTGAAGGGTTGGTTGTATGGTGAATGGTTGGTAGCATGGTGAAGTGTTCCTAGTACTGTGAAGGGTTGGTAGCATGGTAAGGGGTTGGTAATGTGGTGAAGGGTTGGTAATGGGGTGAAGGGTTGGTAGCATGGTGACGGGATGGTAGCATGGTGAAGGGTTGGTAGCATGGTGAAGGCTTGGAAGTATGGTGAAGGGTTGGTTGCGTGGTGAAGGGTTGGTAGTATTGTGAAGGTTTGGTAGCATGGTGAAGGGTTGGTAGCATGGTGAAGGGATGGTAGCATGGTGAAGGGTTGGTAGCATGGTGAAGGCTTGGAAGTATGGTGAAGGGATGGTAGTATTGTGAAGGGATGGTAGTATTGTAAAGGGTTGGTAGCGTGGTGAAGGGTTGGTTTTATGGTGAAGGGTTTGTAGCATGGTGAAGTGTTCCTAGTACGGTGAAGGGTTGGTAGCATGATGAGGAGTTGGTAATGTGGTGAAGATTTTATAGCATGGTGAAGGGTTGGTAGCATGGTGAAGGGTTGGTAGCATGGTGAAGGATTGGTAGCATGGTGAAGGGCTGGTAGTATGGTGAAGTGCTGGTAGTATGGTGAAGGGATGGTTGTATTGTGAACGGTTGAGAGCGTGGTGAAGTGTTGGTTGTATGGTGAAGTGCTCCAAGTACGGTGAAGGGTTGATAGCATGGTGAGGGGTTGGTAGCGTGGTGAAGGGTTGGTAACGTTGTGAAATGTTGGTAGCATGGTGAAGGGTTGGTTGTGTGGTGACGGGTTGATAGTATGGTGAAGGGTTGATTGTATGGTGAAGGGTTGGTAGTATGGTGAAGGGTTGGTAGCATGGTGAAGGGTTGGTTGTATGGTAAAAGGTTGGTAGCAAGGTGAAGGGTTGGTAGCGTGGTGAAGGGTTGGTAGTATGGTGAAGGGTTGGTAACGGGGTGAAAGGTTATTAGCGTGGTGAAGGGTTCGTAGCGTGGTGAAGGGTTGGTAACGGGTTGAAAGGTTGTTAGCGTGGTGAAGGGTTGATAGCGTGGTGAAAGGTTGCTGGTATTGGGAAAGGTTGGTAGCATGGTGAAGGGTTGGTAACGTGGTGAAGGGTTGGTAGCGTGGTGAAGGGTTGGTAGCGTGGTGAAGGATTTGAATCGTGGGGAAGGGTTGGTAGCATGGTGAGGGGTTGTAGCGTGGTGAAGGGTTTGAATCGTGGTGAAGGGTTGGTAGCGTGGTGAAGGGTTGTTAGCGTGGTTAAGGGTTGATAGCGTGGTGAAAGGTTGCTGGTATTGGGAAGGGTTGGTAGCATGGTGATGGGTTGGTAACGTGGTAAAGGGTTAGTAGCATGATGAAGGGTTGGTAGCGTGGTGAAGGGTTAGTAGCATGGTGAAGGGTTGGTAGCGTGGTGAAGGGTTGGTAACAGGGTGAAGAGTTGATAGCTTTGTGAAGGGTTGGTAGCATGGTGAAAGGTTGGTTACGGGGTGAGTGTTGATAGTATGGTGAAGGGTTGAATGTATGGTGAAGGGTTGGTAGCATGGTGAAGGTTTGGTAGCGTGGTGAAGGGTTGGTAGCGTGGTGAAGGGTTGGTAGCTTGGAGAAGGTTTAGTAGCTTGAAGGGTTGGTAGCGTGGTGAAGGGTTGGTAGCTTGGTGAAGGGTTGGTAGCGAGGTGAAGGGTTCGTAGCGTGGAGAAGGTTTGGTAGCTTGGTGAAGAGTTGGAAGCTTTTTGAAGGGTTGGTAGCGTGGTGAAGGGTTGGTTGCATGGTGAAGGGATGGTAGCATGGTGAAGGGTTGTTAACGGGATGAAGGGTTGGTAGCGTGGTGAAGAGTTGGTAGTATGGTGAAGGGTTGGTAGTATGATGAAGGGTTGGTAGCGTGGTGAATGGTTGGTAGCGTGGGGAAGGGTTGATAGCATGGTGAGGGGTTGGTAGAACGGTGAAGGGTTGGTAGTATGGTGAAGGGTTGGTAGTATGGTGAAGGGTTGGTAGCGTGATGAGGGGTTGGTAGTGTGGTGAAGGGTTGGTAGCAAGGTAAAGGGTTGGTAGTATGGTGAGGGGATGGTTGCGTGGTGAAGGGTTGGAAGCGTGGGAAGGGTTGGTAGCATTGTGGGAGGTTTTTAATGTGGTGAAAAGTTGGTAGTGTAGTGAAGGGTTGGTAGCTTGGCAAAGGGTTGGTAGTGTAGTGAAGGGTTGGTAGGTTGGTGAAGGGTTGGTTGCTTGGTGAAGGGTCGGTAGCTAGGTGAAAGATTGGTAGCGTGGTGAAGGGTTGGTAGCGTGGTGAAGGGTTGGTAGCGTGGTGAAGGTTTTGTAACGGGGTGAGGACTTGGTAGCTTGGTGAAGGGATGGTAGCTTGGTGAAGGGTCGGTAGCTAGGTGAAAGGTTGGTAGCGTGGTGAAGGGATGGTAGCGTGGTGAAGGGTTGGTAGTGTGGTGAACGGTTGGTAGCATGGTGAAGGGTTGGTACTATGGTGAAGAGTTGGTAGCATGGTGAAGGGTTGGTGGCATGGTGAAGGGTTGGTAGCATGGTGAAGGTTTGGTACTATGGTGAAGGGTAGGTAGCATGGTGAAGGGTTGGAAGCATGGTGATGGGTTGGTAGCATGGTGAAGGGTTGGTACTATGGTGAAGGGTAGGTAGCATGGTGAAGGGTTGGTAGCATGTTGAAGGGTTGATAGCATGGTGAAAGGTTGGTAGCATGGTGAAGGGTTGGTAACAGGGTGATGGTTTAGTAGTATGGTGAAGGGTTGGTAGCATGGTGAAGGGTTGGTAGCGTGGAGGAGGGTTAGTAACATGGTGAAGGGTTGGTAGTATGGTGAAGAGTTGGTAGTATAGTGAAGGGTTGGTAACGTGGTGAAGGGTTGGTAACGGGGTGAAGAGTTGGTAACGTGTTGAAGGGTTGGTAACGGGGTGAAGAGTTGGTAGTATGGTGAAGGGTTGTCAGTATGGTGAAGGCTTGGTAGCATAGTGAAGGGATGGTAACGTGGTGACGGGTTATTAGCATCGTGAAAGATTGGTAGTATGGTGAAGGGTTGGTAGTATGGCGAAGGGTTGATAACATGGTGAAGGGTTGGTAGTATGGTGAAGGGTTGGTAACGGGGTGAAGGGTTGATAGTATGGTGAAGGGTTGGTAATATTGTGAAGGGGTGGTAACAGGGTGAAGTGTTGATAGCATGATGAAGGGTTTGTAGTATAGTGAAGGGTTCGTAGCATGGTGAAGGGTTGGTAGCATGGTGAAGAGTTGGTAGCATGGTGAATGGTTGGTAGCATGGTGAAGGGTTGGTAGCATGGTGACGGGATGGTAGCATGGTGAAGGGTTGGTAGCATGGTGAAGGCTTGGAAGTATGGTGAAGGGTTGGTTGCGTGGTGAAGGGTTGGTAGTATTGTGAAGGTTTGGTAGCATGGTGAAGGGTTGGTAGCATGGTGAAGGGATGGTAGCATGGTGAAGGGTTGGTAGCATGGTGAAGGCTTGGAAGTATGGTGAAGAGATGGTAGTATTGTGAAGGGATGGTAGTATTGTAAAGGGTTGGTAGCGTGGTGAAGGGTTGGTTTTATGGTGAAGGGTTTGTAGCATGGTGAAGTGTTCCTAGTACGGTGAAGGGTTGGTAGCATGATGAGGAGTTGGTAATGTGGTGAAGATTTTATAGCATGGTGAAGGGTTGGTAGCATGGTGAAGGGTTGGTAGCATGGTGAAGGATTGGTAGCATGGTGAAGGGCTGGTAGTATGGTGAAGTGCTGGTAGTATGGTGAAGGGATGGTTGTATTGTGAACGGTTGAGAGCGTGGTGAAGTGTTGGTTGTATGGTGAAGTGCTCCAAGTACGGTGAAGGGTTGATAGCATGGTGAGGGGTTGGTAGCGTGGTGAAGGGTTGGTAACGTTGTGAAATGTTGGTAGCATGGTGAAGGGTTGGTTGTGTGGTGACGGGTTGATAGTATGGTGAAGGGTTGATTGTATGGTGAAGGGTTGGTAGTATGGTGAAGGGTTGGTAGCATGGTGAAGGGTTGGTTGTATGGTAAAAGGTTGGTAGCAAGGTGAAGGGTTGGTAGCGTGGTGAAGGGTTGGTAGTATGGTGAAGGGTTGGTAACGGGGTGAAAGGTTATTAGCGTGGTGAAGGGTTCGTAGCGTGGTGAAGGGTTGGTAACGGGTTGAAAGGTTGTTAGCGTGGTGAAGGGTTGATAGCGTGGTGAAAGGTTGCTGGTATTGGGAAAGGTTGGTAGCATGGTGAAGGGTTGGTAACGTGGTGAAGGGTTGGTAGCGTGGTGAAGGGTTGGTAGCGTGGTGAAGGATTTGAATCGTGGGGAAGGGTTGGTAGCATGGTGAGGGGTTGTAGCGTGGTGAAGGGTTTGAATCGTGGTGAAGGGTTGGTAGCGTGGTGAAGGGTTGTTAGCGTGGTTAAGGGTTGATAGCGTGGTGAAAGGTTGCTGGTATTGGGAAGGGTTGGTAGCATGGTGAAGGGTTGGTAACGTGGTAAAGGGTTAGTAGCATGATGAAGGGTTGGTAGCGTGGTGAAGGGTTAGTAGCATGGTGAAGGGTTGGTAGCGTGGTGAAGGGTTGGTAACAGGGTGAAGAGTTGATAGCTTTGTGAAGGGTTGGTAGCATGGTGAAAGGTTGGTTACGGGGTGAGTGTTGATAGTATGGTGAAGGGTTGAATGTATGGTGAAGGGTTGGTAGCATGGTGAAGGTTTGGTAGCGTGGTGAAGGGTTGGTAGCGTGGTGAAGGGTTGGTAGCTTGGAGAAGGTTTAGTAGCTTGAAGGGTTGGTAGCGTGGTGAAGGGTTGGTAGCTTGGTGAAGGGTTGGTAGCGAGGTGAAGGGTTCGTAGCGTGGAGAAGGTTTGGTAGCTTGGTGAAGAGTTGGAAGCTTTTTGAAGGGTTGGTAGCGTGGTGAAGGGTTGGTTGCATGGTGAAGGGATGGTAGCATGGTGAAGGGTTGTTAACGGGATGAAGGGTTGGTAGCGTGGTGAAGAGTTGGTAGTATGGTGAAGGGTTGGTAGTATGATGAAGGGTTGGTAGTTTGGTGAATGGTTGGTAGCGTGGGGAAGGGTTGATAGCATGGTGAGGGGTTGGTAGAACGGTGAAGGGTTGGTAGTATGGTGAAGGGTTGGTAGTATGGTGAAGGGTTGGTAGCGTGATGAGGGGTTGGTAGTGTGGTGAAGGGTTGGTAGCAAGGTGAAGGGTTGGTAGTATGGTGAGGGGATGGTTGCGTGGTGAAGGGTTGGAAGCGTGGGAAGGGTTGGTAGCATTGTGGGAGGTTTTTAATGTGGTGAAAAGTTGGTAGTGTAGTGAAGGGTTGGTAGCTTGGCAAAGGGTTGGTAGTGTAGTGAAGGGTTGGTAGGTTGGTGAAGGGTTGGTTGCTTGGTGAAGGGTCGGTAGCTAGGTGAAAGATTGGTAGCGTGGTGAAGGGTTGGTAGCGTGGTGAAGGGTTGGTAGCGTGGTGAAGGTTTTGTAACGGGGTGAGGACTTGGTAGCTTGGTGAAGGGATGGTAGCTTGGTGAAGGGTCGGTAGCTAGGTGAAAGGTTGGTAGCGTGGTGAAGGGATGGTAGCGTGGTGAAGGGTTGGTAGTGTGGTGAACGGTTGGTAGCATGGTGAAGGGTTGGTACTATGGTGAAGAGTTGGTAGCATGGTGAAGGGTTGGTGGCATGGTGAAGGGTTGGTAGCATGGTGAAGGTTTGGTACTATGGTGAAGGGTAGGTAGCATGGTGAAGGGTTGGAAGCATGGTGATGGGTTGGTAGCATGGTGAAGGGTTGGTACTATGGTGAAGGGTAGGTAGCATGGTGAAGGGTTGGTAGCATGTTGAAGGGTTGATAGCATGGTGAAAGGTTGGTAGCATGGTGAAGGGTTGGTAACAGGGTGATGGTTTAGTAGTATGGTGAAGGGTTGGTAGCATGGTGAAGGGTTGGTAGCGTGGAGGAGGGTTAGTAACATGGTGAAGGGTTGGTAGTATGGTGAAGAGTTGGTAGTATAGTGAAGGGTTGGTAACGTGGTGAAGGGTTGGTAACGGGGTGAAGAGTTGGTAACGTGTTGAAGGGTTGGTAACGGGGTGAAGAGTTGGTAGTATGGTGAAGGGTTGTCAGTATGGTGAAGGCTTGGTAGCATAGTGAAGGGATGGTAACGTGGTGACGGGTTATTAGCATCGTGAAAGATTGGTAGTATGGTGAAGGGTTGGTAGTATGGCGAAGGGTTGATAACATGGTGAAGGGTTGGTAGTATGGTGAAGGGTTGGTAACGGGGTGAAGGGTTGATAGTATGGTGAAGGGTTGGTAATATTGTGAAGGGGTGGTAACAGGGTGAAGTGTTGATAGCATGATGAAGGGTTTGTAGTATAGTGAAGGGTTCGTAGCATGGTGAAGGGTTGGTAGCATGGTGAAGAGTTGGTAGCATGGTGAATGGTTGGTAGCATGGTGAAGGGTTGGTAGCATGGTGACGGGATGGTAGCATGGTGAAGGGTTGGTAGCATGGTGAAGGCTTGGAAGTATGGTGAAGGGTTGGTTGCGTGGTGAAGGGTTGGTAGTATTGTGAAGGTTTGGTAGCATGGTGAAGGGTTGGTAGCATGGTGAAGGGATGGTAGCATGGTAAGGGGTTGGTAATGTGGTGAAGGGTTGGTAATGGGGTGAAGGGTTGGTAGCATGGTGACGGGATGGTAGCATGGTGAAGGGTTGGTAGCATGGTGAAGGCTTGGAAGTATGGTGAAGGGTTGGTTGCGTGGTGAAGGGTTGGTAGTATTGTGAAGGTTTGGTAGCATGGTGAAGGGTTGGTAGCATGGTGAAGGGATGGTAGCATGGTGAAGGGTTGGTAGCATGGTGAAGGCTTGGAAGTATGGTGAAGGGATGGTAGTATTGTGAAGGGATGGTAGTATTGTAAAGGGTTGGTAGCGTGGTGAAGGGTTGGTTTTATGGTGAAGGGTTTGTAGCATGGTGAAGTGTTCCTAGTACGGTGAAGGGTTGGTAGCATGATGAGGAGTTGGTAATGTGGTGAAGATTTTATAGCATGGTGAAGGGTTGGTAGCATGGTGAAGGGTTGGTAGCATGGTGAAGGATTGGTAGCATGGTGAAGGGCTGGTAGTATGGTGAAGTGCTGGTAGTATGGTGAAGGGATGGTTGTATTGTGAACGGTTGAGAGCGTGGTGAAGTGTTGGTTGTATGGTGAAGTGCTCCAAGTACGGTGAAGGGTTGATAGCATGGTGAGGGGTTGGTAGCGTGGTGAAGGGTTGGTAACGTTGTGAAATGTTGGTAGCATGGTGAAGGGTTGGTTGTGTGGTGACGGGTTGATAGTATGGTGAAGGGTTGATTGTATGGTGAAGGGTTGGTAGTATGGTGAAGGGTTGGTAGCATGGTGAAGGGTTGGTTGTATGGTAAAAGCTTGGTAGCAAGGTGAAGGGTTGGTAGCGTGGTGAAGGGTTGGTAGTATGGTGAAGGGTTGGTAACGGGGTGAAAGGTTATTAGCGTGGTGAAGGGTTCGTAGCGTGGTGAAGGGTTGGTAACGGGTTGAAAGGTTGTTAGCGTGGTGAAGGGTTGATAGCGTGGTGAAAGGTTGCTGGTATTGGGAAAGGTTGGTAGCATGGTGAAGGGTTGGTAACGTGGTGAAGGGTTGGTAGCGTGGTGAAGGGTTGGTAGCGTGGTGAAGGATTTGAATCGTGGGGAAGGGTTGGTAGCATGGTGAGGGGTTGTAGCGTGGTGAAGGGTTTGAATCGTGGTGAAGGGTTGGTAGCGTGGTGAAGGGTTGTTAGCGTGGTTAAGGGTTGATAGCGTGGTGAAAGGTTGCTGGTATTGGGAAGGGTTGGTAGCATGGTGAAGGGTTGGTAACGTGGTAAAGGGTTAGTAGCATGATGAAGGGTTGGTAGCGTGGTGAAGGGTTAGTAGCATGGTGAAGGGTTGGTAGCGTGGTGAAGGGTTGGTAACAGGGTGAAGAGTTGATAGCTTTGTGAAGGGTTGGTAGCATGGTGAAAGGTTGGTTACGGGGTGAGTGTTGATAGTATGGTGAAGGGTTGAATGTATGGTGAAGGGTTGGTAGCATGGTGAAGGTTTGGTAGCGTGGTGAAGGGTTGGTAGCGTGGTGAAGGGTTGGTAGCTTGGAGAAGGTTTAGTAGCTTGAAGGGTTGGTAGCGTGGTGAAGGGTTGGTAGCTTGGTGAAGGGTTGGTAGCGAGGTGAAGGGTTCGTAGCGTGGAGAAGGTTTGGTAGCTTGGTGAAGAGTTGGAAGCTTTTTGAAGGGTTGGTAGCGTGGTGAAGGGTTGGTTGCATGGTGAAGGGATGGTAGCATGGTGAAGGGTTGTTAACGGGATGAAGGGTTGGTAGCGTGGTGAAGAGTTGGTAGTATGGTGAAGGGTTGGTAGTATGATGAAGGGTTGGTAGCGTGGTGAATGGTTGGTAGCGTGGGGAAGGGTTGATAGCATGGTGAGGGGTTGGTAGAACGGTGAAGGGTTGGTAGTATGGTGAAGGGTTGGTAGTATGGTGAAGGGTTGGTAGCGTGATGAGGGGTTGGTAGTGTGGTGAAGGGTTGGTAGCAAGGTGAAGGGTTGGTAGTATGGTGAGGGGATGGTTGCGTGGTGAAGGGTTGGAAGCGTGGGAAGGGTTGGTAGCATTGTGGGAGGTTTTTAATGTGGTGAAAAGTTGGTAGTGTAGTGAAGGGTTGGTAGCTTGGCAAAGGGTTGGTAGTGTAGTGAAGGGTTGGTAGGTTGGTGAAGGGTTGGTTGCTTGGTGAAGGGTCGGTAGCTAGGTGAAAGATTGGTAGCGTGGTGAAGGGTTGGTAGCGTGGTGAAGGGTTGGTAGCGTGGTGAAGGTTTTGTAACGGGGTGAGGACTTGGTAGCTTGGTGAAGGGATGGTAGCTTGGTGAAGGGTCGGTAGCTAGGTGAAAGGTTGGTAGCGTGGTGAAGGGATGGTAGCGTGGTGAAGGGTTGGTAGTGTGGTGAACGGTTGGTAGCATGGTGAAGGGTTGGTACTATGGTGAAGAGTTGGTAGCATGGTGAAGGGTTGGTGGCATGGTGAAGGGTTGGTAGCATGGTGAAGGTTTGGTACTATGGTGAAGGGTAGGTAGCATGGTGAAGGGTTGGAAGCATGGTGATGGGTTGGTAGCATGGTGAAGGGTTGGTACTATGGTGAAGGGTAGGTAGCATGGTGAAGGGTTGGTAGCATGTTGAAGGGTTGATAGCATGGTGAAAGGTTGGTAGCATGGTGAAGGGTTGGTAACAGGGTGATGGTTTAGTAGTATGGTGAAGGGTTGGTAGCATGGTGAAGGGTTGGTAGCGTGGAGGAGGGTTAGTAACATGGTGAAGGGTTGGTAGTATGGTGAAGAGTTGGTAGTATAGTGAAGGGTTGGTAACGTGGTGAAGGGTTGGTAACGGGGTGAAGAGTTGGTAACGTGTTGAAGGGTTGGTAACGGGGTGAAGAGTTGGTAGTATGGTGAAGGGTTGTCAGTATGGTGAAGGCTTGGTAGCATAGTGAAGGGATGGTAACGTGGTGACGGGTTATTAGCATCGTGAAAGATTGGTAGTATGGTGAAGGGTTGGTAGTATGGCGAAGGGTTGATAACATGGTGAAGGGTTGGTAGTATGGTGAAGGGTTGGTAACGGGGTGAAGGGTTGATAGTATGGTGAAGGGTTGGTAATATTGTGAAGGGGTGGTAACAGGGTGAAGTGTTGATAGCATGATGAAGGGTTTGTAGTATAGTGAAGGGTTCGTAGCATGGTGAAGGGTTGGTAGCATGGTGAAGAGTTGGTAGCATGGTGAATGGTTGGTAGCATGGTGAAGGGTTGGTAGCATGGTGACGGGAAGGTAGCATGGTGAAGGGTTGGTAGCATGGTGAAGGCTTGGAAGTATGGTGAAGGGTTGGTTGCGTGGTGAAGGGTTGGTAGTATTGTGAAGGTTTGGTAGCATGGTGAAGGGTTGGTAGCATGGTGAAGGGATGGTAGCATGGTGAAGGGTTGGTAGCATGGTGAAGGCTTGGAAGTATGGTGAAGGGATGGTAGTATTGTGAAGGGATGGTAGTATTGTAAAGGGTTGGCAGCGTGGTGAAGGGTTGGTTGTATGGTGAAGGGTTTGTAGCATGGTGAAGTGTTCCTAGTACGGTGAAGGGTTGGTAGCATGATGAGGAGTTGGTAATGTGGTGAAGATTTTATAGCATGGTGAAGGGTTGGTAGCATGGTGAAGGGTTGGTAGCATGGTGAAGGATTGGTAGCAAGGTGAAGGGCTAGTAGTATGGTGAAGTGCTGGTAGTATGGTGAAGGGATGGTTGTATTGTGAAGGGTTGAAAGCGTGGTGAAGTGTTGGTTGTATGGTGAAGTGCTCCAAGTACGGTGAAGGGTTGATAGCATGGTGAGGGGTTGGTAGCGTGGTGAAGGGTTGGTAACGTGGTGAAATGTTGGTAGCATGGTGAAGGGTTGGTTGTGTGGTGAAGGGTTGATAGTATGGTGAAGGGTTGGTTGTATGGTGAAGGGTTGGTAGTATGGTGAAGGGTTGGTAGCATGGTGAATTGTTGGTTGTATGGTAAAAGGTTGGTAGCAAGGTGAAGGGTTGGTAGCGTGGTGAAGGGTTGGTAGTATGGTGAAGGGTTGGTAACGGGGTGAAAGGTTATTAGCGTGGTGAAGGGTTCGTAGCGTGGTGAAGGGTTGGTAACATGGTGAAAGGTTCTTAGCGTGGTGAAGGGTTGATAGCGTGGTGAAAGGTTGCTGGCATTGGGAAGGGTTGGTAGCATGGTGAAGGGTTGGTAACGTGGTGAAGGGTTGGAAGCGTGGTGAAGGGTTGGTAGCGTGGTAAAGGGTTAGTAGCGTGATGAAGGATTTGAATCGTGGTGAAGGTTTGGTAGCGTGGTGAAGGGTTGTTAGCGTGGATAAGGGTTGATAGCATGGTGAAAGGTTGCTGGTATTGGGAAGGGTTGGTAGCATGGTGAAGGGTTGTAGCGTGGTGAAGGGTTGGTAGCATGGTGAGGGGTTGTAGCGTGGTGAAGGGTTGGTAGCATGGTGAAGGGTTGGTAGGTTGTTGAAGGGTTGGTAGCGTGGTGAAGGGTTAGTAGCATGGTGAAGGGTTGGTAGCGTGGTGAAGGGTTGGTAACAGGGTGAAGAGTTGATAGCGTTGTGAAGGGTTGGTAGCATGGTGAAGGGTTGGTAGGTTGGTGAAGGGTTGGTAGCGTGGTGAAGGGTTGGTAGCTTGGTGAAGGGTTGGTAGGTTGGTGAAGGTTTGGTAGCGTAGTGAAGGGTTGGTAGCATGGTGAAGTGTTGGTAGCGCGGTGAAGGGTTGATAGCATGGTGAAGTGCTGGTAGTATGGTGAAGGGATGGTTGTATTGTGAAGGGTTGATAGCATGGTGAAGTGCTGGTAGTATGGTGAAGGGATGGTTGTATTGTGAAGGGTTGGTAGCGTGGTGAAGGGTTGGTTGTATGGTGAATGGTTGGTAGCATGGTGAAGTGTTCCTAGTACTGTGAAGGGTTGGTAGCATGGTAAGGGGTTGGTAATGTGGTGAAGGGTTGGTAATGGGGTGAAGGGTTGGTAGCATGGTGACGGGATGGTAGCATGGTGAAGGGTTGGTAGCATGGTGAAGGCTTGGAAGTATGGTGAAGGGTTGGTTGCGTGGTGAAGGGTTGGTAGTATTGTGAAGGTTTGGTAGCATGGTGAAGGGTTGGTAGCATGGTGAAGGGATGGTAGCATGGTGAAGGGTTGGTAGCATGGTGAAGGCTTGGAAGTATGGTGAAGGGATGGTAGTATTGTGAAGGGATGGTAGTATTGTAAAGGGTTGGTAGCGTGGTGAAGGGTTGGTTGTATGGTGAAGGGTTTGTAGCATGGTGAAGTGTTCCTAGTACGGTGAAGGGTTGGTACCATGATGAGGAGTTGGTAATGTGGTGAAGATTTTATAGCATGGTGAAGGGTTGGTAGCATGGTAAAGGGTTGGTAGCATGGTGAAGGATTGGTAGCATGGTGAAGGGCTGGTAGTATGGTGAAGTGCTGGTAGTATGGTGAAGGGATGGTTGTATTGTGAAGGGTTGAAAGCGTGGTGAAGTGTTGGTTGTATGGTGAAGTGCTCCAAGTACGGTGAAGGGGTGATAGCATGGTGAGGGGTTGGTAGCGTGGTGAAGGGTTGGTAACGTGGTGAAATGTTGGTAGCATGGTGAAGGGTTGGTTGTGTGGTGAAGGGTTGATAGTATGGTGAAGGGTTGGTTGTATGGTGAAGGGTTGGTAGTATGGTGAAGGGTTGGAAGTATGGTGAATTGTTGGTTGCGTGGTGAAGGGTTGGTAGTATTGTGAAGGTTTGGTAGCATGGTGAAGGGTTGGTAGCATGGTGAAGTGATGGTAGCATGGTGAAGGGTTGGTAGCATGGTGAAGGCTTGGAAGTATGGTGAAGGGATGGTAGTATTGTGAAGGGATGGTAGTATTGTAAAGGGTTGGTAGCGTGGTGAAGGGTTGGTTGTATGGTGAAGGGTTTGTAGCATGGTGAAGTGTTCCTAGTACGGTGAAGGGTTGGTAGCATGATGAGGAGTTGGTAATGTGGTGAAGATTTTATAGCATGGTGAAGGGTTGGTAGCATGGTGAAGGGTTGGTAGCATGGTGAAGGATTGGTAGCATGGTGAAGGGCTGGTAGTATGGTGAAGTGCTGGTAGTATGGTGAAGGGATGGTTGTATTGTGAACGGTTGAAAGCGTGGTGAAGTGTTGGTTGTATGGTGAAGTGCTCCAAGTACGGTGAAGGGTTGATAGCATGGTGAGGGGTTGGTACTATGGTGAAGAGTTGGTAGCATGGTGAAGGGTTGGTGGCATGGTGAAGGGTTGGTAGCATGGTGAAGGTTTGGTACTATGGTGAAGGGTAGGTAGCATGGTGAAGGGTTGGAAGCATGGTGAAGGGTTGGTAGCATGGTGAAGGGTTGGTACTATGGTGAAGGGTAGGTAGCATGGTGAAGGGTTGGTAGCATGTTGAAGGGTTGATAGCATGGTGAAAGGTTGGTAGCATGGTGAAGGGTTGGTAACAGGGTGATGGTTTAGTAGTATGGTGAAGGGTTGGTAGCATGGTGAAGGGTTGGTAGCGTGGAGGAGGGTTAGTAACATGGTGAAGGGTTGGTAGTATGGTGAAGAGTTGGTAGTATAGTGAAGGGTTGGTAACGTGGTGAAGGGTTGGTAACGGGGTGAAGAGTTGGTAACGTGTTGAAGGGTTGGTAACGGGGTGAAGAGTTGGTAGTATGGTGAAGGGTTGTCAGTATGGTGAAGGCTTGGTAGCATAGTGAAGGGATGGTAACGTGGTGACGGGTTATTAGCATCGTGAAAGATTGGTAGTATGGTGAAGGGTTGGTAGTATGGCGAAGGGTTGATAACATGGTGAAGGGTTGGTAGTATGGTGAAGGGTTGGTAACGGGGTGAAGGGTTGATAGTATGGTGAAGGGTTGGTAATATTGTGAAGGGGTGGTAACAGGGTGAAGTGTTGATAGCATGATGAAGGGTTTGTAGTATAGTGAAGGGTTCGTAGCATGGTGAAGGGTTGGTAGCATGGTGAAGAGTTGGTAGCATGGTGAATGGTTGGTAGCATGGTGAAGGGTTGGTAGCATGGTGACGGGATGGTAGCATGGTGAAGGGTTGGTAGCATGGTGAAGGCTTGGAAGTATGGTGAAGGGTTGGTTGCGTGGTGAAGGGTTGGTAGTATTGTGAAGGTTTGGTAGCATGGTGAAGGGTTGGTAGCATGGTGAAGGGATGGTAGCATGGTGAAGGGTTGGTAGCATGGTGAAGGCTTGGAAGTATGGTGAAGGGATGGTAGTATTGTGAAGGGATGGTAGTATTGTAAAGGGTTGGCAGCGTGGTGAAGGGTTGGTTGTATGGTGAAGGGTTTGTAGCATGGTGAAGTGTTCCTAGTACGGTGAAGGGTTGGT
Source organism: Procambarus clarkii (assembly GCF_040958095.1). Lineage (NCBI taxonomy): Eukaryota > Metazoa > Arthropoda > Malacostraca > Decapoda > Cambaridae > Procambarus > Procambarus clarkii. Next base: position 54,637,887 of record NC_091151.1, on the reverse strand, counting down.
AGCATGATGAGGAGTTGGTAATGTGGTGAAGATTTTATAGCATGGTGAAGGGTTGGTAGCATGGTGAAGGGTTGGTAGCATGGTGAAGGATTGGTAGCATGGTGAAGGGCTAGTAGTATGGTGAAGTGCTGGTAGTATGGTGAAGGGATGGTTGTATTGTGAAGGGTTGAAAGCGTGGTGAAGTGTTGGTTGTATGGTGAAGTGCTCCAAGTACGGTGAAGGGTTGATAGCATGGTGAGGGGTTGGTAGCGTGGTGAAGGGTTGGTAACGTGGTGAAATGTTGGTAGCATGGTGAAGGGTTGGTTGTGTGGTGAAGGGTTGATAGTATGGTGAAGGGTTGGTTGTATGGTGAAGGGTTGGTAGTATGGTGAAGGGTTGGTAGCATGGTGAATTGTTGGTTGTATGGTAAAAGGTTGGTAGCAAGGTGAAGGGTTGGTAGCGTGGTGAAGGGTTGGTAGTATGGTGAAGGGTTGGTAACGGGGTGAATGGTTATTAGCGTGGTGAAGGGTTCGTAGCGTGGTGAAGGGTTGGTAACATGGTGAAAGGTTCTTAGCGTGGTGAAGGGTTGATAGCGTGGTGAAAGGTTGCTGGCATTGGGAAGGGTTGGTAGCATGGTGAAGGGTTGGTAACGTGGTGAAGGGTTGGAAGCGTGGTGAAGGGTTGGTAGCGTGGTAAAGGGTTAGTAGCGTGATGAAGGATTTGAATCGTGGTGAAGGTTTGGTAGCGTGGTGAAGGGTTGTTAGCGTGGATAAGGGTTGATAGCATGGTGAAAGGTTGCTGGTATTGGGAAGGGTTGGTAGCATGGTGAAGGGTTGTAGCGTGGTGAAGGGTTGGTAGCATGGTGAGGGGTTGTAGCGTGGTGAAGGGTTGGTAGCATGGTGAAGGGTTGGTAGGTTGGTGAAGGGTTGGTAGCGTGGTGAAGGGTTAGTAGCATGGTGAAGGGTTGGTAGCGTGGTGAAGGGTTGGTAACAGGGTGAAGAGTTGATAGCGTTGTGAAGGGTTGGTAGCATGGTGAAGGGTTGGTAGGTTGGTGAAGGGTTGGTAGCGTGGTGAAGGGTTGGTAGCTTGGTGAAGGGTTGGTAGGTTGGTGAAGGTATGGTAGCGTAGTGAAGGGTTGGTAGCATGGTGAAGTGTTGGTAGCGCGGTGAAGGGTTGATAGCATGGTGAAGTGCTGGTAGTATGGTGAAGGGATGGTTGTATTGTGAAGGGTTGATAGCGTGGTGAAGGGTTGGTTGTATGGTGAATGGTTGGTAGCATGGTGAAGTGTTCCTAGTACTGTGAAGGGTTGGTAGCATGGTAAGGGGTTGGTAATGTGGTGAAGGGTTGGTAATGGGGTGAAGGGTTGGTAGCATGGTGACGGGATGGTAGCATGGTGAAGGGTTGGTAGCATGGTGAAGGCTTGGAAGTATGGTGAAGGGTTGGTTGCGTGGTGAAGGGTTGGTAGTATTGTGAAGGTTTGGTAGCATGGTGAAGGGTTGGTAGCATGGTGAAGGGATGGTAGCATGGTGAAGGGTTGGTAGCATGGTGAAGGCTTGGAAGTATGGTGAAGGGATGGTAGTATTGTGAAGGGATGGTAGTATTGTAAAGGGTTGGTAGCGTGGTGAAGGGTTGGTTGTATGGTGAAGGGTTTGTAGCATGGTGAAGTGTTCCTAGTACGGTGAAGGGTTGGTACCATGATGAGGAGTTGGTAATGTGGTGAAGATTTTATAGCATGGTGAAGGGTTGGTAGCATGGTAAAGGGTTGGTAGCATGGTGAAGGATTGGTAGCATGGTGAAGGGCTGGTAGTATGGTGAAGTGCTGGTAGTATGGTGAAGGGATGGTTGTATTGTGAAGGGTTGAAAGCGTGGTGAAGTGTTGGTTGTATGGTGAAGTGCTCCAAGTACGGTGAAGGGGTGATAGCATGGTGAGGGGTTGGTAGCGTGGTGAAGGGTTGGTAACGTGGTGAAATGTTGGTAGCATGGTGAAGGGTTGGTTGTGTGGTGAAGGGTTGATAGTATGGTGAAGGGTTGGTTGTATGGTGAAGGGTTGGTAGTATGGTGAAGGGTTGGAAGTATGGTGAATTGTTGGTTGCGTGGTGAAGGGTTGGTAGTATTGTGAAGGTTTGGTAGCATGGTGAAGGGTTGGTAGCATGGTGAAGTGATGGTAGCATGGTGAAGGGTTGGTAGCATGGTGAAGGCTTGGAAGTATGGTGAAGGGATGGTAGTATTGTGAAGGGATGGTAGTATTGTAAAGGGTTGGTAGCGTGGTGAAGGGTTGGTTGTATGGTGAAGGGTTTGTAGCATGGTGAAGTGTTCCTAGTACGGTGAAGGGTTGGTAGCATGATGAGGAGTTGGTAATGTGGTGAAGATTTTATAGCATGGTGAAGGGTTGGTAGCATGGTGAAGGGTTGGTAGCATGGTGAAGGATTGGTAGCATGGTGAAGGGCTGGTAGTATGGTGAAGTGCTGGTAGTATGGTGAAGGGATGGTTGTATTGTGAACGGTTGAAAGCGTGGTGAAGTGTTGGTTGTATGGTGAAGTGCTCCAAGTACGGTGAAGGGTTGATAGCATGGTGAGGGGTTGGTAGCGTGGTGAAGGGTTGGTAACGTTGTGAAATGTTGGTAGCATGGTGAAGGGTTGGTTGTGTGGTGAAGGGTTGATAGTATGGTGAAGGGTTGGTTGTATGGTGAAGGGTTGGTAGTATGGTGAAGGGTTGGTAGCATGGTGAAGGGTTGGTTGTATGGTAAAAGGTTGGTAGCAAGGTGAAGGGTTGGTAGCGTGGTGAAGGGTTGGTATTATTGTGAAGGGTTGGTAACGGGGTGAAAGGTTATTAGCGTGGTGAAGGGTTCGTAGCGTGGTGAAGGGTTGGTAACGGGTTGAAAGGTTGTTAGCGTGGTGAAGGGTTGATAGCGTGGTGAAAGGTTCCTGGTATTGGGAAAGGTTGGTAGCATGGTGAAGGGTTGGTAACGTGGTGAAGGGTTGGTAGCGTGGTGAAGGGTTGGTAGCGTGGTGAAAGATTTGAATCGTGGGGAAGGGTTGGTAGCATGGTGAGGGGTTGTAGCGTGGTGAAGGGTTTGAATCGTGGTGAAGGGTTGGTAGCGTGGTGAAGGGTTGTTAGCGTGGTTAAGGGTTGATAGCGTGGTGAAAGGTTGCTGGTATTGGGAAGGGTTGGTAGCATGGTGAAGGGTTGGTAACGTGGTAAAGGGTTAGTAGCATGATGAAGGGTTGGTAGCGTGGTGAAGGGTTAGTAGCATGGTGAAGGGTTGGTAGCGTGGTGAAGGGTTGGTAACAGGGTGAAGAGTTGATAGCTTTGTGAAGGGTTGGTAGCATGGTGAAGGGTTGGTTACGGGGTGAGTGTTGATAGTATGGTGAAGGGTTGAATGTATAATGAAGGGTTGGTAGCATGGTGAAGGTTTGGTAGCGTGGTGAAGGGTTGGTAGCGTGGTGAAGGGATGGTAGCTTGGAGAAGGTTTAGTAGCTTGAAGGGTTGGTAGCGTGGTGAAGGGTTGGTAGCTTGGTGAAGGGTTGGTAGCGAGGTGAAGGGTTCGTAGCGTGGAGAAGGTTTGGTAGCTTGGTGAAGAGTTGGTAGCTTTTTGAAGGGTTGGTAGCGTGGTGAAGGGTTGGTTGCATGGTGAAGGGATGGTAGCATGGTGAAGGGTTGTTAACGGGATGAAGGGTTGGTAGCGTGGTGAAGAGTTGGTAGTATGGTGAAGGGTTGGTAGTATGATGAAGGGTTGGTAGCGTGGTGAATGGTTGGTAGCGTGGGGAAGGGTTGATAGCATGGTGAGGGGTTGGTAGAACGGTGAAGGGTTGGTAGTATGGTGAAGGGTTGGTAGTATGGTGAAGGGTTGGTAGCGTGATGAGGGGTTGGTAGTGTGGTGAAGGGTTGGTAGCAAGGTGAAGGGTTGGTAGTATGGTGAGGGGATGGTTGCGTGGTGAAGGGTTGGAAGCGTGGGAAGGGTTGGTAGCATTGTGGGAGGTTTTTAATGTGGTGAAAAGTTGGTAGTGTAGTGAAGGGTTGGTAGCTTGGCAAAGGGTTGGTAGTGTAGTGAAGGGTTGGTAGGTTGGTGAAGGGTTGGTTGCTTGGTGAAGGGTCGGTAGCTAGGTGAAAGATTGGTAGCGTGGTGAAGGGTTGGTTGCGTGGTGAAGGGTTGGTAGCGTGGTGAAGGTTTTGTAACGGGGTGAGGACTTGGTAGCTTGGTGAAGGGATGGTAGCTTGGTGAAGGGTCGGTAGCTAGGTGAAAGGTTGGTAGCGTGGTGAAGGGATGGTAGCGTGGTGAAGGGTTGGTAGTGTGGTGAACGGTTGGTAGCATGGTGAAGGGTTGGTACTATGGTGAAGAGTTGGTAGCATGGTGAAGGGTTGGTGGCATGGTGAAGGGTTGGTAGCATGGTGAAGGTTTGGTACTATGGTGAAGGGTAGGTAGCATGGTGAAGGGTTGGAAGCATGGTGAAGGGTTGGTAGCATGGTGAAGGGTTGGTACTATGGTGAAGGGTAGGTAGCATGGTGAAGGGTTGGTAGCATGTTGAAGGGTTGATAGCATGGTGAAAGGTTGGTAGCATGGTGAAGGGTTGGTAACAGGGTGATGGTTTAGTAGTATGGTGAAGGGTTGGTAGCATGGTGAAGGGTTGGTAGCGTGGAGGAGGGTTAGTAACATGGTGAAGGGTTGGTAGTATGGTGAAGAGTTGGTAGTATAGTGAAGGGTTGGTAACGTGGTGAAGGGTTGGTAACGGGGTGAAGAGTTGGTAGTATGGTGAAGGGTTGTCAGTATGGTGAAGGCTTGGTAGCATAGTGAAGGGATGGTAACGTGGTGACGGGTTATTAGCATCGTGATAGATTGGTAGTATGGTGAAGGGTTGGTAGTATGGCGAAGGGTTGATAACATGGTGAAGGGTTGGTAGTATGGTGAAGGGTTGGTAACGGGGTGAAGGGTTGATAGTATGGTGAAGGGTTGGTAATATTGTGAAGGGGTGGTAACAGGGTGAAGTGTTGATAGCATGATGAAGGGTTTGTAGTATAGTGAAGGGTTGGTAGCATGGTGAAGGGTTGGTAGCATGGTGAAGAGTTGGTAGCATGGTGAATGGTTGGTAGCATGGTGAAGGGTTGGTAGCATGGTGACGGGATGGTAGCATGGTGAAGGGTTGGTAGCATGGTGAAGGCTTGGAAGTATGGTGAAGGGTTGGTTGCGTGGTGAAGGGTTGGTAGTATTGTGAAGGTTTGGTAGCATGGTGAAGGGTTGGTAGCATGGTGAAGGGATGGTAGCATGGTGAAGGGTTGGTAGCATGGTGAAGGCTTGGAAGTATGGTGAAGGGATGGTAGTATTGTGAAGGGATGGTAGTATTGTAAAGGGTTGGCAGCGTGGTGAAGGGTTGGTTGTATGGTGAAGGGTTTGTAGCATGGTGAAGTGTTCCTAGTACGGTGAAGGGTTGGTAGCATGATGAGGAGTTGGTAATGTGGTGAAGATTTTATAGCATGGTGAAGGGTTGGTAGCATGGTGAAGGGTTGGTAGCATGGTGAAGGATTGGTAGCATGGTGAAGGGCTAGTAGTATGGTGAAGTGCTGGTAGTATGGTGAAGGGATGGTTGTATTGTGAAGGGTTGAAAGCGTGGTGAAGTGTTGGTTGTATGGTGAAGTGCTCCAAGTACGGTGAAGGGTTGATAGCATGGTGAGGGGTTGGTAGCGTGGTGAAGGGTTGGTAACGTGGTGAAATGTTGGTAGCATGGTGAAGGGTTGGTTGTGTGGTGAAGGGTTGATAGTATGGTGAAGGGTTGGTTGTATGGTGAAGGGTTGGTAGTATGGTGAAGGGTTGGTAGCATGGTGAATTGTTGGTTGTATGGTAAAAGGTTGGTAGCAAGGTGAAGGGTTGGTAGCGTGGTGAAGGGTTGGTAGTATGGTGAAGGGTTGGTAACGGGGTGAAAGGTTATTAGCGTGGTGAAGGGTTCGTAGCGTGGTGAAGGGTTGGTAACGGGGTGAAAGGTTCTTAGCGTAGTGAAGGGTTGATAGCGTGGTGAAAGGTTGCTGGCATTGGGAAGGGTTGGTAGCATGGTGAAGGGTTGGTAACGTGGTGAAGGGTTGGAAGCGTGGTGAAGGGTTGGTAGCGTGGTAAAGGGTTAGTAGCGTGATGAAGGATTTGAATCGTGGTGAAGGTTTGGTAGCGTGGTGAAGGGTTGTTAGCGTGGATAAGGGTTGATAGCATGGTGAAAGGTTGCTGGTATTGGGAAGGGTTGGTAGCATGGTGAAGGGTTGTAGCGTGGTGAAGGGTTGGTAGCATGGTGAGGGGTTGTAGCGTGGTGAAGGGTTGGTAGCATGGTGAAGGGTTGGTAGGTTGGTGAAGGGTTGGTAGCGTGGTGAAGGGTTAGTAGCATGGTGAAGGGTTGGTAGCGTGGTGAAGGGTTGGTAGGTTGGTGAAGGGTTGGTAGCGTGGTGAAGGGTTGGTAGCATGGTGAAGGGTTGGTAGGTTGGTGAAGGGTTGGTAGCGTGGTGAAGGGTTGGTAGCTTGGTGAAGGGTTGGTAGGTTGGTGAAGGTTTGGTAGCGTAGTGAAGGGTTGGTAGCATGGTGAAGTGTTGGTAGCGCGGTGAAGGGTTGATAGCATGGTGAAGTGCTGGTAGTATGGTGAAGGGATGGTTGTATTGTGAAGGGTTGATAGCATGGTGAAGTGCTGGTAGTATGGTGAAGGGATGGTTGTATTGTGAAGGGTTGGTAGCATGGTGAAGTGCTGGTAGTATGGTGAAGGGATGGTTGTATTGTGAAGGGTTGATAGCATGGTGAAGTGCTGGTAGTATGGTGAAGGGATGGTTGTATTGTGAAGGGTTGGTAGCGTGGTGAAGGGTTGGTTGTATGGTGAATGGTTGGTAGCATGGTGAAGTGTTCCTAGTACAGTGAAGGGTTGGTAGCATGGTAAGGGGTTGGTAATGTGGTGAAGGGTTGGTAACGGGGTGAAGGGTTGGTAGCATGGTGACGGGATGGTAGCATGGTGAAGGGTTGGTAGCATGGTGAAGGCTTGGAAGTATGGTGAAGGGTTGGTTGCGTGGTGAAGGGTTGGTAGTATTGTGAAGGTTTGGTAGCATGGTGAAGGGTTGGTAGCATGGTGAAGGGATGGTAGCATGGTGAAGGGTTGGTAGCATGGTGAAGGCTTGGAAGTATGGTGAAGGGATGGTAGTATTGTGAAGGGATGGTAGTATTGTAAAGGGTTGGTAGCGTGGTGAAGGGTTGGTTGTATGGTGAAGGGTTTGTAGCATGGTGAAGTGTTCCTAGTACGGTGAAGGGTTGGTACCATGATGAGGAGTTGGTAATGTGGTGAAGATTTTATAGCATGGTGAAGGGTTGGTAGCATGGTAAAGGGTTGGTAGCATGGTGAAGGATTGGTAGCATGGTGAAGGGCTGGTAGTATGGTGAAATGCTGGTAGTATGGTGAAGGGATGGTTGTATTGTGAAGGGTTGAAAGCGTGGTGAAGTGTTGGTTGTATGGTGAAGTGCTCCAAGTACGGTGAAGGGTTGATAGCATGGTGAGGGGTTGGTAGCGTGGTGAAGGGTTGGTAACGTGGTGAAATGTTGGTAGCATGGTGAAGGGTTGGTTGTGTGGTGAAGGGTTGATAGTATGGTGAAGGGTTGGTTGTATGGTGAAGGGTTGGTAGTATGGTGAAGGGTTGGAAGTATGGTGAATTGTTGGTTGCGTGGTGAAGGGTTGGTAGTATTGTGAAGGTTTGGTAGCATGGTGAAGGGTTGGTAGCATGGTGAAGTGATGGTAGCATGGTGAAGGGTTGGTAGCATGGTGAAGGCTTGGAAGTATGGTGAAGGGATGGTAGTATTGTGAAGGGATGGTAGTATTGTAAAGGGTTGGTAGCGTGGTGAAGGGTTGGTTGTATGGTGAAGGGTTTGTAGCATGGTGAAGTGTTCCTAGTACGGTGAAGGGTTGGTAGCATGATGAGGAGTTGGTAATGTGGTGAAGATTTTATAGCATGGTGAAGGGTTGGTAGCATGGTGAAGGGTTGGTAGCATGGTGAAGGATTGGTAGCATGGTGAAGGGCTGGTAGTATGGTGAAGTGCTGGTAGTATGGTGAAGGGATGGTTGTATTGTGAACGGTTGAAAGCGTGGTGAAGTGTTGGTTGTATGGTGAAGTGCTCCAAGTACGGTGAAGGGTTGATAGCATGGTGAGGGGTTGGTAGCGTGGTGAAGGGTTGGTAACGTTGTGAAATGTTGGTAGCATGGTGAAGGGTTGGTTGTGTGGTGAAGGGTTGATAGTATGGTGAAGGGTTGGTTGTATGGTGAAGGATTGGTAGTATGGTGAAGGGTTGGTAGCATGGTGAAGGGTTGGTTGTATGGTAAAAGATTGGTAGCAAGGTGAAGGGTTGGTAGCGTGGTGAAGGGTTGGTATTATTGTGAAGGGTTGGTAACGGGGTGAAAGGTTATTAGCGTGGTGAAGGGTTCGTAGCGTGGTGAAGGGTTGGTAACGGGGTGAAAGGTTGTTAGCGAGGTGAAGGGTTGATAGCGTGGTGAAAGGTTGCTGGTATTGGGAAAGGTTGGTAGCATGGTGAAGGGTTGGTAACGTGGTGAAGGGTTGGAAGCGTGGTGAAGGGTTGGTAGCGTGGTAAAGGGTTAGTAGCGTGATGAAGGATTTGAATCGTGGTGAAGGGTTGGTAGCGTGGTGAAGGGTTGTTAGCGTGGATAAGGGTTGATAGCGTGGTGAAAGGTTGCTGGTATTGGGAAGGGTTGGTAGCATGGTGAAGGGTTGTAGCGTGGTGAAGGGTTGGTAGCATGGTGAGGGGTTGTAGCGTGGTGAAGGGTTGGTAGCATGGTGAAGGGTTGGTAGGTTGGTGAAGGGTTGGTAGCGTGGTGAAGGGTTAGTAGCATGGTGAAGGGTTGGTAGCGTGGTGAAGGGTTGGTAACAGGGTGAAGAGTTGATAGCGTTGTGAAGGGTTGGTAGCATGGTGAAGGGTTGGTAGGTTGGTGAAGGGTTGGTAGCGTGGTGAAGGGTTGGTAGCTTGGTGAAGGGTTGGTAGGTTGGTGAAGGTTTGGTAGCGTAGTGAAGGGTTGGTAGCATGGTGAAGTGTTGGTAGCGCGGTGAAGGGTTGGTAGCATGGTGAAGTGCTGGTAGTATGGTGAAGGGATGGTTGTATTGTGAAGGGTTGATAGCATGGTGAAGTGCTGGTAGTATGGTGAAGGGATGGTTGTATTGTGAAGGGTTGGTAGCGTGGTGAAGGGTTGGTTGTATGGTGAATGGTTGGTAGCATGGTGAAGTGTTCCTAGTACTGTGAAGGGTTGGTAGCATGGTAAGGGGTTGGTAATGTGGTGAAGGGTTGGTAATGGGGTGAAGGGTTGGTAGCATGGTGACGGGATGGTAGCATGGTGAAGGGTTGGTAGCATGGTGAAGGCTTGGAAGTATGGTGAAGGGTTGGTTGCGTGGTGAAGGGTTGGTAGTATTGTGAAGGTTTGGTAGCATGGTGAAGGGTTGGTAGCATGGTGAAGGGATGGTAGCATGGTGAAGGGTTGGTAGCATGGTGAAGGCTTGGAAGTATGGTGAAGGGATGGTAGTATTGTGAAGGGATGGTAGTATTGTAAAGGGTTGGTAGCGTGGTGAAGGGTTGGTTTTATGGTGAAGGGTTTGTAGCATGGTGAAGTGTTCCTAGTACGGTGAAGGGTTGGTAGCATGATGAGGAGTTGGTAATGTGGTGAAGATTTTATAGCATGGTGAAGGGTTGGTAGCATGGTGATGGGTTGGTAGCATGGTGAAGGATTGGTAGCATGGTGAAGGGCTGGTAGTATGGTGAAGTGCTGGTAGTATGGTAAAGGGATGGTTGTATTGTGAACGGTTGAAAGCGTGGTGAAGTGTTGGTTGTATGGTGAAGTGCTCCAAGTACGGTGAAGGGTTGATAGCATGGTGAGGGGTTGGTAGCGTGGTGAAGGGTTGGTAACGTTGTGAAATGTTGGTAGCATGGTGAAGGGTTGGTTGTGTGGTGAAGGGTTGATAGTATGGTGAAGGGTTGATTGTATGGTGAAGGGTTGGTAGTATGGTGAAGGGTTGGTAGCATGGTGAAGGGTTGGTTGTATGGTAAAAGGTTGGTAGCAAGGTGAAGGGTTGGTAGCGTGGTGAAGGGTTGGTAGTATGGTGAAGGGTTGGTAACGGGGTGAAAGGTTATTAGCGTGGTGAAGGGTTCGTAGCGTGGTGAAGGGTTGGTAACGGGGTGAAAGGTTGTTAGCGTGGTGAAGGGTTGATAGCGTGGTGAAAGGTTGCTGGTATTGGGAAAGGTTGGTAGCATGGTGAAGGGTTGGTAACGTGGTGAAGGGTTGGTAGCGTGGTGAAGGGTTGGTAGCGTGGTGAAGGATTTGAATCGTGGGGAAGGGTTGGTAGCATGGTGAGGGGTTGTAGCGTGGTGAAGGGTTTGAATCGTGGTGAAGGGTTGGTAGCGTGGTGAAGGGTTGTTAGCGTGGTTAAGGGTTGATAGCGTGGTGAAAGGTTGCTGGTATTGGGAAGGGTTGGTAGCATGGTGAAGGGTTGGTAACGTGGTAAAGGGTTAGTAGCATGATGAAGGGTTGGTAGCGTGGTGAAGGGTTAGTAGCATGGTGAAGGGTTGGTAGCGTGGTGAAGGGTTGGTAACAGGGTGAAGAGTTGATAGCTTTGTGAAGGGTTGGTAGCATGGTGAAGGGTTGGTAGGTTGGTGAAGGGTTGGTAGCGTGGTGAAGGGTTGGTAGCTTGGTGAAGGGTTGGTAGGTTGGTGAAGGGTTGGTAGCGTAGTGAAGGGTTGATAGCATGGTGAAGTGCTGGTAGTATGGTGAAGGGATGGTTGTATTGTGAAGGGTTGGTAGCGTGGTGAAGGGTTGGTTGTATGGTGAATGGTTGGTAGCATGGTGAAGTGTTCAAAGTACTGTGAAGGGTTGGTAGCATGGTAAGGGGTTGATTGTATGGTGAAGGGTTGATAGTATGGTGAAGGGTTGGTTGCATGGTTAAGGGTTTGAAGTATGGTGAAAGGTTGGTAATGTGGTGATGGGTTGATAGCATGGTGAAGGGTTGGTAGCATGGTGAAGGGTTGGTAACGGGGTGAAGGTATGGTTGCGCGGTGAAGAGTTGGTAGCTTGGTGAAGGGTTGGTAGCGTGGTGAAGGGTTGGTAGCTTGGTGAAGGCTTGGTAGTTTGGTAAAGGGTTGGTAGCTTGGTGAAGGGTTGGTAGTTTGGTGAAGGGATGATAACATGGTGAAGTGCTGGTAGTATGGTGAAGGGATGCTAGTATGGTGAAGGGATGGTAACGTGGTGAAGAGATGGTAACGTGGTGAAGGGTTGGTAACGTGGTGAAGGGTTAGTAACGGGGTGAAGGGTTGGTAGCATGGTGAAGGGTTGGTAGCATGGTGAAGGGTTGGTAGTATGGTGAAGGGTTAGAAGTATGGTGAAGAGTTGGTAACGGGGTTAAGGGTTGGTAGGATGGTGAAGGGTTAGTAGTATGGTGAAGAGTTGGTAACGGGGTGAAAGGCTGATAGCATTGTGAAGGGTTGGTAGTATGGTGAAGGGTTTGTAGTATGGTGAAAAGTTGGTAACGGGGTGAAGGGTTGATATCATTGTGAAGGGTTGGTAGTATGGTGAAGGTTTGGTAGTATGGTGAAGGTTTGGTAGTATGTTGAATAGTTGGTAACGGGGTGAAGGGTTGGTAGTATGGTGAAGGGGTGGTAGCATGGTGAAGGTTTGGTAGCGTGGAAAAGGTTTGGTAGCTTGGTGAAGGTTTGGTAGCTTGGTGAAGGGTTGGTAGCGTGGTGAAGGGTTAGTAACGGGGAGAAGGGTTGGCAACATAGTGAAGGGTTGGTATTATGGTGAAAGGTTGGCAGCTTGGGGAAGGGTTGGTAGCATGGTGAAGGGTTGGTAGCGTGGTGAAGGGTTGGTAGCGTGGTGAAGGGTTGTTAGCGTGGTGAAGGGTTGTTAGCGTGGTGAAGGGTTCGTAGCGTGGTGAAGGGTTGGTAGCGTGGTGAAGGGTTGGTAACGTGGTGAAAGGTTGGTAGCGAGGTGAAGGGTTTGAAACGTGGTGAAGGGTTGGTAGAATGGTGAAGGGTTGGTAGAATGGTGAAGGGTTGGTAATGCGGTGAATGGTTGGTAGCGTGGTGAATGTTTGGTAGCGTGGTGAAGGGTTGGTACCATGGTGAAGGGTTGGCTGTATAATGAAGGGTTGGTAGCATGGTGAAAGGTTGGCAGCTTGGTGAAGGGTTGGTAGCATGGTGAAGGGTTGTAGCGTGGTGAAGGGTTGGTAGCATGGTGAAGGGTTGGTAGCTTTTTATAGGGTTCGTAGCGTGGTGAAGGGTTGGTTGCATGGTGAAGGGATGTTAGTATAGTGAAGGGTTGTTAACGGGGTGAAGGGTTGGTAGCGTGGTGAAGAGTTGGTAGCTTTTTGAAGGGTTGGTAGCATGGTGAAGGGATGGTAGCATGGTGAAGGGTTGTTAACGGGGTGAAGGGTTGGTAGCGTGGTGAAGAGTTGGTAGTATGGTGAAGGGTTGATAGCATGGTGAGGGGTTGGTAACGGGGTGAATGGTTGGTAGCGTGGTGAGGGGTTGGTAGCGTGGTGAGGGGTTGGTAGTGTGGTGAAGGGTTGGTAGCTAGGTGAAGGGTTGGTAGTATGGTGAGGGGATGGTTGCGTGGTGAAGGGTTGGAAGCGTGGGAAGGGTTGGTAGCATTGTGGGAGGATTTTAATGTGGTGAAGGGTTGGTAGTGTAGTGAAGGGTTGGTAGCTTGGCGAAGGGTTGGTAGTGTAGTGAAGGGTTGGTAGCGTGGTCAAGGGTTGATAGCATTGTGAAGGGTTGGTAACTTTGTGAAGGGTTGATAGCGTGGTGAAGGGTTCATAGCGTGGTGAAGGGTTGGTAGCATGTTGAAGGATTGATAGCGTGGTGAAGGGTTGATAGCGTGGTGAAGGGTTGGTTGCGTGGTGAAGGGTTGGTAACAGGGTGAAGAGTTGATAACGTTGTGAAGGGTTGGTAGCTTGGTGAAGGGTTGGTAGGTTGGTGAAGGGTTGGTAGCGTGGTGAAGGGTTGGTAGCTTCGTGAAGGGTTGGTTGCTTGGTGAAGGGTCGGTAGCTAGGTGAAAGGTTGGTAGCGTGGTGAAGGGTTGGGAGCGTGGTGAAGGGTTGGTAGCATTGTGAAGGGTTGGTAGCTTGAGGAAGGGTTGGTAGCGTGGTGAAGGTTTGGTAACGGGGTGAGGTCTTGGTAGCGTGGTGAAGGGATGGTAGCTTGGTGAAGGGTCGGTAGCTAGGTGAAAGGTTGGTAGCGTGGTGAAGGGTTGGTAGCGTGGTGAAGGGTTGGTAGCATGGTGAAGGGTTGGTACTATGGTGAAGGGTTGGTAGCATGGTGAAGGGTTGGAAGCATAGTGAAGGGTTGGGGGCATAGTGAAGGGTTGGTAGCATGGTGAAGGGTTGGTACTATGGTGGAGGGTAGGTAGCATGGTGAAGGGTTGGAAGCATGGTGAAGAGTTGGTAGCATGGTGAAGGGTTGGTACTATGGTGAAGGGTAGGTAACATGGTGAAGGGTTGGAAGCATGGTGAAGGGTTGGTAGCATGGTGAAGGGTTGGTAGCATGTTGAAGGGTTGGTAGCATGTTGACGGGTTGATAGCATGGTGAAGGGTTGGTAGCATGGTGAAGGGTTGGTAACAGGGTGATGGTTTAGTAGTATGGTGAAGGGTTGGTTGCATGGTGAAGGGTTGGTAGCGTGGAGGAGGGTTGGTAACATGGTGAAGAGTTGGTAGTATAGTGAAGGGTTGGAAGCATGGTTTAGGGTTGGTAACGTGGTGAAGGGTTGTCAGTATAGTGAAGGGTTGGCACTATGGTTAAGGGTTGGTAGTATGGTGAAGGGTTGGTAGCGCGGTGAAGGGTTGGAAGCATAGTTTAGGGTTGGTAACGTGGTGAAGGGTTGGTAACGGGGTGAAGGGTTGGTAACGGGGTGAAGAGTTGGTAGTATGGTGAAGGGTTGGTAGTATGGTGAAGGGTTGGAAGCATTGTGAAGGGGTGGTAACGTGGTGAAGGATTGGTAGCGTGGTGAAGTGTTGGTAACTGGGTGAAGAGTTGGTAGTATGGTGAAGGGTTGTCAGTATGGTGAAGGATTGGTAGCATAGTGAAGGGTTGGTAGCATGGTGCAAGGTTGATAGCATGGTGAAGGGTTGGTAGTATGGTGAAGGGTTGGTAACGGGGTGAAGGGTTGATAGCATGGTGAAGGGTTGGTAATATTGTGAAGGGGTGGTAACAGGGTGAAGTGTTGATAGCATGATGAAGGGTTTGTAGTATAGTGAAGGGTTGGTAGCATGGTGAAGTGTTCCTAGTACGGTGAAGGGTTGGTAGCATGGTGAGGGGTTGGTAATGTGATGAAGGGTTGGTAGCATGGTGAGGTGTTGGTAATGTGATGAAGGGTTGGTAACGGGGTGAAGGGTTGGTAGTTTGGTGAAGGGTTGGTAGCGTGGTGAAGGGTTGGTAGCTTGGGAAGGGTGTGTAGCATGGTGAAGGGTTGGTAGCATGGTGAAGGGTTGGTAGAGTTGTGAAGGGTTGGTAGCATGGTGAAGGGTTGGTAGAGTTGTGAAGGGTTGGTAGCATGGTGAAGGGTTGGTAGCTTAGTGAAGGGTTGGTAGCATGGTGAAGGGTTGGTAGCATGGTGAAGGGTTGGTAGCTTGGTGAAGGGTTGGTAGCATGGTGAAGGGTTGGTAGCATGGTGAAGGGTTGGTAGAGTTGTGAAGGGTTGGTAGCTTGGTGAAGGGTTGGTAGTTTGGTGAAGGGTTGGTTGCGTGGTGAAGGGATGGTAACAGGGTGAAGGGTTGGTAGCTTCGTGAAGGGTTGGTAGTTTGGTGAAGTGTTGGTATCGTGGTGAAGGGTTGGTAGCTTCGTGAAGGGTTGGTAGCGTGGTGAAGGGTTGGTAGCGTGGTGAAGGGTTGGTAACTGGGTGAAGGGTTGATAGCGTAGTGAAGGGTTGGTAGCGTGGTGAACGGTTGGTAGCGTGGGGAAGGGTTGGTAGCTTGATGAAGGGTTGGTAACGTGGTGAAGGGTTGGTAGCATGGTGAAATGTTTGTAGCTTGGTGAAAGGTTGGTTGCGTTGTGAAAGTTTGGTAGCGTGGTGAAGGGTTGGTAGCATGGTGAAGGGTTGATAGCATGGTGAAGGGTTGATAGCATGGTGAAGGGTTGGTACCATGGTGAAGGGTTCATAGCGTGGTGAAGGTTTGGTAGCTTGGTGAAGGGTTGGTAGCGTGGGGAAGGGTTGGTAGCATGGTGAAGGGTAGATAGCGTGATGAAGGGTTGGTAGCATGGTGAAAGGTTGGTAGTATGGTGAAGGGTTGGCAGCATGGTGACTGGTTGGTGCCTTGGTGAAGGATTGATAGCGTGGTGAAGGGTTGGTAGCGTGGTGAAGGGTTGGTAGTATTGTGAAGGGTTGGTAGGATGGTGAAGGGTTGGTAGTATGGTGAGGGGATGGTTGCGTGGTAAAGGGTTGGTAGCGTGGTAAGGGGATGGTTGCAAGGTGAAGGGTTGGTAGCATGGTGATGACTTGGTTGTATGGTGAAGGGTTGGTAGCGTGGTGAAGGGTTGGTAGAATGGTGAGTGGATGGTTGCGTGGTGAAGGGTTAGAATCTTGGTGAAGGTTCGGTAGTATGGTGAGGGGATGGTTGCGTGGTGAAGGGTTGGTAGCGCGGTGAAGGGTTGATAGCATGGTGAAGGGTTGGTAGCATGGTGAGGGGCTGGTAACGTGGTGAATGGTTGGTAGCATGGTGAAGGGTTGGTTGTATGGTGAAGGGTTGTTAGTATGGTGAAGGGTTGGTAGCATGGTGAAGGGTTGGTTGTATGGTGAAGGGTTGGTAGCATGGTGAATGGGTGGTACTATGGTGAAGGGTTGGTAGCATGGTGAAGGGTTGGTAGCATGGTGAAGGGTTGGTAGCATGGGGAAGAGTTGGTAGCATGGTGAAGGGTTGGTAGCATGGTGAAGAGTTGGTAGTATGATGATGTGTTGGGTGCATGGTGAAGGGTTGGTAGCATGGGGAAGGGTTGGTAGCATGGTGAAGGGTTGGTAACGGGGTGAAGGGTTGGTAGTAAGGTGAAGGGTTGGTAACGGGGTGAAGGGAAGGAAATATGGTGAAGTAGTTGGAAAGAAGCGAAGGGGTGATATGGTACTGTAACCTTGGGAAGATAGTAAAGGGTTGAAAAGTTACTGATGAATGGAGAGGTAAGTTGGTACTGGATAGTGTAGGTGATTATGGGGAGAGATGGTGATGGAGAGGGAAGGTGATTATGGGGAGAGATGGTGATGGAGAGGGAAGGTGATTATGGGGAGAGATGGTGATGGTGAGCAGGAAAGGATGTTCAGGATAAGGAAGGTGGTTCAGAATAAGAATGGTGATTCAGGATTAGGAAGGTGGTTCAGGATAAGGAAGGTGGTTCAGGATTAGGAAGGTGGTTCAGGATAAGGAAGGTGGTTCAGGATAAGGAAGGTGGTTCAGGATAAGGAAGGTGGTTCAGGATAAGGAAGGTGGTTCAGGATTAGGAAGGTGGTTCAGGATAAGGAAGGTGGTTCAGGATTAGGAAGGTGGTTCAGGATAAGGAAGGTGGTTCAGGATAAGGAAGGTGGTTCAGGATAAGGAAGGTGGTTCAGGATAAGGAAGGTGGTTCAGGATAAGAATGGTGGTGATGGAGAGGGAAGGTGTGTCGATGTGTATTTAAGATGTTGATAGTGATGAAATATAGGGTGTTGGGAAGAGTGCTACAGTGATGAAGATGGTGACCAGGGAAAAGGATTAAAATGATGGAGATAGTGAGGAGATAAGCTGTGATCTCTGGCACCCGAGCACCGCCGGGTATCTCGGCGTGAGAGATTCTCATCTTGTGAGTTATTTCTCACAAGAACACCTCATATGCCAATTGATTAGTGATCAACGTAAGACAAGTCTATATGAACTCATCAACTAATATAATTGTTAAATATGTGTGTTTATACATGTTTTTCATACAACTATAAATATATGATAACTCACAATAACTTCAAATATATAACGACAAATTTTTTTTATATTTACTTAAAATTTCCTCCACAATTTAGTTTTCTTCAAATTCAACGGATCCCACATATGGTAGAGTCCGCTGCTAGGTGAAGGTCTACCACATATGGTAGAGTCCGCTGCTAGGTGAATGTCTACCACATATGGTAGAGTCCAGTGCTGGGTGAAGGTCTACCACATATGGTAGAGTCCAGTGCTAGGTGAAGGTCTACCACATATGGTAGAGTCCGCTGCTAGTTGAAGGTCTCCCACATAAGGTAGAGTCCAGTGCTGGGTGAAGGTCTACCACATATGGTAGAGTCCGCTGCTAGGTGAAGGTCTCCCACATATGGTAGAGTCCAGTGCTGGGTGAAGGTCTACCACATATGGTAGAGTCCAGTGCTAGGTGAAGGTCTACCACATATGGTAGAGTCCAGTGCTAGGTGAAGGTCTCCCACATATGGTAGAGTCCAGTGCTGGGTGAAGGTCTCCCACATATGGTAGAGTCCGCTGCTAGGTGAAGGTCTCCCACATATGGTAGAGTCCAGTGCTAGGTGAAGGTCTCCCACATATAGTAGAGTCCAGTGCTAGGTGAAGGTCTCCCACATATGGTAGAGTCCAGTGCTGGGTGAAGGTCTACCACATATGGTAGAGTCCAGTGCTAGGTGAAGGTCTCCCACATATGGTAGAGTCCAGTGCTAGGTGAAGGTCTCCCACATATGGTAGAGTCCAGTGCTAGGTGAAGGTCTCCCACATATGGTAGAGTCCGCTGCTAGGTGAAGGTCTACCACATATGGTAGAGTCCAGTGCTGGGTGAAGGTCTACCACATATGGTAGAGTCCAATGCTGGGTGAAGGTCTCCCACATATGGTAGAGTCCAGTGCTAGGTGAAGGTCTACCACATATGGTAAAGTCCAGTGCTGGGTGAAGGTCTACCACATATGGTAGAGTCCAGTGCTGGGTGAAGGTCTACCACATATGGTAGAGTCCAGTGCTGGGTGAAGGTCTACCACATATGGTAAAGTCCAGTGCTGGGTGAAGGTCTACCACATATGGTAGAGTCCAGTGCTGGGTGAAGGTCTACCACATATGGTAGAGTCCAGTGCTGGGTGAAGGTCTACCACATATGGTAGAGTCCAGTGCTGGGCGAAGGTCTACCACATATGGTAGAGTCCGCTGCTGGGTGAAGGTCTCCCACATATGGTAGAGTCCGCTGCTGGGTGAAGGTCTCCCACATATGGTAGAGTCCGCTGCTGGGTGAAGGTCTCCCACATATGGTAGAGTCCGCTGCTGGGTGAAGGTCTACCACATATGGTAGAGTCCGCTGCTGGGTGAAGGTCTCCCACATATGGTAGAGTCCAGTGCTGGGTGAAGGTCTACCACATATGGAAGAGTCCAGTGCTGGGTGAAGGTCTCCCACATATGGTAGAGTCCAGTGCTGGGTGAAGGTCTCCCACATATGGTAGAGTCCAGTGCTGGGTGAAGGTCTACCACATATGGTAGAGTCCAGTGCTGGGTGAAGGTCTCCCACATATGGTAGAGTCCAGTGCTGGGTGAAGGTCTACCACATATGGTAGAGTCCAGTGCTGGGTGAAGGTCTACCACATATGGTAGAGTCCAGTGCTGGGTGAAGGTCTCCCACATATGGTAGAGTCCAGTGCTGGGTGAAGGTCTACCACATATGGTAGAGTCCAGTGCTGGGTGAAGGTCTACCACATATGGTAGAGTCCAGTGCTAGGTGAAGGTCTCCCACATATGGTAGAGTCCAGTGCTGGGTGAAGGTCTACCACATATGTTTAATATAAATCTCATAAGATGAGCTACTTCTGTTTCTTTCCAGCGATGACTCAAGGAGTTACCCTCAGTGAGTGTGTGGTCCTGCTGACTCAACAACGCTGGTGGTCCTGCTGACTCAACAACGCAGGTGGTCCGGCTGACTCAACAACGCTGGTGGTCCTGCTGACTCAACAACGCAGGTGGTCCGGCTGACTCAACAACGCTGGTGGTCCTGCTGACTCAACAACGCTGGTGGTCCTGCTGACTCAACAACGCTGGTGGTCCTGCTGACTCAACAACGCTGGTGGTCCGGCTGACTCAACAACGCTGGTGGTCCTGCTGACTCAACAACGCTGGTGGTCCGGCTGACTCAACAACGCTGGTGGTCCTGCTGACTCAACAACGCTGGTGGTCCTGCTGACTCAACAACGCAGGTGGTCCGGCTGACTCAACAACGCTGGTGGTCCTGCTGACTCAACAACGCAGGTGGTCCTGCTGACTCAACAACGCTGGTGGTCCTGCTGACTCAACAACGCTGGTGGTCCTGCTGACTCAACAACGCTGGTGGTCCTGCTGACTCAACAACGCAGGTGGTCCTGCTGACTCAACAACGCTGGTGGTCCTGCTGACTCAACAACGCTGGTGGTCCTGCTGACTCAACAACGCTGGTGGTCCTGCTGACTCAACAACGCTGGTGGTCCTGCTGACTCAACAACGCTGGTGGTCCGGCTGACTCAACAACGCTGGTGGTCCTGCTGACTCAACAACGCTGGTGGTCCGGCTGACTCAACAACGCAGGTGGTCCTGCTGACTCAACAACGCTGGTGGTCCTGCTGACTCAACAACGCTGGTGGTCCTGCTGACTCAACAACGCAGGTGGTCCTGCTGACTCAACAACGCTGGTGGTCCTGCTGACTCAACAACGCTGGTGGTCCTGCTGACTCAACAACGCTGGTGGTCCTGCTGACTCAACAACGCTGGTGGTCCTGCTGACTCAACAACGCTGGTGGTCCTGCTGACTCAACAACGCTGGCCTTTACAGCGATATATGTTTTAATATATATTTAAAATATTAATACGCTTCATAACTTTTGTAAAAGCAAATATAGATCAACCTTCTGAAGAGAGAAGAATAACTTTACTATATGAGAAGAATAACTGAAGAACATCAGTCCTTGGTCAGTTGCTCAAGGACTGATGCGTATTACATGACAATATGACGTATTCCATGACAATATGATGTATTACATGACAATATGACGTATTCCATGACAATATGACGTATTCCATGACAATATGATGTATTCCATGACAATATGACGTATTCCATGACAATATGATGTATTCCATGACAATATGATGTATTACATGACAATATGATGTATTCCATGACAATATGACGTATTCCATGACAATATGATTTATTCCATGACAATATGATGTATTCCATGACAATATGATGTATTCCATGACAATATGATGTATTCCATGACAATATGACGTATTCCATGACAATATGATGTATTCCATGACAATATGATGTATTCCATGACAATATGACGTATTCCATGACAATATGACGTATTCCATGACAATATGACGTATTCCATGACAATATGACGTATTCCATGACAATATGACGTATTCCATGACAATATGACGTATTCCATGACAATATGATGTATTCCATGACAATATGATGTATTCCATGACAATATGATGTATTCCATGACAATATGACGTATTTCATGACAATATGATGTATTCCATGACAATATGATGTATTCCATGACAATATGATGTATTCCATGACAATATGATGTATTCCATGACAATATGATGTATTCCATGACAATATGATGTATTCCATGACAATATGACGTATTTCATGACAATATGATGTATTCCATGACAATATGATGTATTCCATGACAATATGATGTATTCCATGACCTATACACCATAATGTCAATCCCAACGTAGACAAGTATTTGTTTACTGCTGGACTGATCTGAAAAAAGGCAGAAAAGATTTACAGAGGTAAGAAAAGTGTGAGGCATAGCGTAGGGCACCTACCTTGGTCGTCGAGGCAGAGCCCAGGGACTGGAGCCCACACCACCACCACCAACACCACTGTCACACTCAACATGTCCGGGAGACCCCCTCTCTCCCCCCCCTTACTGATATCCTACACTCACAACCTTATATTTTCAACACTTTTACAATACACAAGTAATTTACAGCCACTATTTTATCAAACTCTTTCGGTAATGTTAACACTGAATTAATTTCTTTTTTTGCCGACCTGATGAGAAATATTTCAGTCTGGCTGAGAATTATGAGACATGAACTTTATCTTAGATTACTTTATCTTAGAGTTGAACAGCTGTTTGATCCACAACAGGAGGACTGTTCCCTACCAACCACAGCACAAGACACTGCCGTTAATAACTAAAATATTTCCCTCAAAAACAGACATGTGAATTTTTTTGTGTACTATATATATATTTACTATACACCACGAAACACGAGCTTACAATATTATTCCTCAATTTTATATCACTTTACAAATATTTAAATATTTCTTTTCTGAGAGAAGTTATGTTTTTTCCACAAGTTACAAGGATATGATTTTGTCCTGATTAGCACAAACTTAAGGAACTTGTTAAGTTGCTGCAATTGGCACGGGTACGAGAGTGTGTCTGAGGAGTGAGACGCCGGGAGACTTGGCCAGACCCGCCGGGAGCAACAGAGCCACCTGCCTGACTGGCACCCACACAGAGTCCGCGACACCGCACCTCCAGGCACGCTGGAGTCCAGGTGATCACTGCGGCACTCACCCAGTGCTTCCTTCCACACGCGCCTGGCCGGCCCCTGCGCCTGCTCCAGCCCACCCACCCTCGCACCGTGTGTACCACCCACCCTCGCACCATGTGTGTACCACCCACCCTCGCACCGTGTGTGTGTACCACCCACCCTCGCACAGCCCACCCAACCTCATACCCTGTGTACTACAGCCCACCCACTTTCGCACCACGTGTACTACAGCCCACCCACCCTCGCACTGCGTGTACTACAGCCCACCCAACCTCACATCGCGTGTACTACAGCCCACCCAACCTCACACCCTGTGTACTACAGCCCACCCAACCTCACACCGTGTGTACTACAGCCCACTCAACCTCACACTGTGTGTACTACTGCCCACCCAAACTCATACCCTGTGTACTACAGCCCACCCAACCTCACATCTTGTGTACTACAGCCCACCCAACCTCACATCTTGTGTACTACGGCCCACCCAACCTCACATCTTGTGTACTACAGCCCACCCAACCTCACATCTTGTGTACTACGGCCCACCCAACCTCACATCTTGTGTACTACAGCCCACCCAACCTGTGTACTACGGCCCACCCAACCACACATCTTGTGTACTACAGCCTACCCAACCTTTCACCATGTGCAACACTGCCAATATCACTTTCTCATGCATTCCATTTATTAAGTACTCTGACATTAAAAAGTTCTCTCCAATGTGAAGAAGATAAGTCATAATAATGTGACTGAAGATGTGAAGACTTAACCAGACATCAGAAGATGAGGGGACGACGATTTTTCGTCGTCTCCCATAATGATGACCCATATGGGTCGTATGGGACGTCGAAGCGTCGTCGTTTAGGCATCTGCTGGTGTGTGGTTTAGTTTTCTTTCTAATGTCTCTGTGGGTCATTTGGGTACTCAACTTCCACCTTTATTCCCTTGGGCGATGTTGTTGTTGTTTTAGATTCAGCTACTCGGAAGAAAATGTCCATGTAGCACGGGCTATAGTGAGCCCGTAATTGAGTTCGGTTATGCACGATAACCTTGTTACTGTGATATCTGGGTCAAAGTGTTAGGTGAAGGTAGAGTTTCCTTCTTTTCGCACTGGTTTAACTTTTTGTTTTAATAACGTTATCTTGGAGGCGGATGTAGATGAACAATGTTCACTCGTGTGTCCCATTCTTCATCTGCTTTTTTAATCGTTGTAGTCCCTTTGGACTTTACATTTAATGCTGCTGCGCATGTTGGATGAATGTTGAGTTTGATGCGCAGGGCTTCAGTTGCTTCACATTCCTGTAAGTAATGCAATAGTGGCGCATCTGCTTCTGTTCCACAGATATGACACTCTTTAACTATTGGGTTTATTACCTCCCAGCAGCACTTGTAACCAAGTCTGAGTCTGTGTATGGCTACTGCAATGTCTCTGGATATCTTTTTGTCAGGCTTGAAAAAGTAGTACCCAGTGGCTTGTTCGTTCCATATCGCAGTGAATCTTCCTTCAGCTACTTTGGCTCTGTGGCGACTTTTGATAATTGGGAGTATTTTCTTAATTTTCTCCTTAATCTGTGACAAACTTGGAGGTATTTTAACCTTTACAACAGGAAGAGCAAGGGCAGTTTATGCTAGTGAGTCTGCCTTTTCATTACCATCTACGCCAGTGTAACTTGGTATTCAATTTAGAGTGATTGACAGCCCTAAATTGTGTGCTTCCTTTCCTATATGTAGGATTTCTGAGATGAGTTTTATATTATCTCGGTGCTGGCTGGATAACAATGCCTGGAGCGAAGATTTAGAGTCGGTATGAATGATGATTTCTTTTAAATTATTCTCAATTGCATAATTTATGACCTCCTTCAGGGCATATAATTCAGTTTACAATGTAGAGCACCCACTATTCATGCTCCACTAAGCTTCATGTTTTTTTGTGTAAATTGCTGTGCCGGCGGAATCTCTTTCTTTCCATCTGTGAAGATGTGAGTGGTTGTCGGTCTTGAGATGGTTCCCATTTGTTGTTCCATGATTGCCTTGAGCGTCTGAGAGTCAAAAGCTGATTTTTAAACTGGTAATCCTTCAATGATTATCTTTAGACTCAATTCTTCTAATGGACGAGGCTGCCGAAAGTGTTGATATGGTCTATCTTCTTTGTTTCTAATGATCCGTTTCAAGTTAACTTGCTCTAGAATCTTGACCAGATTATCCGTCCATGCATTTGTTCTATATTGAAGGTTTCTGTAAAGCGATCTGTGTCGCTTGATTGACAGTCTGGTGACGGTTCCAACACGTTTTGCTGTTATGGTGGCTATTTTTTGTTTGATCCTGTTTTCTAAGGTTAGCAAGTTTGTTTCCATTCTTAGATTCTCTCGCTGCTTCCACGTCGGTGCTCCCAGCATGGTTGTGAGGGCATCATTTTGTGACACTGGGTTTCTCCCCATTGGTTATGACTGAGGGATGTAAGAGCAGGAGCAGCATAGTCAATGAGTGACCAAACTGCTTGAACGTAGTACATTTTGAGTACTGGTAGAGATGCACCATCTCTAAGACTTGTCAGGGAGTTTCTTGCCTTGCAAAGCTGACGAAGATATTTAATTTCTTGAGTGAATTTCAACTATTATGAGTCCTAGGTATTGAAAAAGAGGTAACCCACTCAATTTCGGGTCCTTGTATTGCGAGTCTGATGACTTGAGTTCCCATTTTAACGGCCATTGCTTTTGTTTTATTGCTGTTTATTTTCACTGCTATGCGTTCTGCTTTGCTGTTGATGATGTCAAGGCATTTTTGTGCATGGTTCTTGGCGTCTTTGCCATTAATGATGACTGCAAAGTCATCTGCATAGTTAAGCATTTTGACTTTTGGTAACTTGAGCTTCATGAATTGTTCCATAAGACAGTTGAAGAGGAAGGGGTTTAGTATTCCTCCCTGCGGAGTCCCATTTTTGAGCCTCTTTGGGAGGCTGTTTTACTTGGAATTTGACTTGAGCCTCACTGTTAAGCACCCTTACTTTAGCAAAGGCAAGAGCATGTTCTTTTATTTCCTTATCCTCTAAGCAGCACAGTATAGCTGGAGCATTGGCTGGCTCAAAGGCTTTTTCAAGGTCCAGAAAAATAGGGATTCCTAGGTTGTCATTGATATGATCCAGGAGGGAAGAAGGGCATTCTGTGATTCCAACTCCTTTTTGGAAAGCAAACATAGTTTGGTTGTGGGAACAGACTTGTGAGATATATATTTAATTTATATGAATTTATATGGAATTTATATTTACGTTAATTTATATCTTTCGATAGCAATTGGTATGATGTTAAGTTGCCTATATTTCTGCAATAATCTCACAAGTCAATCCTTACACATTAGGGGGGTTTATATTAAATTTAGATATATGCAGCCAATCATACTACAGTATTAACTACATATATTAGTAAATAAATTGGAGGTGCTTTATCTTACTGTACAACAGGCTTAGTCCACCAGGTATAACTAGGATGTAGACACCAAATTATTCTCGTGTGAGGCTAGCTTCCATCACCCATAGTAACTGATGTACCAAGATTAATTCTTGCTTCCTCTTCTTGTTCCTGTCAAAGGGCACTAGCTGTCAAGCCGGAATCCTAATATATGACAGCTATATCAAAGAAAACACTGTATGTTAGATAAGGACCAAGGCTTAATTACCTGTGTTGAGTCGATCGTTTGTGTTCTAACCGGAATTAATCATATTTACCTAACATTACTGGCCAATAATGACTTAGATAAGATTTCGGAAAGACACTTCCCTTGTGGTTGATGACAGCGTGTTGATGATGGTAGAACACTTTGATCTCCATAACACTTCGTCCAAGAGAATTATAGGAGCGAAACTTGCTCCAGCGACTCTGGTCTAACAAACATTGGCTGACCTCCCCACACCACTGACGCCTTGGCACTCCTTGTCCAATGTAAATAAGTGATAGAAGGGGTCACATTTTACTTAATTTTGATACTGATATTTAAGTTAACTCAAATGAGATGTTTTTATGATGTAATAAGTCCAAAGACTAATGTATTTAAGAATAATTCCCAACAGAATAGCTGGTGAATTTATATTACTATGTGGAAATGATATCCCATTTTCTATTGATGGAAAACTCCACTACAAGCTACATTTTCTGTGGATAACTTATGTATACAACACAGCAGCAATATTATCTGCCTATTGTATGTAATATTATTAAATTGTGTCGGGTTTTCCGACATTGGTGCAGTGGATTGGCTTTCCAGTCAGTTCGATTAATAAACATTCTTTCTGCAGTTTTGACCAGACAGCTTGTTAATAAGACGGTTCGTGGATTACCTGTGTCTGGGTTTTGGAATTGTAACTATAATGGCTCTATTCCAAGAAAGTGGTCGAGTTCTTGTCACCCATACCCTGTTGATGAAATTCAAGAAGGCTTCTTCACCCTTTACTGCTAGCTTGGCCAGCATGTTGTAAGTGAATTTGTCCTCACCTGGAGCTGTGTTTTTAGTTTTCTTTATATGTCCTACGAGTTCTTTCAGATTGATAGGCTGGTCTAGTTCGTCAGGTAAGGCTAAAGCATCGTCTATTTATTCCATCTTGTTACTTGAAGTCTTTGTTGGTGAGTCAGAGTTGCATGAGGAAGCTGAGTGGAACCGGCTCTTGAAGCAAATTGATTTGCTAATCTTACTGCTTTTTGTTCTGGATAAACATGATGGGGGGAGCAGGAGGCGTTTTTCCTTTAGCCCTGTTAATCTGCCTCCAGATGTCGCCAAAGGATGTATGTGGATTTACCTTGGCAAACCACTCGAGCCACTTTTCTTCTTTGCTTTTTATTGTTTCTTCATGCACATGATCTCGGACAGCTTTAAGACGTCCTAGATTAGATTGGGTTCAGTCTCTTCTGATTTTCATTCATGCACAATATAGTGTGTTATGTATTTCTTTAATCCTATCACAGTAATACTAATGGTTCTTTTGTTGTTGGGTAATTGATTTTCTCTTGGGGATGGCGTGATTTGTTGCTCTATGTATTGCATTTACTAAACTTTTTTCCATTTCTTCGGTTTTGTCAAGAGGGGTTTAGTTGTGGTGCCAAGTTTTGAGAGATTCCTGAAACTTCGTCTAATCTGCTTTGATAAAATCCCATCCGGATTCGGGGGCTGGAGTTCTGTGAGGTAGTGCTATATTAATATCTGTTTTTGTAGCAAAGTGGTCACAAGTCGGTTCCGTCTAGTTAAGCAGACTGACTTCAGGCACTTCATCCAAAAGGTTTTCAATATGTCTTCCGTTGGCGTCGGTTCTTGGTGAATCAAGTAGTAATTCACTATGGGCATAGAAGTCACCCGAGATTATAGTAGGTTTGGTGACTACTATTTCAAAGATTGCAGAGATCCATATCGTGTTCTGTATGGCTCCTGTGTACATTGAAGATGGAGAGCATTGGTTTTCTCTTAGAGAGATTATCTCCCATAATTTCGATGTCCTCACCACAGTTAGGCAGGTCTGTGATTACCGTCGCATTCATGTGATTTCTTACTAGTACTGAAGTGCCTCTGGTGCCACCTTGTGCAATTAGGCAGTGGAAACCTTGATATTTTGGGATATTGATGTTTCTTTTAGTCCTGGTGGGACTAGGACTAGTCCCTCCAGGGAGCTTAGGAATTGCCACTTAGGAATGGGAGCCGGTCGGCCGAGTGGACAGCACGCTGGACTTGTCATCCTGTGGTCCCGGGGTCGATCCCGGGCGCCGGCGAGAAACCATGGGCAGAGTTTCTTTCACCCTATGCCCCTGTTACCTAGCAGTAAAATAGGTACCTGGGTGTTAGTCAGCTGTCACGGGCAGCTTCCTGGGGGTGGAGGCCTGGTCGAGGACCGGGCCGCGGGGACACTAAAAAAAAAAGCCCCGAAATCATCTCAAGATAATCTCAAGATAACCTGGTGAGTGTTTCTTGAAGTAAAACAATATCAAGGTTGTCCTTGAGAAGCACTGCTCTGAATGTTTGTGCTTTTTTTTTTAATCCGTGGGTATTACATTGTATAATCTTGAGATTGTCTATTATTCTGTTAAAGTTGAATCCATTGAGTCCATTTTGGTTTATAATGTGCTGATTTCTCCGACGGCTTGTGACTTCTTTGTCGGAGTGGAGACTGCCATTGGGTGCTGAAAGATTTCAGTTTCGTCACCTTCTTCGAATTCTGATTCGTCGACATTTTCCATTAGGGCTTGTTGAAGTGTGGAAGAAATAAATTCAGTAGATTGTTTTTTACCTCTGATAAAATTTCTTTCCTTGACTGAGGGTTTGCTCTGTTCCGGTGCTTGGAATGCTTTGTCACTTTGTTTAAGTGTCACTTTGTCACTTGAATGGTAATGGTCACTTGGAGGCAATTGCAGGTGTATTCATTTTGCTGTCCTGATCTGTTTGGTTGTTGTTGCCTTGTGAAGTAGTGCTCTGTTTTCTCCAGTTATTCGAGGTCCGGTTATTGCTTAGACTGGAAGGAATTGGAGTTTTAGTCTGCTGCTAAATTTTGTTTATTTGGACATTCCGAGGAGTGTTCCACTGGCGTTTAACTGAGGGTCTGGTAGTTTGTGGTCTTGGATTTCTGGCTTTGTGTTGCTGGGAAGATTTGAGTACGAGTACCCTTGTGCGATTACCATCCATATTAAATAATCCGTTCTTATCTACCCTGTCAATTCACCTGTGAATTTTGCATTGGGTGATCATCGCTTAAATACGATTCTGTCTTCCAGAAACGCGAGGGGCAATTCACGCAGCCTTTCCTCATAATTCATGCCTCTTAGTTCTGGGACTAGAGTAGTGGCATACATCTGAACTTTCTCCAGCTTTGTCTCGTGCTTGATAAGGTATGGATTCTATGCTGGGGCCGCATACTGCAGGATTCGAATTACATATTTGGTATACAAGGTTCTAAATTATTCCTAATACAAGATTCTAAAGGCTAAAGCTGGATAAATATGTTAGCCAGCTTTGTATACGCCGCTGATGATATTATTTTGAAGTGAGCTTCAGGAGATAGGTTTGACTTGATATCAATTCCTAGATCTTTCTCTCTTTCATTTCATGAAGGACTTTGTCCCCCATTCGGTACCCTGTGTCTGGCCTCTTGTTTCCTCCACCTAGTTTCATTACCAAACATTTACTTCGATTTACCTTTAGTAGCAAATTGTTGGACCATTCCTTCAGTTTTTCTAGGTCATCTGGTACCTTGCCTCCTTCCTCGGTCTTAATTCTCCTCATAATTTTTGCATCATCAGCAAACATTATGAGGAACGAGTCTATTCCCTCTGGGAGATCATATACATATGTCAGAAACAGTATAGGTCCAAAGACTGATCCCTGGTGGGCGCCACTGGTGACGTCGCTCCACTTTGTGACCTAACCCCTCACAGTGCAACCCGTCCTTTTATAAAATAACGTAGCTTTTCGCTCGTATGCGCGCAATGGCCAAAAACGGACGTAATTTTAAATTAAATCGGCTTATGAAAGTGACGTACTGTCCCATTTTTCTGTTCGAGTCCTCTGGCTTACTCGGCTAGGTTAGGAGAGGAAACTTTCAATTAATGTTTTCATGACGTTTTGAAATCTTAAGAGAATTTCCTGCCGTCCTAACCTACCAGAGGACCCCTTAACTTGCTGTTTTTTGGGAAAAAAATCCAATTTTTTTTAATTATTTTCTATTTTCAAATTACGTTCATTTTCGGCCATACGAGCAAACGGTCAAATTCAGACGTAATTTGTAAAGGACATTTTCGTGTGAATCGCTGTCTTCTGTTGCTTAGGTACTCCCTTATCCAATGGAGTACCTTCATTTTTACTCCTGCCTGCACCTACAAGTTGTGCACTGGTCTCCAATCGGTTACTGTTTTTTTTTTTTTTGGGGGGGGGGGGGCAAAAAATATGCAGAGTGCCTACCCTTCTCTTTCTTGCCTGATCTTTGTTGCCTGGTCATAGATTTCAAGTAGTGACCTGCTGTTGCCCTCATCTCTATAGTTACCTGTTGTCCTCGTCTATGAAGGTACCGGCTTTTGTTCTCATCTTTGTCGTTACTTGTTGTTCTCATCTTTCTAGTTTCCTGTTATTTTCCTCATCTATGATGTTACTTATTATTGTTCACAATTATATACCTATTTATTATTGTCCTCATTTCAATAAAGAACTGCTATTCTCCTTATTTCCCTTGGTGACATCTTTTCAGAATTAAAAATCCTTGCTCTCATCTCCCTGTTACTAGTTACATCCTACAGCTAGTTTATAATAGAGAGGCTCAGTTATTCATGCCTTCTGGCCTATATAATATTTATCATTAATAATTTAGAGGAAATTATTCTTCGTAACATGAAATAACAATTATAATTTCTGATGAATGTCAAGGGACCTTTTAATTACTGGCTGAGGTTCATTGTCCTCCACGCTGCCGCTCTGATGTAGAGGTTGTTGTTAGTGTTGTTAGTGGTGGTGTTGTTAGTGTTGTTAGTGGTGGTGTTGTTAGTGTTGTTAGTGTTGTTAGTGGTGGTGTTGTTAGTGTTGTTAGTGGTGGTGTTGTTAGTGTTGTTAGTGGTGGTGTTGTTAGTGTTGTTAGTGGTGGTGTTGTTAGTGTTGTTAGTGGTGGTGTTGTTAGTGTTGTTAGTGGTGGTGTTGTTAGTGGTAGTGTTGTTAGTGGTGGTGATGTTAGTGTTGTTAGTGGTGTTGTTAGTGTTGTTAGTGGTGGTGTTGTTAGTGTTGTTAGTGGTGGTGTTGTTAGTGGTGGTGATGTTAGTGTTGTTAGTGGTGGTGTTGTTAGTGTTGTTAGTGGTGGTGTTGTTAGTGATGGTGATGTTAGTGTTGTTAGTGGTGGTGTTGTTAGTGTTGTTAGTGGTAGTGTTGTTAGTGTTGTTAGTGGTGGTGATGTTAGTGTTGTTAGTGGTAGTGTTGTTAGTGGTAGTGTTGTTAGTGTTGTTAGTGGTGGTGTTGTTAGTGTTGTTAGTGGTGGTGATGTTAGTGTTGTTAGTGGTGGTGTTGTTAGTGTTGTTAGTGGTAGTGTTGTTAGTGTTGTTAGTGGTAGTGTTGTTAGTGTTGTTAGTGGTGGTGGTGTTAGTGTTGTTAGTGGTGGTGATGTTGTTAGTGTTGTTAGTGGTGGTGTTGTTAGTGTTGTTAGTGGTGGTGATGTTAGTGTTGTTAGTGGTGGTGATGTTAGTGTTGTTAGTGGTAGTGTTGTTAGTGTTGTTAGTGGTAGTGTTGTTAGTGTTGTTAGTGGTGGTGTTGTTAGTGTTGTTAGTGGTGGTGATGTTAGTGTTGTTAGTGGTGGTGATGTTAGTGTTGTTAGTGGTGGTGTTGTTAGTGTTGTTAGTGGTGGTGATGTTAGTGTTGTTAGTGGTGGTGTTGTTAGTGTTGTTAGTGGTGGTGTTGTTAGTGTTGTTAGTGGTGGTGGTGTTGTTAGTGTTGTTAGTGGTGGTGTTGTTAGTGTTGTTAGTGGTGGTGATGTTAGTGTTGTTAGTGGTAGTGTTGTTAGTGTTGTTAGTGGTAGTGTTGTTAGTGGTGGTGTTGGTGCTGTAGTTGTTATTTGTGTTGGTGGTGTTGTTGTTGTTTGTGTTGGTGCTGTTGTTGTTATTGTTGTTTTTGTTGTTGCTGTTGTTGTTATTTGTGTTGTTGGTGGTGATGTTGTTGTTTGTGCTGGTGATATTGTTGTTGATGTTGTCTTTGTGCTTTTGTTGTTTGTGTTGTTGTTGTTGTTGTCTTGGTGCGTTTGTTGCGGTTGTTGTTTTTGTTGGTTTTGGTGAGGCTTTTGTTGATGCTGCTCTTGTTGCTGTTGTTGGTGATGCTATTGTTATTGTTGTTGTTGCTGATATTGTTGATTCTGCTGTTGTTAATGCTGCTGCTGTTGGTGGTGGTGGTGCTTTTGTTGTTGCTGTTGAAGTTGTTGACTCTGCTCTTGTTTTTGTTGATGCTGCTGTTGCTGTTCCTGTTATAGTTATTGTTACTGCTATTGGTACTGTTGTTGATGCTGCTGTTGCTGCTACTATTGTTGTTGGTGCTACTGCTATTGTTGTTGAGGCTTCTGTTGTTGATGGTCCTGCTGTTGCTGTTGATGTTGTTGTAGTTGTTAGTGTTGTTGTCTTTATTGTCGGTGCTGTTGTTGTTGGTACTGTTGTTCTTATTGTTGGTGCTGTTGTTGTTATTGTTGGTGTTGTTGTTGGTGGTGTTGTTGTTATTGTTGGTGTTGATGTTGGTGGTGTTGTTGCTGTTATTGTTGGTGCTGTTGTTGTTATTGTTGGTCGTGTTGTTGTTGTTGTTGGTGTTGTTGTTGTTATTGTTGGTGCTGTTGTTGTTATTGTTGGTCGTGTTGTTGTTGTTGTTGGTGTTGTTGTTGTTATTGTTGGTGCTGTTGTTGTTATTGTTGGTGTTGTTGTTGTTGTTGTTGGTGTTGTTGTTATTGTTGGTGCTGTTGTTGTTGGTACTGTTGTTGTTATTGTTGGTGTTGTTGTTGGTGGTGTTGCTGTTATTGTTGGTGTTGTTGTTGGTGGTGTTGTTGTTGTTATTGTTGGTGCTGTTATTGTTGGTGCTGTTGTTGTTATTGTTGGTGTTGTTGTTGGTGGTGTTGTTGTTGTTATTGTTGGTGCTGTTGTTGTTATTGTTGGTGGTGTTGTTGTTGTTATTGTTGGTGGTGTTGTTGTTATTGTTGGTGGTGTTGTTGTTGGTGGTGTTGTTGTTATTGTTGGTGGTGTTGTTGTTGGTGGTGTTGTTGTTATTGTTGGTGTTGTTGTTGGTGGGGCTGTTGTTGGTGTTGTTGTTGTTGTTGTTGTTGTTGGTGTTGTTGTTGTTATTGTTGGTGCTGTTGTTGTTGGTGCTGTTGTTGTTATTGTTGTTGTTGTTGATGCTGTTGTTGTTATTGTTGGTGCTGTTGTTGTTATTGTTGGTCCTGTTGTTGTTGGTGCTGTTGTTGTTATTGTTGGTCCTGTTGTTGTTGGTGCTGTTGTTGTTGGTGCTGTTGTTGTTATTGTTGTTGTTATTGTTGGTGATGTTGTTGTTGGTGCTGTTGTTGTTGGTGCTGTTGTTGTTATTGTTGTTGTTAATGCTGATGTTGTTCTTGGTGGTACTCTTGTTGATGTTAATGCTGTTCTTGTTGTTACATTTTTGTTAATTTACTGCTGTTCTTGATGCAGTAGCTGCTGTTGTTGTTGCTACATTTTTGGTACCGTTGCTGTTGTTGTTGTTGATGTAGTGGCTGTTGTTGCTGCTGCTATTTTGTTATAATTACTACTGTTGTTGATTCAGTGGTTGTTCCTGTTGCTGCATTTTACCATTGGCTGTTGTTAATGCTACCTTTTTGCTATAGATGGTGCTGTTGTTGACGCAATGGCTGTTGTTGTTGTTGTTGTTGCATCTGTTTTGCTATATTAGCTGTTGTTATTGCTGCATTTGTCGATGTTGTGGTTGTTGTTGTTGTTTATATTTTTGTTGACGCAGTGTCTGTTGTTGTTGCTGCTATTTGTTTTTACTGTTATTTATTTTGTTGCTGCTACTGTTGCTTCCGTTGTTGCTTCAGTTGCTGTTGCTCCTGCTGCTACTATTATTGCTGCTGCTGCTACTGCTGCTGCTGCTGCTGTTGATGATGATGATGCTACTGATGCAACAGTCGTTGCTATTATCTCGTTGATGATGTTGATGTTGGTGCTGCTGTTGCTGCAGTTGTTATTTTTGTTGTTCTTATCGCTCCTGTTACAACTGTTGTTCTTATTCCAGCTGCTGAAGTTGTTGTTGTATTCTCTCTTACTATTGGTGGTGGTATTGTTGTTAGTTTGTTATTTATGCGGCTGTTATTAATGCAGTTGCGGATTTTGCGTCTGTTGTTTCTGATTTTTCTGTTGCTGCTGCTGTCGCTGCGGTTGCATCTGCGGTTGATGTTGCTGCTGTTGCTTCACCTATTGCTGTTGCAACTGTTACCCAAACTGCTGCTGCTGCTGCTGCTGCTGCTGCTGCTGCTGCTGCTGCTGCTGTACCTTCTGTGTCTACTGATATTGCGGCCGGTTTTGCAACGTTTTCTGCTTCTATCATTGCTGCTGCAACTGTTGCTACTGCTATTTTCCTCAGTGATTTTTGTTGCTGCTTCAGCTGTTGTTGCAACAGCGGGTGACGTTACTGTGGTGGATGCATGTTTTCCTGTTGTCACTGTTGAGGTTACCATTGTTGATGCATGTGTTCTTGTTGTCCCCGTTGAGGTTACCGTTGTTGATGCATGTGTTCCTGTTGTCACCGTTGGGGGTACCGTTGATGATGCATGTGTTCCTGTTGTAACCGTTGGGGTTACCGTTGTTGATGCTTGTGTTTCTCTTGTCCCCGTTAGGGTTACCGTTGATGATGCATGTGTTCCTGTTGTCCCCGTTAGGGTTACCGTTGATGATGCATGTGTTCCTGTTGTAACCGTTGGGGTTACCGTTGTTGATGCATGTGTTCCTGTTGTCCCCGTTGAGGTTACTGTTGTTGATGCATATGTTCCTGTTGTCCCCGTTTGGGTTACCGTTGATGATGCATGTGTTCCTGTTGTAACCGTTGGGGTTACCGTTGTTGATACATGTGTTCCTGTTGTCCCCGTTTGGGTTACCGTTGATGTTGTATGTGTTCCTGTTGTAACCGTTGGGGTTACCGTTGTTGATGCATGTGTTCCTGTTGTCCCCGTTTGGGTTACCGTTGATGATGCATGTGTTCCTGTTGTAACCGTTGGGGTTACCGTTGTTGATGCATGTGTTCCTGTTGTAACCGTTGGGGTTACCGTTGTTGATGCATGTGTTCCTGTTGTCCCCGTTTTGGTTACCGTTGATGATGCATGTGTTCCTGTTGTAACCGTTGGGGTTACCGTTGTTGATGCATGTGTTCCTGTTGTCCCCGTTGACGTTACTGTTGTTGATGCATGTGTTCCTGTTGTCCCCGTTTGGGTTACCGTTGGTGATGCATGGGTTCCTGTTGTCACCGTTGAGGATACCGTTGATGATGCATATGTTCCTGTTGTCCCCGTTGGGGATGCCGTTGGGCACATCCTCGCTCTCAAACCTAAAATCCTCGTTAACTATTCTCTTTGTTTCTAATATTAAATATTTAACGTAAAGTTTTGGGGAATTCATTCATGAAAGCGTTTAATTAACATTCCCCCCTGACTGTTTATTATCTATCTCATACACCTGTGCATTTATAATTCATTTGGACAGGGACAGGAAGCCAACATATGTCTATACAGTAAAGAAAATGTTTTCTCCTCTGTGTGCTGTTTGTCTGTTGGAAGTCACTCGCTAACCTCACTCAAATTGACAGAAGGAGTGGTCTGGGGTACGGGATGAACATAGGCTGGTCAGGGTTGTCACAATTCCAATGGGAACAGCGTAGCAGGGGGTCACATTCATACCCCCACGACGATGTTTGACACTGTCCGGGCCAGTTACACCGCTAAATATTTTCAAAACAAACTTTTCGAAACTTACTTTGTCTCATAGTAATATACACCATAAATCACTGATCTCGGGAAGATTAACATAAATTTCCTTCTATCAATAATTTGCCCGTACTCGCATAGACTCTTTCACAGCTTCAAAGGTTTATCAAGCCAAGGGCGTTTATCAGACTAAAGGGATAGCTAGTCCCTTTTCAGCATTTCTTATCATTGGTATCACTGGGAGGCGGCTCACTAGCGGCCTCCCACACACTACACTACAGTATTAGTCTTTTTTTACGAGACGGACAGTGACAGGCAAATACAAAAACAGAGACAAACAAAAATAGAGACAGAGACGGAGACAGATAGACAGAGACAGACAACAGATAGATGCATGGGTAGATGGATAGAAAGATAGAGACATGGATTGATGGATAAATATATGGAAAAATTGATGGATACATGGATAGACAGATGAGTAAGTGAATGGATGAACATAAAGATGAGTAAGTGAATGGATGACTATAAAGATGAGAAGATGGATGGATAGATTGATAGTTGTATAGACTGATATATAGAGGCATAAATAGATGGATAGATACGTCGATACATAGATAGATAGTTGGATTGATATATATGGATAGATAGGCAGATAGATGGATGGACAGATGGACTGTTGTATAGATGAATGGATAAATTAATAGATGGATAAGTAAATTATTTGAAGAATAGGTTGGTGGATGGATAAATTGATAGATGCATGGATAGATTGATGAATAAAGCTGGATAGATGGATAGATTGCTAAATAGATAGGTGTATAAATAGATTGACAGATGGATGTATAGATAGATGGATCTATAGAAGGACAGATAGGTTGACAGACAGGTAGAAGAATATATAGATGAATGAATGCATAGACGGAGAAATATACGAATGGATGGATAAATTGATACATGGATGGATAGATAAACAGATATATGAATGAATATATAAATGAACAAAAGAGCATCAGGTAAATATAAATCTATACTGAGAGAGAGAAGCTTTCATTAAAGGCTCACTAATCATTTATGGCGTCGTTCTTGAACATTTTGAAGCTCTTCCTGGTTTATATCATTATTTTGTCTGTTAGTGGCCAGAAGTGTAGAAAATTCGTAACCAATGTCCACTTTCTTCAGAGGCAGATAAATGGAATTAATGTCCAAATTAACATGAAGTTTTACATGATGTTAATAGGAACTTGGTACTTTCTGTTCCGAGTTGCTGAATCAAAACCAACAACAACAAGAAAAACAACAACCTGTAGGTTACTCTTAACATTAAGTCGCTGCTGGAAGGTATTTTTGTCAGATACATGAGAACGGACAAAATGCCAGGAATCACGTGCTTTTGATAAAAACAAATAAGGGATATCCTTCTTCATCACAGTGTAAAGAAAGAGATGAGGTCCACACAGAGTTGATGCCCCGTCCGAGCAAGCTTCAAATCAACTCCAATATTGCCAAAACATTCTTTGAGGTGTTGATACAAGGCTTCAGTGGTAGTGCTTGTGAGCAAAGCTAGTCCCATAAATTGAGGTAAAATCCAACTGTGTTTAGATTTATAATATCGGATACAGACACACAAATGTTTTTCACACGTAAAATCTCTCTACTCACCTATAAGTAGTTTACTGGAGGCCCATCACTACATATTGTTACTTTCCACCAAATAGTTAAGTACTATAATTTCATGAGGATTGATTGCTTGTATTCTGGAGCCGGTCGGCCGAGCGGACAGCACGTTGGACTTGTGATCCTGTGGTCCCGGGTTCGATCCCGGGCGCCGGCGAGAAACAATGGGCAGAGTTTCTTTCACCCTATGCCCCTGTTACCTAGCAGTAAAATAGGTACCTGGGTGTTAGTCAGCTGTCACGGGCTGCTTCCTGGGGGTAGAGGCCTGGTCGAGGACCGGGCCGCGGGACACTAAAAAGCCCCGAAATCATCTCAAGATAACTTGTATAGACATATCCCGGGATGAAGCATTACTAGCAACTAAGGTTGGGCGGTCGTCTCCCCTGGGGAGGATTACCTTATACATGTACGTCTTCTTTCGGTAATATAAACGGAAAATCAGGAACATTATCGTGAATTCTAATCAAAACACATTGACTTTAATCATTTGTATTGGAAACAACATTTAATTATCTTACCTTGTTGTTACCATATATTTCCAATTTTCCGAGGATCAACGTCCCCAGGGGCCGGTTTCTGAGCAGGCCTTCTTTCGCGGTCTGGTTAACCAGGCAGTTGGACGCAGCTGTGATTTACATTACATTATTACTGCATAAATAATAAGTCATTGACTATCTTAACATTGGTAGCCCAAATTAGCCCAACTGAATTTTAAATTAACCCAAAAAGGAGCAAGTAGCGAAATTTTAAATTTAGAAGCGCAGACCTGTCCAAAGTGGCCCAATTCACTACTTTTAGCCCAATCTGGCCCCACTGAGCTATGGCGAGGCCCAGCTGGTGTGGCTGGTCCCTGGGTACAGGTGCCACTGACCACCAGATTATTATTTGTTGATACATAGATCGATATTTAGAACAAAGGGCGCACTATAGACCGCATGACCTGGCTCTCGTGTCCACTTTGTGACCGGAAGTGGGGATAATTACACATAATTATGTAATTTGTTTTGCGAAAAAACATGGGATTTTTACCCTGGTGTTGCTACATGCTTGAGCTTTCTATACATATTTTTCACAAATATTCGATTTTTGTCAATGTTTTTTTTCGGATTCCAGGCCTCTTAAGTTGAGGAATTATTTCTAAACAGATATAATTTCACAACAAAGGTTTGATGCAGTAGACTTATTACTCACGTGTTTGGAGTAAAAACCCGATGGTTTAACCGGGTTGTAGGAGAAACAGGTAAGTGACACAGGTATAGAAATGGACTTCAACTAAGCAATTCCAACAGCCCCAACCATACTTGGAACACGTGCCCGGGTGCTCAGGGGATGGGAAGGGAACTATCAAGAGAAAGCGCCAAGCCATTCCGACTATATAACACCTGGAAGGGGTCAGAATAAGGCACACATACATAGCCTCGCTCCTGTGCCAGGTAAGTCCACTACGGGCTCACCATAGCCCGTGCTACTTGGAACTTTTGCTCTGAGTAGCTAAATCTAAAACAACAAACAACATCAGAATAAGGGTTTAGGGTTGGACGGGGGTAAGGAATGGTACCCCAACCACTTGGACGGTCGGGGATTGAACGCTGACCTGCATGATGCACGACCGTCGCTTTACCGTCCAGCCCAAGTGGCCGGGTTCCTAGGTCAATGTCTTTAGTCAACATCAAGGACATAGAGTCCTTCCCTGGAAACACAAACTGTAACTGTCTCTATTTTCAGCTTGTTACAACTTGTAATAAAGTTGTTACATCTTGGCTTAACGTGTTTATGACGTATTAGAATGTTGTTACAACTTGCTATATTGGTTGTTATAACTCGTTAGGAGGTTACCTTGAGGTACTTCCGAGGATTAGCGTCCCCGCGGCCCGTCGTCGACCAGGCCTCTTGGTGTTAAAGGAGGTGGTAAAACTTGTTCGAACGTTGTGCCAACGTCGTAGTTTCGGTGTGTGTTTGGCGGGTAATTGACCCTTGACCCGTGAACCTTGCTGGGCTGGCACAGGTAGCGTCAAACACGACTAGTACAGTGTGCAGCACTGGTAATATTTATAGCAAGTTATGACGCGTGTTATTTAGTTGATATAGTCTCTGGAACTTCACGGAACTTCTTCTTCTCTGGAACTCAATAAAGAATTAAGTTAATGGTTCCTGATATTAGAATGACATACTTAGACAACAGAGTCGTGTTGATCCTTGCTGGTAATGGTGTAGTCCTCCTCCCATCAGCCCTTGCCAGCAGGCGGCGGAAAACTTGATTTCTTTAATATAATTAGTGATTGTTCACAATGTTTTAATATGTAATAAATGCCGTAGCATTAACTAAAAGAGTTTTAATAATTTATGCCTAAGGTAATAAGATTTGAGTCCCAGTGTTAATACATAGCAAGTTGAGACTCTTTATAAGGGGACGTCTTGACCCACCCGTGAAGGTAATCTTGAGATAATTTCAGTGCTCAGCGTCCTCGCGGCCCGGTTCACTACCAGTCCTTTGTATTGTTACACACACCCAGGAAGCAGCCCGTGCCAGCTGTCTAACTCCCAGGTACCTATTTACTGCTAGGTAAAGAAGGACATCAAAGCAAAAGGAACGCTGCCCATTTACTATCGCCTCCGCCGTTGATCGAACCCGGAACCATAGAACTACAAATCCCGAACGCTGTCCACTCAACCGTCAGGCCCATTGAGTCCACTCTGAGAAACTCTATACAATAATTGTTTAGATGAGGCTGTGGATTATTTTCCACATTAATCTTGGGAAAAGTAACATAAATTTCCTGATGTCAGTAATTTGCCCGTACTCACATAAAACAGCCAATTCAACTACAGATTCAAAGGTTTCTCAAGTAATGGCGTTTTAATCAGAGTTAGGGATAACTATTCATTTTTTAGTATTTCACACCACTGAGCACCACTTATAAGAATATAAGAACAAAAAAATATAAGAACTGCAGACGGCCTATTGGTCCATACGAAGCAGCTCCTATTTATAACCACCCAATTCCACTCATATACATGTCCAACCCATTCTTGAAACAATCAAGGTACCCCACATCCACTACATTATGCAGTAATTGGTTTTACAAATCAACAACCCTGTTATTGTCGGAAAACCCAACACCATTTACTAATATCAATACAATATCCAGATAATATTGCTGCTGTTGTATATATAAGTTAACCCAAAGAAAATGTACCTTGTAGTCGAATCGAATCGAATGAAACAGGACAAGATGCCCATGGGGCGAGTCTTGAAGTGGGGACAGATGAAGAAAAGTCGGTGAGAGGAAACGCTGGAGTTGAAGAGAAGTGGAATTTTCCATCAATAGAAAACGGAATATCATTGCCACATAGTTCTATAAATTCACTAGTTATTCTGTTGGGAATTATACTTAAATTCCGTAGTCTTTGGACTTATTACATCATAAGAACATCTTATTTGAATTAACTTAATTATCAGTATCAAAATAAAGTAAATGTGACCCTTCAATCACTTATTGACATCTGGACAAGGAGAGCCAAGGCGTCAGTGGAGAGAGGTCAGCCATTGTTGTCGAAAAAGACCGAGTCGTTGGAGCAAATTCCGCTCCTATAATTCTCTTGGACAAAGTGTTATGGAGACCAAATTAGTGGCTGTGCCGTCTCAAGATTATCCACGAATTTGTGGTGTTTATTTCGCGAGAGATTATCGACGAATTCTGTGGTGTTAATTCCGCGAGGTCACTAATAATATTTAATACTTCTAGATCATATAATGTGGGAACCGATCTGTGAGATTTATATTTATTTAATTTATATGAATTGATATAGAATTTATTCTTACGTTAATTTATATATTTCGATAGCAATTTGTATGATGTTTAGCGGACTGTATTTCTGCAAATTCTCACAAATCGATCCTTACACTTTAGGGGGGTTTATATCAAATTTATATATATGCAGCGAATTAAACTACAGTATTAAACTACATATATTAGTACATAACTTGGGGGTGCCTTATCTTATTGTATGGTAGGCTTATTCCACCAGTATAACTAGGATGTAGACACCAAATTGTCCTCGTGAGAGGCTAGCTTCCATCACCCAAGTGTTACGGACCCGAGTCCATCGTCGGAGCACGGAGCAGTGAAAAGAACGCCATCTGTGAGTCCGCTCCCGGAAACCCCTCCAAATAAACGACGCCATCTAGTGACGACGAGAGACGCCGGCAATACGTGCTGGATTCCCGTCTTAATTGGCTCGTGGAATAGCCGCTGCTGACCTCTGGTGAGGTGGCGCTTAGACAGTGAACGCCATCTATGGAGCAAATAGGTGGACGTTTCTGTCTAAGCTAGTAAGTGATGTTTCCTAGTGGCCCCAGGTAGTATCCCCAGTACTAATGACGTATTTGATTGCAGAGTCGACCTGGGACTGCTGTATTGAACGATCAGTCTACCCAAGGCAGCCAAGGTCTCTTCAACAGTCTGCTTCGAAGAAGCTGTGAGTCACCCCCGGACGAACTCTGTTGAGAGTATTAGCCTGCCTGTGGCGTGGCAGTGTCAGGAATCGCCTTATCCGGGGCTGGCTGATGGAAGAGACTAGCCACTGTGGTGCTTAGTGAGGAGAGTGATCAGCGGGATCACACGAGGCTCCTGCCTAGGGCTCGCAACCCTAGTATCGGTCGTCGAGTGGCCTACACTGCGGAGCTGATCGGTACCTGCCAGCTACAGGCTGGATTGTGGTTGAAGGCCTACACGTCGAAGCACCCACTGGGACTGTGATTTGGCTGGCCTGTGGCCAGGGTAGATTCGTCATAGAGTCATAGTGGATTCATCATGGGCCACGGAAGAAGGAACCAGGGCTACCCAGAGTGAGCACAGTCGAGCATCCAGTGTCTTCGGAGGAAGACGAACCTGTACATAATTGTGTAGTTATAATCCCCGTGTGTGACCGTTATTTATTTATACATGGTGGTGGAAATATATATCAGAAAAAGTGGAACATTTGTATCCCTCCCCCTTTAATTTAACTTGCGTTACGGAACTCACCCCTTGAAAGCCTCTACTAACTTGGGGCCGGATTCCCAAACTCTACTACCATCAGAGAAGAACCCGGTTGTGCCCCAGTAGGGCCGTAACACCAAGTAACTGATGTACCAAGATTAATTCTTGCTTCCTTTTCTTGTTCCTGTCAAATGGCACTAGCTGGAAGCCGGAATCCTTATATATGACAGCTATTTCAGATGAAACATTTATATATTATTAAATAAGGACCAAGGCTTAATTGCCTGGATTGAGTCGTTCATTTGTGTCCTAACTGGAATTAATCATATCTAGCTAACATTACTGGCCAATAATGACTTAGATAAGATTTCGGAAAGACACTTGCTTTGTGGTTGTTGACAGCGTGTTGATGATGGTAGAAGCACTAATTTGGTCTCCATAACACTTCGTCCAAGAGAATTATAGGAGAGGAATTTGCTCCAACGACTCGGTCTTTTTCGACAACAATGGCTGACCTCTCTCCATTGACACTCTCCTGGTCCAGATGTCAATAAGAGATAGAAGGGTCACATTTACTCTCTTTTGATACTGATAATTAAGTTAATTCAAATGAGATGTTGTTATGATATTTAAAGTCCAAAGACTACTGTATTTAAGAATAATTCCAAACAGAATAGCTGGGGAATTTATTGCACTATGTGGCAATAATATCCCGTTTTCTATTGATGGAAAATTCCACTACAAGCTACATTTTCTATGGGTTAACTTGTGTATACAACAGCAGCAATATTATCTGCATATTGTAGTGATATTAGTAAATGGTGTCGTGTTTCCGACATAATTCCCCGGGAGGCTGCTCACGGGTCAGAGTTCTATTTAGACCAAAAGAACACCGATACTCCTCCTTCGAATTATTTGATTTATTTGATGTTAGCAGTTAGTAATCACATATTTGTGCATCTGTTCGTACAGGACGGATGTCCCGTACTTGAGTTACAGGGGTTAGAAGTCAAATGCGATTTCATTTCCCTGTTAACTCTCGAAAGGCTAAAATTTTCTAGCCTAATTACATATCAACCCAGAGGACTGAATGTGATCAAGTACTACAGTCATGTATGATTCAGGGACTGCAGTGAGATCAGTGACATTAGATATAACTTGAAGCTTGTTCGGGTAACTGGTCACTAATATTTAAACACTGAGGCCCATGGAATTCATCTTGATTAAATAATAAATGTATCAAAATCAGCCTATGGATTTATTGGGGTTTAATTTAGTTAATTAATTCAGAGGATTGAATAGTCCATCATTAAAGTCAATTATGGTTCTGAGACTGCAGTGGGTTCAATGACATTGGTCGCAGTGACTTGTAGCTGTTTAGGCTACTGTTCACTGATTTGCCACTGAGTCCTCATGAACTCATCTTCAGCTTTAAATGATTATATTAAGATCAACCTCTGTGGCTATTGTCAGCTGTAATCTCCTTAGTATAATGCTACTAAAGATATATAATCAGCTGACAAATTTAGATTTCTACTGGTATTGTTTATCTGCAGTCATAGGTCTCGTCAGGCTTATTATTGGGCCTGAGAGTAATTTACCTCCTGCAGAATTTATCATGGTTATGCCCTGATATTTAGTAGGGCTACCGATGAA
Source organism: Procambarus clarkii (assembly GCF_040958095.1). Taxonomy (NCBI): domain Eukaryota; kingdom Metazoa; phylum Arthropoda; class Malacostraca; order Decapoda; family Cambaridae; genus Procambarus; species Procambarus clarkii. The sequence goes on along the minus strand of NC_091151.1, from coordinate 54,594,624 downwards.
TCGATGGTAGTAGTTTGTACCTAGAAGGATACCGATGTCGGTGAGGTGATCAGACTTAATATTATCTGCCAATTTTATTCCTGTTTCTCAGGAATTTGGCTCTTGCTCCTAGACCTTGAACTTGTAGGTCTGCTCGTATTTTGTCCACCACAATGGCTTGTACTTGACAGACATAGCTGCCTAAACGTACTAAGGGTTGTACCACCTGGTAGACTTGAGTTCCTGTATCTGTTAGAAACCCTTAGATATTGATTTCGTCTGGGCTACAGGCCTTAATTGTAGTTCATCTGCCAACCTTTTAGTGACATATGTTCTCTGGGATCCTTGGTCAAACATCCCAAGGGTATGGACCTTGGCCCTCTTTTTCTGGATTGTAATTTGGGCAGTAGACAAAGTCGTTTTACCTTTGGCCTTTGCCGATAGAACACTAGTTGTTTGTTGCACCTTGCAGTACTGTACTGTGGTGGGAACGCAACCTTGGGGTTTGGAGACTTTGTTTTGGTGTCTCCGCACAAGGCAGCATGGTGCTGACTTTCGTTACACCTATTACAGGTGTATAATTGGGTCTCACAGACGATGATGTTATTTTTCCTGAGGCACCTCGTGCAATGTTACAAATCTTTTAGTGGCTCAACACGGGCGTCACTATCAGGAAAATTAGGACAATGGTACATTGAATGATTTTCTTTGCAGAACAAACATGTTCCATAGCTTCCAGTACCCTTTGGAGTCATGTTCTTGGGTGACACAGTTACTATAGGCTTGAAGGGTCCCACTGCATACACGCCCACACTGCCACTGTTCCACTTTGGTGTTGAATTAAATGGTTTAGATTGATTTGGAGTACCTTTGGTACTCTGTGGTTTACTATTATTGGTTTCTGAAGGTTTACTTGGTGGTTTTAATTTGTCATGTGTTCGTAATTGATGAATTACTGAAGGTAAACCCTCAGATATTTCATTCATGAATAAGATACTTTTATTGTAATGAACACTCATTTGTCTCAATACGTCCCTAGGCATTTTCTCCTGGACAATTATTTTCAAGACCCACTCAGCCCCGTTTGTATCTGCTGTCAGGCTGAGGGCCTTGATCATTGATTCTACCTCCAGCTTGAAGACTTGGAGTGAATCAGCTGAAGCCTCCGGTGGCGGTAAATGCAACAGCTCATGAACTAAGTGTGATGTTCTTACTTCTGGATCAGCATAATTATCCATGAGGAGTTGTACTGCCAGATCATAGCCGTCATTAGTTAATCTCAGATGGGATACTACTGTTTTAGCCTCACCTGATAATTGACCTTGTAGATAAGAGAATTTACTACTCTTAGGTAAAGATTGTTTTGAATCCACAAGGTCTACGAATTTGTTCCAAAATTCATCCCAATCTTCCTCGTCTTTTCCTGAGAAATTGGGTAAATTAATTGGAGGGAGTCAAGCTTCAGCTTGACTCGTATTAGAGGAAATTGTTGTTGTTGTTTCCTTGTTCTGGGCAATTAATTTGACGAAAGGCAGTAACGCGGCCTGCCTGTGATCTTCATAACTCGCTACATCAATCTTAATGTCGTCTATTTCTGTTTCTGATAAATTGGTGTTGGCAAGTTCAGCCACATATGTTGCTATTTGGCATTTGATTTGCTCAAATTTACCTGCAGCTGCTTGATAATAGCTTTCCAGGTCAGCATAATCAACAGGAGATTGTTGTGACAAATCCTCACATTTCTTGATCTGTCTTGTTAAGTGACCTTTAAGACCTACAAGGTTTTTTTTTCATTCTTCCTGCATTATCCATACTGGCTAGTTGATTAACAATGGTATCTGATTTATGACACAAAAAATAATGTTGAAAAAAATCCTTCATTATACATATATATATATATATATATATATATATATATATATATATATATATATATATATATATATATATATATATATATATATATATATATATATATATATATATATAACTGAAAACTCACACCCCAGAAGTGACTCGAACCCATACTCCCAGAAGCAACGCAACTGGTATGTACAAGACGCCTTAATCCACTTGACCATCACGACCGGACAAAATGAGGTGATAGCCGAGGCTATTTGAACCACCCCACCGCCGGCACTCGGATAGTAATCTTGGGCATAGCATTTTACCAAATCACCTCATTCTTTGGGGCACACGTGAGGAACACAAATGCGAACAAGCCTGAATGGTCCCCAGGACAATATGCAACTGAAAACTCACACCCCAGAAGTGACTCGAACCCATACTCCCAGAAGCAACGCAACTGGTATGTACAAGACGCCTTAATCCACTTGACCATCACGACCGGACAAAATGAGGTGATAGCCGAGGCTATTTGAACCACTCCACCGCCGGCACTCGGATAGTAATCTTGGGCATAGCATTTCACCAAATCACCTCATTCTTTGGGGCACACGTGAGGAACACAAATGCGAACAAGCCTGAATGGTCCCCAGGACAATATGCAACTGAAAACTCACACCCCAGAAGTGACTCGAACCCATACTCCCAGAAGCAACGCAACTGGTATGTACAAGACGCCTTAATCCACTTGACCATCACGACCGGACATAATGAGGTGATAGCCGAGGCTATTTGAACCACCCCACCGCCGGCACTCGGATAGTAATCTTGGGCATAGCATTTTACCAAATCACCTCATTCTTTGGGGCACACGTGAGGAACACAAATGCGAACAAGCCTGAATGGTCCCCAGGACAATATGCAACTGAAAACTCACACCCCAGAAGTGACTCGAACCCATACTCCCAGAAGCAACGCAACTGGTATGTACAAGACGCCTTAATCCACTTGACCATCACGACCGGACATAATAAGGTGATAGCCGAGGCTATTTGAACCACCCCACCGCCGGCACTCGGATAGTAATCTTGGGCATAGCATTTTACCAAATCACCTCATTCTTTGGGGCACACGTGAGGAACACAAATGCGAACAAGCCTGAATGGTCCCCAGGACAATATGCAACTGAAAACTCACACCCCAGAAGTGACTCGAACCCATACTCCCAGAAGCAACGCAACTGGTATGTACAAGACGCCTTAATCCACTTGACCATCACGACCGGACATAATGAGGTGATAGCCGAGGCTATTTGAACCACCCCACCGCCGGCACTCGAATAGTAATCTTGGGCATAGCATTGGGCATAGTGTGCCCCAAAGAATGAGGTGATTTGGTAAAATGCTATGCCCAAGATTACTATCCGAGTGCCGGCGGTGGGGTGGTTCAAATAGCCTCGGCTATCACCTCAATATGTCCGGTCGTGATGGTCAAGTGGATTAAGGCGTCTTGTACATACCAGTTGCGTTGCTTCTGGGAGTATGGGTTCGAGTCACTTCTGGGGTGTGAGTTTTCAGTTGCATATTGTCCTGGGGACCATTCAGGCTTGTTCGCATTTGTGTTCCTCACGTGTGCCCCAAAGAATGAGGTGATTTGGTAAAATGCTATGCCCAAGATTACTATCCGAGTGCCGGCGGTGGGGTGGTTCAAATAGCCTCGGCTATCACCTCATTATGTCCGGTCGTGATGGTCAAGTGGATTAAGGCGTCTTCTACATACCAGTTGCGTTGCTTCTGGGAGTATGGGTTCGAGTCACTTCTGGGGTGTGAGTTTTCAGTTGCATATTGTCCTGGGGACCATTCAGGCTTGTTCGCATTTGTGTTCCTCACGTGTGCCCCAAAGAATGAGGTGATTTGGTAAAATGCTATGCCCAAGATTACTATCCGAGTGCCGGCGGTGGGGTGGTTCAAATAGCCTTGGCTATCACTTCATTATGTCCGGTCGTGATGGTCAAGTGGATTAAGGCGTCTTGTACATACCAGTTGCGTTGCTTCTGGGAGTATGGGTTTGAGTCACTTCTGGGGTGTGAGTTTTCAGTTGCATATTGTCCTGGGGACCATTCAGGCTTGTTCGCATTTGTGTTCCTCACGTGTGCCCCAAAGAATGAGGTGATTTGGTAAAATGCTATGCCCAAGATTACTATCCGAGTGCCGGCGGTGGGGTGGTTCAAATAGCCTCGGCTATCACCTCATTATGTCCGGTCGTGATGGTCAAGTGGATTAAGGCGTCTTGTACATACCAGTTGCGTTGCTTCTGGGAGTATGGGTTCGAGTCACTTCTGGGGTGTGAGTTTTCAGTTGCATATTGTCCTGGGGACCATTCAGGCTTGTTCGCATTTGTGTTCCTCACGTGTGCCCCAAAGAATGAGGTGATTTGGTAAAATGCTATGCCCAAGATTACTATCCGAGTGCCGGCGGTGGGGTGGTTCAAATAGCCTCGGCTACCACCTCATTATGTCCGGTCGTGATAGTCAAGTGGATTAAGGCGTCTTGTACATACCAGTTGCGTTGCTTCTGGGAGTATGGGTTCGAGTCACTTCTGGGGTGTGAGTTTTCAGTTGCATATTGTCCTGGGGACCATTCAGGCTTGTTCGCATATATATATATATATATATATATATATATATATATATATATATATATATATATATATATATATATATATATATATATATATATATATATATATAATGGTAATAGTAGGGCACATAGGGTAGAAATACTGGGAAATGAATTTTGCCAAACAAAAACAGAATAACTGCTGAATGCACTTAATTATAAATTCTGCGGATATCTACACCTAGATCATCCAGAGCACTATACAACTCTCGCTCTGACTGAAGGTCAGGAACAGATGAAACGGCATGTGACAAACTGTCATCTTGAGAGGTAAACACGTTGACATCTAGGCAATGGACATGTGGTGAGTTCACGGTTGAAACAAAAGGTCTAGATCTAAGATTATAGGCGCTATTATGGGGTGGCTGTACAACAAATGGTCTGTCAACCACAGTAGGTGGTGTCCCAATAGAAGAATCAGTTTGGGTAAGTTCATTGTTATCTTCCTCATCAGTTTCGTCAACAGCCGTTTTAGGTAATTTCACATGGTCTAAATGTCCATTTTTATACTCTCCTGTTAACAAGTTCTTAAGTCTGTACTTGTTACCCTTAATAAGCTCGATTGCCTTATATGGACCCAAAACTTTCTTAGCTTGCACATAGAGCCAGTCCTGTGTTGGTTAAGTACCATTACTACAGATCCGACAGTTATCTTACTGGGCTTAGCTCGTGCATTCCTTGTTCGAGTGAACTTGGCTGTTGCCTTGAGCAGTTGTTCTCGTATTTTCTTCAAAACTAGTTACATTTGTCTATTCTTTACTTGAACAAAATTATCTATGTTATACAAATGATTAGGGAGTACATTAGTCAATTCATTAGGTAGGATCTTATCTGTACCATATAGAATAGTGGGAGGAGTGTCACCTGTAGAAACATTAATTGAAGAATTAATGGCACACTGAATTAGGGGTATGAGTTCATCCTAATTACTCATATCAAAATTCAATGTGAATCTCAAGGCATCTAACACTTTTCTGTCAGTACGATCTGCTAACCCATTACATGCTGGGTGATATGGCATAATACTACGTTTTGTAATGCTATATAAATCACAGAAGCTAGTTAAAATACTATTACTGAACTCTGGACCATTATCTGAAAGGATTACTCTATGTATACTATATCTACAAATTATTTGGTCATGGAATGCACTGGCTATAGTTTCTGCTGTTTTGTTCGGGATAGGAACTAGTTCGCAATTCCATGACAAATTATCAACCATTAAAAGTAAGTGTCTGTTCCCTTTTTCTGTTTCCACAAAATTTGACAACAAATTCTTTGATACTCGTTCTCAAGGAGATTTAGTCACTTGGTACACATGAATTGGATTAAGTCCTGCTACATGTCCCTTGTGCTGTAAGCAGGTCAAACATCTGTCAACATAAGGAACCATCTCCTTAGCCCTTTTTTGCCAAAAATACTTCAATCGACCTCGCTGGAGTGTATGATCCTTTCCGGGATGTGCACTTGCACATCATGGATAATCTTTAACACAGTTGGTACCAAGACATCTGGAACAACTGACAACATTTCCTCGGGGTTGTCCGTAGCTTTATTACTCTTCACAGTAAATTGTCTAACATCACTAACTCTTTCAATGGTACTGGAGGTTTGTGTATCTTGCTTAGTTAAAAACTTAATGATGCGTACCAATATGGGGTCTTGTCTCTGTTCCTTCTCTACTACTGTAGCGTCTAATACTGGGTAATCTAACTGAATCGCAGCTATGTGTCGAGAAAACGCATCAGCTACAATATTTTGTTTTCCTGGAATATAACCAAATGTGGAATATAACAGTCTTGAATTGTGAGCAAATATCTAGCAAAGTTTCTACCAGAATTCTTATTCTTGAACAAAGGAATTAGTGGATTGGTAATCTGTAAGTACATGAACTGGGTAATTATAAATTGTATCCCTGAAATGTTTAAGAGCCCATACAACTGATAAAGCTTCACGTTCTGTTGCACTATAATTTTTCTCTTCTTTAGATAATGTACAGGTTGCATAAGCTATTGCGTGAGGTCTGTGACCTTCGGTTTGAAGTAATGCAGCACCTAAACCAATGTCACTAGCATCTGTAACCAATGTAAGAGGTTTAGAAAAATCTGGGTACCTAAGGACAGGTGACGAGATCAATGCTGCCTTGAGTTTTTTGAGTGACTGTTCCTGGGCTTCTTCCCAATCAAAGGTTCATCTTTTCTTTGTAACTTGTATAGTGGAGCTGCTATAATAGAGAATCCAGCAATAAATGAACGAAAAATCCTACAAGACCATTTGAACTGTCTTATGGCTTCTGCGGTACGAGGTGTTGGAAAATCATGGGTAGGATAAAACGAAAACATTCTTTAGTCAAAGAAGGAGAAAGACCTGGGCGTGGATATAACCCCAGATCTGATGCCAGAAGCCAACAACAGCAGAATAACAACAGCTGCGTATGACACAATTGCCAACACCCGTGTATCCTTCAGAAATTTAGATGAGGGCCCCTTTTGGAAAGAAATACGGCAAAAGTGAAATTCTCACATGAACAGACTTCCCCAGCATGGAATCTCTACCTGAAAAGTGGCAAGGAGAAAATATAAAATGGTCCAGATTTATGCAATAAGACTCGTTCCTGAGCTGAAGGGATTGAGCTATGAGGGAAGATTAAGAGAACTGAACCTAACCACACTGGAGGAAAGGAGAGATAAGGGGGATATAATAACAACATTTAAGAGTCTAAGGGAAATTGATAAGGTCGACATGCGGCCTTGTTCAACGCCAGGAACAGTGGAACAAGTGGTCATAGAAGAAAACACGAGACGTAAATAAGTCACAGAGACGTCAGCAAGTGTGTGCTTTCAGACCTAAAGAGATGTCAGAAAGAATTTTTTTTAGTGTCAGAGCTGTCAATAAGTGGAACCGGTTAGACGTAGAAGACGTTGAAGCTAGTTTGATTTAAAGTTCTGACTCTAAATATGATGAAAGAGTGAGAAGAAAGTTCATAAGAATGTTCGTAAGGCGTGGCTAAGAGCCTAGTTCAACCCTGCAAGCACATCTAGGTAAGAACAGGCAAAGAGCGAAACATTGACGAGGAGACAGAGACAGACAGACAGAGATTGACAGAGACAATTATAGACATACAGACGGGGAGAGATACAGAGAGGCAGTTATTCAGTCATGCACCGAGACTGACAATGAGACCATCAAACAAGCATGCAGGCAGACAATTATGGGCAAACAACCATGCACATGGGCAAGACAGCAGGCAAGGAGGTAGGCATCCAGGCATGCAACAAGACGTGAGATATGCAGATAGGGAGGCAGGTATTCACCTGTGTAAGGAGGCAGACAGAGTAACAAGCAGGCATGCAGACGGACAACTAAGGAGGTAGGCAGGAAGGCGTGCAGTGAGGCATACAAGCAGGCGTGCAGTGAGGCATACAAGCAGGCGTGCAGTGAGGCATACAAGCAGGCGTGCAGTGAGGCATACAAGCAGGCGTGCAGTGAGGCATACAAGCAGGCGTGCAGTGAGGCATACAAGTAGGCGTGCAGTGAGGCATACAAGCAGGCGTGCAGTGAGGCATACAAGCAGGCGTGCAGTGAGGCATACAAGCAGGCGTGCAGTGAGGCATACAAGCAGGCGTGCAGTGAGTCATACAAGCAGGCGTGCAGTGAGGCATACAAGCAGGCGTGCAGTGAGGCATACAAGCAGGCGTGCAGTGAGGCATACAAGCAGGCGTGCAGTGAGGCATACAAGCAGGCGTGCAGTGAGGCATACAAGCAGGCGTGCAGTGAGGCATACAAGCAGGCGTGCAGTGAGGCATACAAGCAGGCGTGCAGTGAGGCATACAAGCAGGCGTGCAGTGAGGCATACAAGCAGGCGTGCAGTGAGGCATACAAGCAAGAAAGCAAGCAGGTAAATTTAGGTGGTAGAGAGAGAGAAAGAGAGAGAGAGAGAGAGAGAGAGAGAGAGAGAGAGAGAGAGAGAGAGAGAGAGAGAGAGAGAGAGAGAGAGAGAGAGAGAGAGAGAGAGAGAGAGAGAGAGAGAGAGAGAGAGAGAGAGAGAGAGAGAGAGAGAGAGAGAGAGAGAGAGAGAGAGAGAGAGAGAGAGAGAGAGAGAGGAGAGAGAGAGAGAGAGAGAGAGAGAGAGAGAGAGAGAGAGAGAGAGAGGAGAGAGAGAGAGAGAGAGAGAGAGAGAGAGAGAGAGAGAGAGAGAGAGAGAGAGAGAGAGAGAGAGAGAGAGAGAGAGAGAGAGAGAGAGAGAGAGAGAGAGAGAGAGAGAGAGAGAGAGAGAGAGAGAGAGAGAGAGAGAGAGAGAGAGAGAGAGAGAGAGAGAGAGAGAGAGAGAGAGAGAGAGAGAGAGAGAGAGAGAGAGAGAGAGAGAGAGAGAGAGAGAGAGAGAGAGAGAGAGAGAGAGAGAGAGAGAGAGAGAGAGAGAGAGAGAGAGAGAGAGAGAGAGAGAGAGAGAGAGAGAGAGAGAGAGAGAGAGAGAGAGAGAGAGAGAGAGAGAGAGAGAGAGAGAGGAGAGAGAGAGAGAGAGAGAGAGAGAGAGAGAGAGAGAGAGAGAGAGAGAGAGAGAGAGAGAGAGAGAGAGAGAGAGAGAGAGAGAGAGAGAGAGAGAGAGAGAGAGAGAGAGAGAGAGAGAGAGAGAGAGAGAGAGAGAGAGAGAGAGAGAGAGAGAGAGAGAGAGAGAGAGAGAGAGAGAGAGAGAGAGAGAGAGAGAGAGAGAGAGAGAGAGAGAGAGAGAGAGAGAGAGAGAGAGAGAGAGAGAGAGAGAGAGAGAGAGAGAGAGAGAGAGAGAGAGAGAGAGAGAGAGAGAGAGAGAGAGAGAGAGAGAGAGAGAGAGAGAGAGAGAGAGAGAGAGAGAGAGAGAGAGAGAGAGAGAGAGAGAGAGAGAGAGAGAGAGAGAGAGAGGAGAGAGAGAGAGAGAGAGAGAGAGAGAGAGAGAGAGAGAGAGAGAGAGAGAGAGAGAGAGAGAGAGAGAGAGAGAGAGAGAGAGAGAGAGAGAGAGAGAGAGAGAGAGAGAGAGAGAGAGAGAGAGAGAGAGAGAGAGAGAGAGAGAGAGAGAGAGAGAGAGAGAGAGAGAGAGAGAGAGAGAGAGAGAGAGAGAGAGAGAGAGAGAGAGAGAGAGAGAGAGAGAGAGAGAGAGAGAGAGAGAGAGAGAGAGAGAGAGAGAGAGAGAGAGAGAGAGAGAGAGAGAGAGAGAGAGAGAGAGAGAGAGAGAGAGAGAGAGAGAGAGAGAGAGAGAGAGAGAGAGAGAGAGAGAGAGAGAGAGAGAGAGAGAGAGAGAGAGAGAGAGAGAGAGAGAGAAAGGGAGAGAGAGAGGTGAGAGAAAAGAGAGGAGAGAGAGAGAGGTGAGAGAAAAGAGAGGAAAGAAGGAGCTAGGGCGAAGAGAGGTGAGAGAAAAGAGAGGAGAGAAGGAGCTAGGGCGAAGAGAGGTGAGAGAAAAGAGAGGAGAGAAGGAGCAAGGGCGAAGAGAGGGGAGAGAAAAGAGAGGAGAGAAGGAGCTAGGGCGAAGAGAGGGGAGGGAAAAGAGAGGAGAGAAGGAGCTAGGGCGAAGAGAGGGGAGAGAAAAGAGAGGAGAGAAGGAGCTAGGGCGAAGAGAGGTGAGAGAAAAGAGAGGAGAGAAGGAGCTAGGGCGAAGAGAGGGGAGAGAAGAGAAAAAAGTGAGGACTTGACAGAGGGACATCCACACACAGATGGTCAGCAGCAGCAGGGGTGAGATGGGGCCATGTGTGACCACAAGTTGTCTCCACCAAATGGTCCTCCCCAGTGGTCCTCATCTAGTGGTCCCTACCTAGTGGTCCCTACCTAGTGGTCCTCATCTAGTGGTCCTTACCTAGTGGTCCCTACCTAGTGGTCTTCATCTAGTGGTCCTTACCTAGTGGTCCCTACCTAGTGGTCCTCATCTAGTGGTCCTTACCTAGTGGTCCCTACCTAGTGGTCCTCATCTAGTGGTCCTTACCTAGTGGTCCCTACCTAGTGGTCCTCATCTAGTGGTCCTTACCTAGTGGTCCCTACTTAGTGGTCCTCATCTAGTGGTCCTTACCTAGTGGTCCCTACCTAGTGGTCCTCATCTAGTGGTCCTTACCTAGTGGTCCCTACCTAGTGGTCCTCATCTAGTAGTCCTTACCTAGTGATCCCTACCTAGTGGTCCTCATTAAGTGGTTCTTACCTAGTGGTCCTCATCAAGTGGTTCTTACCTAGTGGTCCCTAGTGGTCCCTTTGGGGAGCCGGTCGGCCGAGCGGACAGCACGCTGAACTTTTGATCCTGTGGTCCTGGGTTCGATCCCAGGCGCCGGCGAGAAACAATGGGCAGAGTTTTTTTCACCCTATGCCCCTGTTACCTAGCAGTAAAATAGGTACTTGGGTGTTAGTCAGCTGTCACGGGCTGCTTCCTGGGGGTGGAGGCCTGGTCGAGGACCGGGCCGCGGGGACACTAAAAAGCCCCGAAATCATCTCAAGATATGAGATATGACCTAGTGATCCCCCTCTAGTGGTCCTCCCCTAGTGGTCCTCACCTAGTGGTACTTCCCTAGTTGTCCTCACCTAGTGGTCCCTACCTAGTGGTCCTCCCCTAGTGGTCCTCACCTAGTGGTACTTCCCTAGTTGTCCTCACCTAGTGGTCCCTACCTAGTGGTCCTCCCCTAGTGGTCTTCACCTAGTGGTCCTCCCCTAGTGGTCCTCCCCTAGTGGTCTTCACCTAGTGGTCCTCCCCTAGTGGTCCTCCCCTAGTGGTCCCTACCTAGTGGTCCTCCCCTAGTTGTCCTCACCTAGTGGTACTTTCCTAGTTGTCCTCACCTAGTGGTGTGGGGGAAAACTGACTCCTGGGATTTATTTATTTACCAATTTATTAATTTATATTAATGTAAATAGTAATTTATTTCTTACGTTAATTTATTTCGATGGGGGACTGTATTATGTTTAAAGTGGACTGTATGATTTAAATTCCCGCAAATCGTTTCCAACACGTTCATGGGGGTTTATTATTTAAATATATAGTTTATCAATCGAAATTATTAATTTGGTTTACATTCACTACAGTATTAAGACTAAATATTAGTAAATACTGGGGAAGCCTTACCTGTATAGTAGCTATGGCCTGGATAACAGATATGAACACGGATGATCACGCTGATACTCCTCGTGGGTGAGGCTTGCTTCATCACATGTTACTTGTTATACCAGGTAATTGTTGCAAATTCTTCTTCTCTTTCAATTTCACCTGTCAAAGGGCACACGCAATAATAATCGTAATTTATTAGATAATATTTAAGTAATATTTACCCATTTAGTGGCTCGCCGAGTGTTCTAACTGGCGTCCCTATTCTACCTACATTACTGGCCAGGAATGAATAAGATTTAACGGGTATCAGATCCAGAACACTTCCCTTATTGTTGACGAAGATCATATTGATAACGGGATGTTTTTGTTCCCGTAACACTGCGTCGAAAAAGAATAATTGTTTAGCTTGGTATACTCCAGCGAGACTTGTATTTACGTTAATTTTAATGTGGCGTCTGCCACCTTCTCGGCCCCCACATCCCGTGTTCTCCAGATGCGTTTTATCAAGAAGTAGAAAGACGGCTTATATTTAATCTATTTTAGTATTGATAATTAAGATCGTTCAAGGGGAAAGTTTTATGATGTTTACAGTCCAGTGAATGATGTATTAAGAAGAATTCCTATTATTATTTGATAGTAAATTTAATATCGATGTGGACGTGATATCCCCGTTTTCTCCTGAGGAAATTTCCATTGGAGCCTTGTTTTCTATAAATAATTAAAGCACTATTTCTAGGGTTAATTTGTAAGAACAAAACGGCAGCAATATTATCTGTTAATGTATTGATGGTAAATGTTGTCGGTTTTTCCGACAAGTGGTATTCTCATAGTGGTCTTCAACTAGTGGTTCCCTTCTCTTCGCATATTTATATATGTATATATATATATATATATATATATATATATATATATATATATATATATATATATATATATATATATATATGTATATATATATATATATATATATATATATATATATATATATATATATATATATATATATATATATATATATAAACAAGCCTGAATGGTCCTCAGGCATATATGCAACTGAAAACTCACACCCCAGAAGTAACTCGAACCCATACTGCCAGGAGCATTCTGCAATTGGTGTACAGGACCCCGTAACCACTCGACCATCATGACCGGACAAATGATGATGATAGCAAAGGTTAATTCCCCATCATCCCGCCGGCACTCTGATGGTAATATATATATATATATATATATATATATATATATATATATATATATATATATATATATATATATATATATATATATATATATATATATATATATATATATATATATATATAAAATATTTATGATCGACGTTCCCTTCGGGAATCTTAATTTTAAGATGAATAGAAAAACCAGGGATATACTGAACATCTTGTATCAGAATCTTTACTTTAAAAAACATAACGTTTCGAATACTTCTCGTATTCATCATCAGATCTAAAAGAAAAAAACAGAAATCACAATCAAATAGCTGGTAAACAAAGAACTCATACTGAATATAATTGCCTATCAAAGAAAGGAAAATGCTTAAAAAACAAAACACTTAAGCGCACTTAAAGTGATCAATACAAATAAAACTTATTAACTGTCACATATATTAAAACTAATTTAAAATCCATTAAACTACAAGATGAAATTTATAACTACTAAAACAAACCATTCCATTAAACTTACGTGAAGTGATCAGAAGTGAAACTTGATACCTAACACATAGATACTAAACAATATAACAAATATTTATATAATGATCTGATGATCATTATTCATTATTTAGATGATAATTCTTTTAGATCTGATGATGAATACGAGAAGTATTCGAAACGTTACGTTTTTTAAAGTAAAGATTCTGATACAAGATGTTCAGTATATCCCTGGTTTTCCTATTCATATATATATATATATATATATATATATATATATATATATATATATATATATATATATATATATATATATATATATATATGCGGAAAATCCACAGAGAAATATGAAATGAGGTGAACGTTTCGGCTTTGTTAAAGCCTTTGTCAACACCAGACTGACTGAAGACTGACGTTCATGCAACAGTCAGTCTGGTGTTGACAAAGGCTTTAACAAAGCCGAAACGTTCACCTCATTTCATATTTCTCTGTGGATTTTCCGCATAAAATGATCAGTGTTTTGTGATCGTCAATTGCATATATATATATATATATATATATATATATATATATATATATATATATATATATATATATATATATATATATATATATATATATATATATATATATATATATGTATATATATATATATATATATATATATATATATATATATATATACATACATATATATATATATATATATATATATATATATATATATATATATATATACATATATATATATATATATATATATATATATATATATATATATATATATATATACATACATATATATATATATATATATATATATATATATATATATTTATATATATATATAATATATATATATATATATATATATATATATATATATATATATATATATATATATATATATATATATATATATATATATATCACTAAGAACTCTTTGACCCGGCCAGGATTCGAACAGGAGTCGACGGCATGGGTTCGAATCCTGGCCGGGTCAAAGAGTTCTTAGTGATATATGGCTTGCGCGTTCATGCAGCTTTCTCACATATATATATATATATACATATATATATAAATATATATATATATATATATATATATATATATATATATATATATATATATATATATATATATATATATATATGTACTAGCAGTACCCGCCACACATTGCTGTGGCTCAGTCTGGTTAAATGGGAAAGAGAGAAAAGAGAACGCGCACGTTTCTAATATGTTTAATTTCACAATGCTTGTGGGTAAACAATATTTTTTGTTGTTCCATTGTCTGAGGAGATATAGAGATTGTCTGGTTTGCTGACTCTAGAACACGCAACATATAATTGTCCATGTGAGAAGCAATCCGTGTCTAGATATAAACTGCGCAATTCTAAAGATTGGCCTTGAGCTTTATTGATGGTGAATGCAAACGCCAATCGAATTGGAAATTACAATCTCTTAAATTGAAATGACGTATCTGATGGAATCATAGGATGTGAGGAATGAGGACATCTTCCGCTATTAAAGGTCCTGTCAAGATTGTTGCTTCTGCGACGTCGCTGATTAATTTTTTTACTACAAGGCGCGAGGCGTTGCAAAGTTTTGCCTGGTTGATATTTCGCAACATGACAATTGGCAAGCCGATTTTCAATTGCCGTACGTGTGATGGTAGCCCTGGCAGATCGAGTGAATTAAAAAGTTCTGTTGGATTATTAACAGCTTCATCTGCTTCCTCAACCGTGTCGACGGACTTGTATGTGACTGCCTCGCTTTGTATGTTAGACTGAATAATATTGTTAAGGTCGTAGACGTTTTGTTCTTGGCCACAAGAATAGCTCGTTCACTCAGCCAATCGTGATTCTCATAATTGGTTTGAATATTGGGAAATACTTTTTCAACCAATTCTTCTTTTGACGTCACTAAATTGCAGAAGTTAAGAGACAATGAAATTCGTCCTGAGGTCAGATCAACCGGCATGTTTACGTTCCCAATTTCCAGAAACTGATGTGAGAATATCTCAGCTGATGGATCGTTTTGCAGTAGCTACATAACTACACGCATATTTGTAGTTAATTTAAATGTCTTTACGTGGCGCCACAAAGTAAAGTATTTCTGGCAAGCATTTATTTCGTCCGCTGGTGTCGGATGTGGAATTACAGGTAATAATTGCCTGAAATCTCCTGCAAGCAATATTAATGCGTTCCAAAATGGTCTGATGTTTCCACGCAAATCTTGCAATGATCGATCAAGAGCCTCGAGCGATTTTTTGAGGGCCATTATGCGTTCATCCCAAACAATAAATTGGCATTTCTGCAATACTTTTCCCATGCCAGATGCTTGGAAATGTTGCACGAGGAAGTTTCACTGAATTACATGTTCAAAGGCGATTTCAAAGCCGAAGTAGCAGTTCTTCTACCTGGTAGCAATATCGCAGCAATTCCAGACGATGCAAGAGCTCAGGTTATACAATTTTGGATCGACATGCTTCCTGAATCAATCTAATTAGGAAGGTTTTACCGGTTCCTCCTGGCGCATCTAAGAAGATTTCTACTAGGCCGTTATTGACAGTTTTAGTTACTTGATTGTGAATGCCTTTTCGCTCAAGCGTTAGCCTAGGGATATTTAAATAAACATACGACAACAGATCACTCGTGTTGTAATTTTGTTCACGACGCAATTCTAGATCGAACGAAGCAGTCGCAAATCGATTCAGTGATGGCATTTCCAATTGATTGAGAACTTTGTTCGCGATTTCTAAGCACAAGTCTTCAATCATTATTAACATTTCTTTGTAGATTTTTGCTTAAAAATCCGTGTTCATATTTGAATTTTTCTTGCGTATTCGACGGATAATATCTTCAGCCATGTGCGATTTATATTTCTCCCATAACTCTGTTGGAGATAACGGAGACCCGGTGGTCAATATGATTGCAAACAATGCACGAATTTGATTTGGATGTGACGTGTTGGACGCGTCATTAATGTATACTTCTCAGTGCCGGTCGTTCTCCAATAAATTCTTTTATTGGAGAACGTTTTTATATACATACTATATAGATGTCACGTCTGTGACAGGAAAAAAACTGCTTTTTCTGAAAAACTGTGTTTTTCATGTGTTTTTCATGTGAGGGAAATCTTCGAAACCTCTTTACCGATTGCTTTAAAATTTTAACACAACGTTGCATTCAAATTGGCGCGTCTCTTTATATATCTACTATACACGTGCCTCACCTGTGGCAGGAAAAAACATGCTTTCATTAAAAAACAGCGCCATCTGTTGAATGTAAGAGCAACACACACTGTAATCTCCGAAAATTCTTCACCGATTACTTTGAAATTTTGACACAACGTTGCATTCGAATAGGCGCATCTTTTTTACACCTACTATATAGATGCCACCCCTGTGAGAGGCAAAAACATGCGTTTTGAAAAACATCGCCATCTGTTGCACATAATAGCAACATGCACGCTATACTAAATATGTCACGAATTCCATTGCAATGTTTCCAATTGCATTGATAAATTTTAATTCTTAGATTTCGGTATTTAATTTTTTAGTGAATTATTTTCTGTAACGTTTTGTTGGAATTGAGCTGTGTTGTTTACCATACCGTTCATTTCGTAAGTATAAGTATAGATGCCACACTTGTGACAGGTAAAACTATGCTTTTCTTGAAAAACAGCGCCATCTGTTGCATGTAAGAGCAACACACATGATATACTAGATATGTTACAATTCCATTTCAATGTTTCTGATTGCACTGATAAATTGAATTTTCATAGATTTTGATTAATTTTCATTTTGATTTAATTATTTTGTGTGAATTGCATTGGAATTGAGCTGGGTTTTTTACCAGACCGTTCATTTTGTGAGTATAGTTTATTTGTTTATTATTTCATTGTTTCTCATTTCGTTTTTTGAACTGTTTTTCTTATATTTCAGTGATGGGAACCTCTGAGGCCAGATTCACTAAGCAGGTACGAAAGTGTTTAATATCATGTACATCGTTCCTCAAACTTTGAAGGTTTTGGTTACGTTTATTAAAAAGTTTACAAGCACGAAAACTTGCCACTCAAATGTTTTTATTGTTATAAACAGCCTACTGGTTCTTCGGAGCTCATTAACTGTTTAATAATTGTAAATAATGCCGCCAAGATTGAGAAAAGATGTACAGGTTCGTAAGTGTTTGCGTAACTTCTTCGTGAATCTAGCCCCAGATCATTTAATGTTCTCAATTTTCTGATAAGAACATCAGGTCATTTCATCATCAAACGAGGCAGTGGGGAATGTTGGGAAGGACGAGGGGACGGGAGTGGGGGGGAGGATGGGGGAGGACGAGGGGACAGGGGAGGTGGGAATGGTGCAGGAGGACGAGAGGACAGGGGAGATGGGGATGGTGGGGACGAAGGGAATGGAGAACGGTGGGAAGGACAAGGGGAGAGGGGAGTGAGGGATAGTAGGGAAGATGAGGGGATGGGGGAGTAGGAGATAGTGGGGAGGACGAGGGGACGGTGGAGTGGGGAATGGTTTGGAGGACGAGAGGATGATGAGAAGGAAAAAAAGGATGAGGAAGTGAGGAATGGATTGGAGGACTAGGGGACGAGGGAGAGGGGAAATGGTAGGGAGGACTACCCCTACCACCCCAATTCTTTTAGTGTGTGTGTGTGTGTGTGTGTGTATATATATATATATATATATATATATATATATATATATATATATATATATATATATATATATATATATATATATATATATATATATATCTAACTTTATTTAAAATTTCATTACACAAAAAGGGTTACAACATTGGTTACATGCAGGGTACAAGACTACTTGTCACAAGTTGTACAGCTCCTCCGGCTCCTCAGATGGCGGGCAGGAACCATGGATGCAGTGAGCATTTCCTCTCTGGATTGCCACACTAAGGCGCTGAAAGAGAAAACTGGTGGCTCTAGGGTCTCTTGTTGTTTCAATTAGCTTGGACCCCAGCTCCTTAAAAAAACTTGCAGCACTTCTACCCCAGGCACCAAGTGTCTCTGAGGCAATGGGGGACAAAATTGTAGTGGTGATCAAGGTCTCCATATTTACTTGACTTGGCTGCTTCCCGGTGATTGGCAGCACCTCCTGCCTGTTCAGCACTGAAGTTAACATAGATTTTGGATAAGGTTGAAACGCAAGTGTAGTCCTACACCAACTATCTACCATTCTTTCAGGGGTTCACCGTGATCCCGTCTGGGCGACCGACAGGCTCATCTGAGGTGCGGGGCATTAGTTAACGGGGCTCTCTCTCTGCTGGACAACTGGCCATGGTAAGGCTTCTCTTGATAATGTCGTTAACCTCGCTGTGTCTTGCATGCCATCCTCCTGTCCTTTGGCAGAGAAGGCCATGCCGTCCGTACCTGTCGGCCACTGCCTCGCCGCAAATACACCTGTATTCGGTGTGGATTTGGGCAGCGAGTCGGAGAGACACAGCAATTCGGAGGGCCTGCGGTGTGAGAAGAGTGCCAGTTGCTGACATTGGGGTTGCTAATAGGAAATCACCTGCATGGAGAGCTGCTACAGCTTTAAGTCGGGCAATATCATGTGGTGTTGTCACAGCTTCTAGTAATGTCACAGTTTCTTGGTCGGCAATGGGGCGATCCCAGCTGGATTGCTTATGAGCTTCAGAAAGCAGTGGTTGGGGTGCTGGTCCTGCGAGAGAGTTCAATTTGGTGGTGCAGTCTGCAAAGCTGGGATCATGTATCCCTGCGCATTGAGCTAGGTGCTCAGGAAGGATTTCCTTCACCAAGTTGTAAGACGCCACTGAAGAGGACAGAAACGCTGGTACCGCAATTTGTGTTGCTGTGCGCACACCAAAGCCCCCGAGTCTGACAGGAAGGGAGACCTGTTTCCACTGTGAGTCGCTGAGAGAAAGGTTGAGGGCTTTTTCTAGCATTGATTTCAGCAAGCTGTCGTACTCCTCTAATTTAATATTATTTAAAGATGGCGAACATCTAAGAAAGTAGGTCAGCTTGAGGAGGGACAAGCATTTGGTGATGAGGTAAAGTGCACCATGAGCATCGATGTCTTCAATCCTCTCATCCATCCTCTTTAGGTCAGTGATCTTCTTACCAAGGACTTCGTTGATGGCATTCTCTCCAAGAGGAGTACCTAGAAGTGTGCTGTCCTCAGGGTTGATTACGTGAATATCAGGCAAAACAACCTTTATTTGCTCTATTATGTTCTGGTTGGTGGAGGTTATTTCGCACTTGGAAGAGTTCAGGGTGAGGCCTAGACATGCTCCTGAATTATTCTTATGTCGTCCAAGAGTGAGGCTGGGGAGCCGGCTAGAGTACCATCGTCCAAAAACCAAATGTTGAGCTCACTGGACAGGTTATCGGTGACTTCCTTGATGACTAGGCAGAAAAGAAAATGGGCAAGGTGGTCACCCTGTTGGACACCTTCTTGTGACTCAATTCCATGTTCCCCGAAAAGCAAAGAGAGATTCTTGCTGTGACATGAGTTTACAAACGGGTAGAGGGAAGGAAAAAGGCGATGAACCGCACAGAATACTGCATCCCTTCTAACCAGATTGAAAGCATTTTTGAAGTCTAGTTTTATCAGGGATTTTTCATCCGTAATGTTGGCAATGTAGGCTCTAGCTGCATGAGCCGCTGCCTCACACCCTTGAGAAATGCCAAACCCAAGCTGTTTTGCCTTCAGCATGTCTGCTGCTGCCTGACTAACTGTTCTGGCAGCAGCCTTAGCGACGAGGCGCCGGAGTGAATTTCCCACAGCTATCGGTCTGATTCCTTCATCTTTTTCCCGAGGGCACAGAGTGAAGCACTAAAAAAATAGGCCGTATGGTCTCTGGTATGTGGCCAGCTAGACATGTGTTGGAGAATCTAGTTAGATCCACCAGGAGGCCCTGTGCAATGTCTCCCAGTGCAGGGATGAGCATTTGTTTGATGTGGTTGGGTCTTAGACCTGTGAACCCACCTGCTGATCCTGGTGGGAAGGATAAAGCTGCTTTATGCATCATGGATTCGAGCACACACAGGGGTTCTGCTCTGGTGACACCGACTAGAGGAACACTGTCATCACGAGGAGCTCTGGGTGGGTGTTTTTCTCTTAGGGCTTGTGCTGTATCGGCGTCTCTGGTGGCAACTGTGTCCTCGCTGGTGATGACTCTGATCGCCCCTATTGTGCTGCCTTCTTCTATTTTCCTGTTGACGTTTTCTCTGATTTTGGATGCCTCGGTTCTGCTGTTGATACCTTTTCTGCGGTGGGTGTTTTTGGCACGGGTGGGGAGGGGTGCCTGGTTGTCGTCTCTAGAAAAACTATTTATAGCCATAATGACTGAGGAAGCTAGTGATTTGTCTCTCCTTGCAGGGGCAGCTAGACATATGTTACCAAACAGGAGAAGATTACGTAATGCTTGAATGTTTCCGGGAGAGTCACTTTTTCAAGCCTTTTTGATTTTTGCCAGCCTTTGCCTTTCTACCTTTTTTAGGAGGCTGGACAGTTTGGCTGCCGCTTGGGAGCGAGCAGCTTTGGAGATGTGCTGCAAGGTTCAAACCGATGTCGCTTTAATGGCTTCTAGAAGGTTCTCAGTCGAAATGAAGCTGTTGGAGGTGTTTGCCCTGACTGCTGGTGTGGGACTTTGATTGATACTCTCTTTGGGAGGGGGCCACCTACCCGGACAATCTGTTCCGTTGTGGGAATGTTTGCTCACACCCCCGTTGGTCTTCAGACACCACACCTTGTCACACACTTGGCATGTGCCGTACCTGACGCTGGTTGATGGCTCCTCTTGGCTGAGAGAAGCCTGGCTGTCAATCGTGACATTCTGGCGCTGGGTGGACGCTGGGCGGGCGCTGGGTAGACGCTGGGCGGGCGCTGGGTATATATATATATATATATCTTGAGATGATTTCGGGGCTGTTTAGTGTCCCCGTGGCCCGGTCCTCGACCAGGACTCCAACCCCAGGAAGCAACCCATGACAGCTGACTAACACCCAGGTACCTATTTTACTGTTAGGTAACAGGGTCATAGGATGCAAGAAACTCTGCCCATTGTTTCTCGCCGGCGCCTGGGAACGAACCCAGAACCACAGGATCACAAGTCCAACGTGCTGTCCGCTCGGCCGACCGGCTCCCGATATATATATATATATATATATATATATATATATATATATATATATATATATATATATATATATATATATATATATATATATATATATATATATATATATATATATATATATACATATATATATATATATATGTCGTACCTAATAGCCAGAACGCACTTCTCAGCCTACTATGCAAGGCCTGATTTGCCTAATAAGCCAAGTTTTCATGAATTAATATATTTTCTCAAATTTTTTGCTTATGAAATGATAAAGCTACCCATTTCATTATGTATGAGGTAATTTTTTTTATTGGAGTTAAAATTGACGTAGATATATGGTCGAACCTAACCAACCCTACCTAACCTAACCTAACCTATCTTTATAGGTTAGGTTAGGTTAGGTAGCCGAAAAAGTTAGGTTTGGTTAGGTTAGGTAGGTTAGGTAGTCGAAAAACAATTAATTCATGAAAACTTGGCTTATTAGGCAAATTTGGCCTTGCATATTAGGCTGAGAAGTGCGTTCTGGCTACTAGGTACGACATATATATATATATATATATATATATATATATATATATATATATATATATATATATATATATATATATATATATATATATGTCGTACAGAAGTGCAGAACGCACTTCTCAGCCTACTATACAAGGCCCGATTTGCCTAATAAGCAAAGTTTTCATGAATTATTTGTTTTTCGACTACCTAACCTACCTAACCTTACCTAACCTAACTTTTTCGGCTACCTAACTTAACCTAACCTATAAAGATAGGTTAGGTTAGGTTAGGTAGGGTTTGTTAGGTTCGGTCATATATCTACGTTAATTTTAACTCCAATAAAAAAAAATTGACCTCATATAGAATGAAATGGGTAGCTTTATCATTTCATAAGAAAAAAATTTGAGAAAATATATTACTTCAAGAAAACTTGGCTTATTAGGCAAATCGGGCCATGCATAGTAGGCAGAGAAGTGCGTTCTGGCTACTAGGTACGACATATATATATATATATATATATATATATATATATATATATATATATATATGTCGTACCTAGTAGCCAGAATTCACTTCTCAGCCTACTATGCAATGCCCGATTTGCCTAATAAGCCACGTTTTCATGAATTAATGTTTTTTCTACTTCCTAACCTACCTAACCTAACGTAACCTATCTTTTTTGGCTACCTAACCTAACCTAACCTATAGAGATAGGTTAGGTTAGGTTAGGTAGGGTTGGTTAGGTTCGGTCATATATCTACGTTAATTTTAACTCCAATAAAAAAAAAATGACCTCATACATAATGAAATTTGTTGCTTTATCATTTCATAAGAAAAAAATTAGAGAAAATATATTAATTCAGGAAAACTTGGCTTATTAGGCAAATCGGGCCTTGCATAGTAGGTTGAGAAGTGCGTTCTGGCTACTAGGTACGACATATATATATATATATATATATATATATATATATATATATATATATATATATATATATATATATATGTTGTATATATATTGACTGCCCAGATAGGTACAAGAGGAGTGTTGTTAACGCATATGTCGACCGTGCTCTCAGCCACAGCTCAGAATGGAAGCAAGTCGACGAAGAACTCTGTAGGGTAAGGCAGGTCCTAGTCAACAACGGCTTCTCCAATGGTTTCGTCGAAGACATCATAAGAAGGAAAGTGAAACGCCATGCAACCTCTGAAGAGACAACCAACACAACACCTATACCCCCTATTAGACTATTTTACAGGAACTTCTTTTCCACAGCTCATAAAACGGAGGAAAGGGTCCTGAAAGATATTGTTAATAGAAACGTTATCCCTACAGACAAAAATCAGAGGATACAACTGACGATTTACTATAAAACCAGAAAAACGGCCAGCCTACTCATGAGAAACTCTCCAGACACAAAACAGAATGCTTTAAAAGAGACTAACGTCGTCTATGCCTTCAAATGCCCTCTTGGGGACTGTAAGCTCCAAAAAACCCAGTATATAGGCAAGACAACAACATCTCTTTCTAGGCGTTTACGGATGCATAAGCAACAGGGCTCCATTAAAGAACATATAATCTCTTCCCACAACCAAACCATCGCCAGAGAAATCCTAGTAAACAACACAGAAATCATCGATAGATACAGCGATAGCAGGCGGCTTGACGTTTGCGAGGCATTACACATCAAGAAGTCAACACCAGCAATCAACAGTCAATTAATGCACAACTATATTCTTCCCACCTCAAGACTCCGCTCCAATATAGAAGCATCAAGAAATATGGACCAATAGGCTTTCTACAATCACTTCTATTCAATACCCATTGTTTCATGTTCTGGCTTGTGTTGATGAAATTAATACCTTATTAAATACCACCTCACCCCATCCACCTCACTCAAATGTAGATATAAAAAAAAATCGGAGATGTGTAAGTTCAATTTAGTTGTGTATGTGTTAACTAAAGTCTTTGAAAATGTAATAAGTTTTACGAAACACACTCAAGTGTCGCGTCAGACTAGAAATAAAAATGAATTTTGGAGAATTGATTTTTGAATTACATCCAACAGTGAAAAGAAATGTACGAAAGATTGAGAAATTTCGTGTTAGATTTATTAATCTTACTTTTTCGGTCATATTTAATAATATATGTATACAGGAAAGACTGCTACCAAAATATACTAATTATATATATTATATATATATATATATATATATATATATATATATATATATATATATATATATATATATATATATATATATAGACATATATATATATATATATATATATATATATATATAGATATATATATATATATATATATATATATATATATATATACGACATATATATATATGTCGTACCTAATAGCCAGAATGCACTTCTTCACGCACTCAGCCAGAGCCTACTATGCAAGGCTCGATTTGTCTAATAAGCCAAGTTTTCCTGAATTAATATATTTTCTCTAATTTTTTTTCTTGTGAAATGATAAAGCTACCCATTTCATTATGTATGCGGTCATTTTTTTTATTGGAGTTAAAATTAACGCAGATATATGACCGAACCTAACCAACCCCACCTAACCTAACCTAACCTATCTTTATTGGTTAGGTTGCCGAAAAAGTTAGGTTAGGTTAGGTTAGGTTAGGTTAGGTTAGGTTAGGTAGGTTAGGTAGTCGAAAAAGAATTAATTCATGAAAACTTTGCCTATTAGGCAAATCTGGCCTTGCATAGTAGGCTGAGAAGTGCGTTCTGGCTACTAGGTACGACATTATATATATATATATATATATATATATATATATATATATATATATATATATATATATATATATATATATATATAATCTTTAATGTGATGGGAAAATGTAGGTGTAAGGCAGTCCTCCCAATGGCTGGTGTAAATGCCAATCACATTAGTAAAAAAAAAGAGAAAAAAAACGTTGATTGCTGGGCTGTTGTCTCCTGTGGTCAAGTAAAAAGGGAAAAACACATCGCAAAACAAATCGTATAAACAATGAAACTTTAATTGACTTTAAACAAATATAAACAAAGATAATCCCTTGGCTACGTACAGTGCGAATTAAAAATAAATGCAAAGACAAAACACAATATAAAATAAAATAATGGTTACGTTACCCTACAATGAACAAGACAAAAAATGAGTTAAAGGTGCTGAGAATATTGGCTGGCTGAAAACCTCCACAAATACACAGAGTGTATGCTAGATAGAAGTATTAGCCTTGAGAGCACAGAATATTCTAAAGCCAACTGCTCGTGCACGCTTAGTCATAGGCGATGCAGATGGTGCTAAAGTCGAGTGGAGTCACTGATTCACCAATGGGAAGCATGCTGACTGGAAGTGGTAGTTTGGTGATCAACGAGGGTGGTGCGCCGACAGCAAAGGCAGGGGGTTTGGAGAGCGAGTGTAGGGTACGTATTACCCCCCCAGTAGAAATGTATTCTACTATACAAATACTACACTTGAATGTAGTATCTTGATGTTTTAGACGTACTGAAGTAACATGAAGTAGGAAAGAGCAGGCCAAATCTCTCTTGAAAGAGATTACCATCACAGTTCTCCCCTGAAGCCTGCTCTTACGGGTTAAGTTACTTCAGTAGATAGTAGAGTGGTAGGAGTAGCTGCCTCTACCTCGTAGACTCTGGAGAGGGTGTCGGCTATGATGTTATCCGAGCCCTTGATGAGGAATATCTCCAGGTTAAAATTCTGCTGGTTCAGAGCCCAGCGTAGAAGACGCTGATTGCATAATTGGGCTTGTTGCAGGAACCGTAGGGGATTGAGGTCTGAGTAGATGGTAATAGACCGATTACCCTGTAGGTAAGGTTCGAAATGTTGTAAGTTCAGGACGATGGAAAGGAGTTCCTTTTCTATGGTGCTATAGTTCTTCTGATGGGGCTTTAACTTTTAGCTGTAGTAGCTGATAGGAAGAACCTCTTCGCCACGCTGTTGCATTAGGACGCCCCGATGCCGGTGCCTCTTGCGTCGACATTGATGATGAAGGGCTTCGTAATATCTGGAGAGGCGAGAATGGGATCAGAACATAGCAGAGATTTTAGTTGTTCAAAGGCAACGGTCTGTTTAATGGTCCAATGCTACCGTTGCTTATGGCTGGTCAGATTAATCAATGGTGTCACTACCGTAATAAAAATTTTCACAAACCTACGATAGTAAGATGCAAGGCCCAAGGAAGCGCAGGAGCTGCTTCCTGGTTGTAGGCTGTGGGTAATGCTGAATGACTTGAGTGTGAATGGTTAAAGGAGCTAGGCTGCCACTCCATATCACATGACCAAGATAACGCACTTTAGCAAAGGTGGACTTGCCCAAGTTGACGGTAAGGCCAGCGGTCAGGAGCTTGAAGAACAATCGTTGCAGCTGGAGCAGATGTTCGCTCCAGGTGTCATTTGCCACAACGATGTCATCCAAGTAGGCATAGGTGTGATCTAGGCCGTAGATGACGCGGTTGACAGCTCACTGGAAGGTGGCTGGGGCGTTACACAGTCCAAAAGGAAGGCGTTCATATCTGTACAGGCCAAAAGGAGTGGTGAAGGCAGATATTTCCTTAGCTCGCTCTGTCAGGCTGATCTGATAGTAGCCCTTTAACAAATCAGTTTGGGACAGATAATTAGCATTACCTACTGCGTCAAGGATATCATCTATACGAGGTAAAGGGTAAGCATCCTTGATGGTCACAAGGTTCAATTTCCTATAGTCGGTACATAATCGTACTTTACCGTGCGGTTTCGGCACCAAGATGCAAGGTGAGGCCCAAGGGGACTCACAAGGGGTGGCCAGCCTATTATCCAGAAGGTACTGTACTTCAGCATGCATAACTTCCTTTTTGTACAGGCTGATACGGTAGAAGGGTTGACGAATCGGCCGGGTATCAGGAAGTAGCTGGATGTCGTGCTGAACCACATTACACTCCTGGGATCATTGCTGAACAACTTCTGATGTTCTTGAAGAACTTTGATGAGAGGAGCATCGTTACAGTCCTGTAATATTTAGGAAGATCAGTAAGGATTTCCGAGTTGGAAGGCACTGACTCAGAGTTAGTACTTTCGGGAGAAGCAGGGAAGGTCTCACTGTGGAGGTATGGATCTTTAAAGGTGGAGAGAGATACTAGCACAGGGGGGGGGATACCTTTATACTCCTTCAAAAGATTGATTTGGTTCAACTGGGTCCTCTGCCGCCTATCTGAAGTCTCAAGAACGTAGTTGTGGTTGTTTCTGCACTCCTTGATGCGGTAAGATCATGAAAACTTATTTTGCAATGGAGAACCAGGGATTGGAAAATATGCTAAAACGAAGTCTCCTGCTTTAAATTTCCTGATTTTACTGCGGTTGTCAAAATGAGACTTCATCCTATCTTGATCTTTTAATAAATTATCATTGGCAAATTTATGTACTCTCTCTAGAATGTGCTTTAAGTTTTGAAGAAACTGGGGCACATACTGAGGGTCACTGAAGGTGGCATTACGTAGAGAGTCTTTAAAAGCTTTAAGAGGAGTACGGCACTTACGTCCATAGAGCATCTCATAAGGAGATACTCCTAGAGACTCATATGGGAAACTTCTGAAAATGCACCTAATCAGAAATCAGTACCTAAGTGAGGCTCCCGGACAGGCCCCCATTAATGTGATGAGAAAATGTAGGTGTAAGGCAGTCCTCCCAATGGCTGGTGTAAATGCCAATCACATTAGTAAAAAAAAAAGAGAAAAAAAAGTGGACTGCTTGGCTGTTGTCTCCTGTGGTCAAATAAAAAGGGAAAAACATGCCGCAAAACAAATTGTATAAACAATGAAACTTTAATTGACTTTAAACAAATATAAACAAAGATAATCCCTTGGCTATGTACAGTGCAACTTAAACATAAATACAAAGACAAAACACAATATAAAATCAAATAATGGTTACATTACTCTACAATGAACAAGACATAAAATGAGTTAAATGTGCTGAGAATATTGGCCTGCTGAAAACCTCCACTAATACACAGAGCATATGCTAGATAGAAGTATCAGCCTTGAGAGCACAGAATATTATAAAGCCAACTGCTCGTGCACGCTTAGTCATAGGCGATGCAGATGGTGCTGAAGTCGAGTGGAGTCGCTGATTAACCAATGGGAAGCGTGCTGGCTGGAAGTGGTAGTTTGGTGATCGACGAGGGTGGTGCGCCGTCAGCGAAGGGAGGGGGTTTGGAGAGCGAGTGTAGGGTATGTATTACCCCCCTGTAGAAACGTATTCTGAGATATATACTACTCTTGAATGTAGTATCTTGATGTTATAGACGTACTGAAGTAACATGATGGAGGAAAGAGGAGGCCAAATCTATCTTGAAAGAGATTATATATATATATATATATATATATATATATATATATATATATATATATATATATATATATATATATATATATATATATATATATATATATATATATATAACGAATCATCTCAATATTTCTTACGTTTTCCTTCACTGTCGTGGGTAATTGAAAAATTATCTCTCCAAAATTATTTTTTTATATTTTTATTTTTGGTCTGAAGCCTAAAAGCGTTTCATAAGGGCTTCCTACATTTTCAAAGACTGGTTTACACACAACATATATCATGTTTATATTCGTTTTGGGTAAGGTGATATGACACAACTGTTTTGGGTGTGGTGGATATAAATTGGGTATGAAAACATATGAATGCAAGTAAATACAGAAGGCCTATTGGTCCATACTTTATCTTGCTGCTTCTATGGTGGTTCAGGGTCTTGATGTTGGGAGAATATAGTTATGCATTAATTGGCTGTTGAATACTGTTGTTGACTTTTTGATGTGAAGTGTCTCGCTGATGTCGAGCCTTCTGCTAACGCTGTATCTATCAAGGATTTTCGTGTTGCTTGTTAAGATTTCTCTTGTGATGGTCCAGTGTGAGAAGAGATTTTATGTTCCTTGACGGAGCCCTATTGTTTGTGCATTGTTAATCGCCTAGAAAGAGACGTTGTTGTCTTGCCAATATATTGTGTTCTTTGGGGGCTTACAGTCCCCAAGCGGGCATGTGAAAGCATAGACGACATTAATTTCCTTCAAGGGTTTCTGTTTGGTGTCTGAGGAGTTTTTCATGAGTAGGTTCGCCATTTTTTTGTTTTTGTAGTAAATTTTCAATTGCATTTTCAGGTTTTTGTCTGTAGGGATAACGATCCTATTAATAATATCTTTCAGGGCACTTTCCTCCGTCGTATGAACCATCGAAAAGAAGTTCCTGTAAAACAGTCTAATAAGGGGTATAAGTGTTGTGCTAGTTCACTCTTCAAAGGTTGCATAGAGTTTCATTTTTCTTTTTATGACATCTTCAACATAACCGTTAAAGAAGCCATAGTTGCCTTAGCCTACAGAGTTCTTCATCGACTTGCTTCCATCCTGAGCTGTGACTGAGAGCCCGGTCAACATAAGCATTGACAACACTCATCTTGTACCTCTCTGGGCAGTCGCTATTGGCACTGAGGCACATTCCTATGTTTGTTTCCTTAGTGTAGACTGCAGTGTGGATGCCTTCGTTCCTTTCCGTGACTGTTACATCTAGAAACGGCAGCTTCCTGTCATTCTCCATCTCGTAAATGAAACTTAATAGAGAATTCTGCTCGAATGCCTCCTTCAGCTGCTGCAGACGTCTGACATCAGGTACCTGCATTAAAATGTTGTCAACATACCTATAGTATATGGCGGGTTTCAAGTCCATGTCAACTTAAACCCTCTGCTCTATGGTAGCTATAGAGGCTTCACTCATAAATGCCTGCTTACTTTCATCCTCTTGAAGGAGCACGCAATACGACTTCCACACAGGCACTACCCACCACTCGCTTCCAGGTCGACTCTAATATATTCATATCACAGAGAAATGGTGTACGATGTCATCAATAGCTTTCTCGCACTTGAAAACTAGTAGCCTTCACTTGACCGCTAACACGGGGCACAATATTCTTCCTTCTTCCAGAAGATCAACAAAGTACAACCATCCCTGACGACTGCCGTAACTCAACAAACGTCACAACGTCATGCTAGAGTCACGCCACGTCACCAAAATATCGACATCTCATTTTTATAAGACGCTCATCCTCCGTTCGTATTCGTAAATTACTCACTGACGTTTATTGTATATTTTTCTTCCTCTGATCTCTTAATCTCAGGTCAGGAAAGCAGAATAACTCTCACTGGTATATTTGTTCCGCCAGGCTAAATGAGGACATAACAACACCTCCACTTGGTGTACCTTTACACCTCCACTTGGCCTCCACATAGTGTTCGTTCTTTCCTCCACTTGGTGTTTGTTTTCGCCTCTACCTGGTGTTCGATCACATCAACACTTGGTGTTTGTTCACATTTCCACTTGGTGTTCATTCCAGCCTCCACCTGGTGTTCGTCCTGGCCATAACTTGATGTTCGTTCACACCTCCACTTGGTGTTCGTTCAAACCTAGACTTGGTGTTCGTTCAAACCTCCACTTCGTGTTCGTTTACACCTCCACTTGGAGTTCGTTTACACCTCCACTTGGAGTTCGTTTACACCTCCACTTGGTGTTCGTTTCCCTCTCCCCTTGGTGTTCGTTCTGGGCCCTTAACAAGATGAGGGCCTAGATTGAACACCTGGTGGACGCCCAGAACAAACACTCTGGCCTTTACAACCCATATTCCAGTTCATCATTGGCCTTTTGGGCCACAGTAAGCAATCTCTATGGCCGTATACACTAACCTTGTAAAGCTCATCTAATTCAGCAACGTTTTATACTCAGTTTAAACAACTATAACCCACAGTAATAACCTCATCTGCCCACCTTCAGTGCTAAAATAAACCATTTACTGTCCGACAACAAGCACCCTTTAGCTCCACATTAAGCCATCAAGTTATCTTCTTGGCAATAACAAGCTGGAAGGTCATTAGAGGCACCATGGTCGAGGGCACATCACTCCTCATCACAACAAAGGCAGCTTTGTTGTGTCGTGTTGATGTTTACGTCTGACGGGGGTGAGTGTGGCCCTCAGTGAGGCGCCACCAGTTAAGTCATTAACTCTTACTTTAGCTCCTTTTGTGCAACACAAATAAACAAATGACGCTGCTTTGTACTTCTCATGCTAGGGTGTCTCAAGCCAAATTCCTTCACCGTTACCACTGTCACCATTATTGCCACTGTCACCATTATTGCCACTGTCACCATTATTGCCACTGTCACCACCATCACCACTGTCACCACCATCACCACTGTCACCATCATCGCCACTGTCACCATCATCACCACTGTCACCATCATCACCCCTTTTACCATCAACACCACTGTCACCACCATCACCACTGTCACCATTATTGCCACTGTCACCATCATCACCACTGTCACTATCATCGCCACTGTCAACATCATCACCACTGTCACCATCATCGCCACTGTCACCATCATCACCCCTTTTACCATCAACACCACTGTCACCACCATCACCACTGTCACCACCATCACCACTGTCACCACCATCACCACTGTCACCATCATCACCACTGTCACCACCATCACCACTGTCACCACCATCACCACTGTCACCACCATCACCACTGTCACCACCATCACCACTGTCACCACCATCACCACTGTCACCACCATCACCCCTTTTACCATCAACACCACTGTCACCACCATCAACACTGTCACCACCATCACCACTGTCACCACCATCACCACTGTCACCATCATCACCACTGTCACCACCATCACCACTGTCACCACCATCACCACTGTCACCACCATCACCACTGTCACCACCATCACCACTGTCACCATCATCACCACTGTCACCACCATCACCACTGTCACCACCATCACCACTGTCACCATCATCACCACTGTCACCACCATCACCACTGTCACCACCATCACCACTGTCACCACCATCACCACTGTCACCACCATCACCACTGTCACCACCATCACCCCTTTTACCATCAACACCACTGTCACCACCATCACCACTGTCACCACCATCACCACTGTCACCACCATCACCACTGTCACCATCATCACCACTGTCACCACCATCACCACTGTCACCACCATCACCACTGTCACCACCATCACCACTGTCACCACCATCACCACTGTCACCATCATCACCACTGTCACCACCATCACCACTGTCACCACCATCACCACTGTCACCACCATCACCACTGTCACCACCATCACCACTGTCACCACCATCACCACTGTCACCACCATCACCACTGTCACCACCATCACCACTGTCACCATCATCACCACTGTCACCACCATCACCACTGTCACCACCATCACCACTGTCACCACCATCACCACTGTCACCACCATCACCACTGTCACCACCATCACCACTGTCACCACCATCACCACTGTCACCATCATCACCACTGTCACCACCATCACCACTGTCACCACCATCACCACTGTCACCACCATCACCCCTTTTACCATCAACACCACTGTCACCACCATCACCACTGTCACCACCATCACCACTGTCACCACCATCACCACTGTCACCACCATCACCACTGTCACCACCATCACCACTGTCACCACCATCACCACTGTCACCACCATCACCACTGTCACCACCATCACCACTGTCACCACCATCACCACTGTCACCACCATCACCCCTTTTACCATCAACACCACTGTCACCACCATCACCACTGTCACCACCATCACCACTGTCACCACCATCACCACTGTCACCACCATCACCACTGTCACCATCATCACCACTGTCACCACCATCACCACTGTCACCACCATCACCACTGTCACCACCATCACCACTGTCACCATTATTGCCACTGTCACCATCATCACCACTGTCAACACCATCACCACTGTCACCACCATCACCACTGTCACCACCATCACCACTGTCACCATTATTGCCACTGTCACCATCATCACCACTGTCACCATCATCGCCACTGTCACCATCATCACCACTGTTACCATTATTGCCACTGTCACCACCATCACCACTGTCACCATCATCGCCACTGTCACCATCATCACCACTGTCACCATTATTGCCACTGTCACCATCATCGCCACTGTCACCATCATCACCACTGTCACCATCATCGCCACTGTCACCATCATCGCCACTGTCACCATTATTGCCACTGTTACCATCATCACCACTGTCACCACCATCACCACTGTCACCATCATCACCACTGTCACCATTATTGCCACTGTCACCATCATCGCCACTGTCACCATCATCACCACTGTCACCATCATCGCCACTGTCACCATCATCGCCACTGTCACCATTATTGCCACTGTTACCATCATCACCACTGTCACCATCATCACCACTGTCACCCTCATCACCACTGTCACCATCATCACCACTGTCACCACCATCGCCACTGTCACCATCATCACCACTGTCACCACCATCGCCACTCTCACCACCATCACCACTGTCACCATCATCACCACTGTGACCATCATCACCACTGTCACCATCATCACCACTGTCAACACCATCACCACTGTCACCATCACCACCACTGTCACCATCATCGCCACTGTCACCACCATCACCACTGTCACCATCATCACCACTGTCACCCTCATCACCACTGTCACCATCATCACCACTGTCACCACCATCGCCACTGTCACCACCATCACCACTGTCACCATCATCACCACTGTCACCATCATCACCACTGTCACCACCATCACCACTGTCACCACCATCACCACTGTCACCACCATCAACACCACTGTCACCACTGTCACCATCATCACCACTGTCACCACCATCACCACTGTCACCATCATCAACACCACTGTCACCACCATCACCACTGTCACCATCATCACCAATGTCACCATCATCACCACTGTCACCACCATCACCACTGTCACCACCATCACCACTGTCACCACCATCACCACTGTCACCATCATCACCACTGTCACCACCATCACCACTGTCACCATCATCACCACTGTCACCACCATCACCACTGTCACCACCATCACCACTGTCACCACCATCACCACTGTCACCACCATCAACACCACTGTCACCATTATCACCACAGTCACCATCATCACCACTGTCACCATCATCACCACTGTCACCATCATCACCACTGTCACCATCATCACCACTGTCAACACCATCACCACTGTCACCATCACCACCACTGTCACCATCATCGCCACTGTCACCACCATCACCACTGTCACCATCATCACCACTGTCACCACCATGAACACCACTGTCACCACCATCGCCACTGTCACCACCATCACCACTGTCACCATCATCGCCACTGTCACCATCATCACCACTGTCACCACCATCACCACTGTCACCACCATCACCACTGTCACCACCATCAACACCACTGGCACCACCATCACCACTGTCACCATCATCATCACTGTCACCACCATCGCCACTGTCACCATCACCACTGTCACCATCATCACCACTGTCACCATCATCACCACTGTCACCATCATCACCACTGTCACCACCATCACCACTGTCACCACCATCACCACTGTCACCACCATCACCCCTTTTACCATCAACACCACTGTCACCACCATCACCACTGTCACCACCATCACCACTGTCACCACCATCACCACTGTCAACACCATCACCACTGTCACCACCATCACCACTGTCACCACCATCACCACTGTCACCACCATCACCACTGTCACCACCATCACCACTGTCACCACCATCACCCCTTTTACCATCAACACCACCTGTCACCACCATCACCACTGTCACCACCATCACCACTGTCACCACCATCACCACTGTCACCACCATCACCACTGTCACCATCATCACCACTGTCACCACCATCACCACTGTCACCACCATCACCACTGTCACCACCATCACCACTGTCACCATTATTGCCACTGTCACCATCATCACCACTGTCAACACCATCACCACTGTCACCACCATCACCACTGTCACCACCATCACCACTGTCACCATTATTGCCACTGTCACCATCATCACCACTGTCACCATCATCGCCACTGTCACCATCATCACCACTGTCACCATTATTGCCACTGTCACCACCATCACCACTGTCACCATCATCGCCACTGTCACCATCATCACCACTGTCACCATTATTGCCACTGTCACCATCATCGCCACTGTCACCATCATCGCCACTGTCACCATTATTGCCACTGTTACCATCATCACCACTGTCACCACCATCACCACTGTCACCATCATCACCACTGTCACCATTATTGCCACTGTCACCATCATCGCCACTGTCACCATCATCACCACTGTCACCATCATCGCCACTGTCACCATCATCGCCACTGTCACCATTATTGCCACTGTTACCATCATCACCACTGTCACCATCATCACCACTGTCACCCTCATCACCACTGTCACCATCATCACCACTGTCACCACCATCGCCACTGTCACCATCATCACCACTGTCACCACCATCGCCACTCTCACCACCATCACCACTGTCACCATCATCACCACTGTGACCATCATCACCACTGTCACCATCATCACCACTGTCAACACCATCACCACTGTCACCATCACCACCACTGTCACCATCATCGCCACTGTCACCACCATCACCACTGTCACCATCATCACCACTGTCACCCTCATCACCACTGTCACCATCATCACCACTGTCACCACCATCGCCACTGTCACCACCATCACCACTGTCACCATCATCACCACTGTCACCATCATCACCACTGTCACCACCATCACCACTGTCACCACCATCACCACTGTCACCACCATCAACACCACTGTCACCACTGTCACCATCATCACCACTGTCACCACCATCACCACTGTCACCATCATCAACACCACTGTCACCACCATCACCACTGTCACCATCATCACCAATGTCACCATCATCACCACTGTCACCACCATCACCACTGTCACCACCATCACCACTGTCACCACCATCACCACTGTCACCACCATCACCACTGTCACCACCATCACCACTGTCACCACCATCACCACTGTCACCACCATCACCACTGTCACCACCATCACCACTGTCACCACCTTCACCCCTTTTACCATCAACACCACTGTCACCACCATCACCACTGTCACCACCATCACCACTGTCACCACCATCACCACTGTCACCACCATCACCACTGTCACCATCATCACCACTGTCACCACCATCACCACTGTCACCACCATCACCACTGTCACCACCATCACCACTGTCACCATTATTGCCACTGTCACCATCATCACCACTGTCAACACCATCACCACTGTCACCACCATCACCACTGTCACCACCATCACCACTGTCACCATTATTGCCACTGTCACCATCATCACCACTGTCACCATCATCGCCACTGTCACCATCATCACCACTGTCACCATTATTACCACTGTCACCACCATCACCACTGTCACCATCATCGCCACTGTCACCATCATCACCACTGTCACCATTATTGCCACTGTCACCATCATCGCCACTGTCAAAATCATCACCACTGTCACCATCATCGCCACTGTCACCATCATCGCCACTGTCACCATTATTGCCACTGTTACCATCATCACCACTGTCACCACCATCACCACTGTCACCATCATCACCACTGTCACCATTATTGCCACTGTCACCATCATCGCCACTGTCACCATCATCACCACTGTCACCATCATCGCCACTGTCACCATCATCGCCACTGTCACCATTATTGCCACTGTTACCATCATCACCACTGTCACCATCATCACCACTGTCACCCTCATCACCACTGTCACCATCATCACCACTGTCACCACCATCGCCACTGTCACCATCATCACCACTGTCACCACCATCGCCACTCTCACCACCATCACCACTGTCACCATCATCACCACTGTGACCATCATCACCACTGTCACCATCATCACCACTGTCAACACCATCACCACTGTCACCATCACCACCACTGTCACCATCATCGCCACTGTCACCACCATCACCACTGTCACCATCATCACCACTGTCACCCTCATCACCACTGTCACCATCATCACCACTGTCACCACCATCGCCACTGTCACCACCATCACCACTGTCACCATCATCACCACTGTCACCATCATCACCACTGTCACCACCATCACCACTGTCACCACCATCACCACTGTCACCACCATCAACACCACTGTCACCACTGTCACCATCATCACCACTGTCACCACCATCACCACTGTCACCATCATCAACACCACTGTCACCACCATCACCACTGTCACCATCATCACCAATGTCACCATCATCACCACTGTCACCACCATCACCACTGTCACCACCATCACCACTGTCACCACCATCACCACTGTCACCAACATCAACACCACTGTCACCACCATCACCACTGTCACCATCATCACCACTGTCACCACCATCACCACTGTCACCATCATCACCACTGTCACCACCATCACCACTGTCACCACAATCACCACTGTCACCACCATCACCACTGTCACCACCATCAACACCACTGTCACCATTATCACCACAGTCACCATCATCACCACTGTCACCATCATCACCACTGTCACCATCATCACCACTGTCACCATCATCACCACTGTCAACACCATCACCACTGTCACCATCACCACCACTGTCACCATCATCGCCACTGTCACCACCATCACCACTGTCACCATCATCACCACTGTCACCACCATGAACACCACTGTCACCACCATCGCCACTGTCACCACCATCACCACTGTCACCATCATCGCCACTGTCACCATCATCACCACTGTCACCACCATCACAACTGTCACCACCATCACCACTGTCACCACCATCAACACCACTGGCACCACCATCACCACTGTCACCATCATCACCACTGTCACCACCATCGCCACTGTCACCATCACCACTGTCACCATCATCACCACTGTCACCATCATCACCACTGTCACCATCATCACCACTGTCACCACCATCACCACTGTCACCACCATCACCACTGTCACCACTATCACCACTGTCACCATCATCACCACTGTCACCACCATCACCACTGTCACCACCATCACCACTGTCCCCCATCATCACCACTGTCACCACCATCGCCACTGTCACCACCATCACCACTGTCACCATCATCGCCACTGTCACCATCATCACCACTGTCACCACCATCACCACTGTCACCACCATCACCACTGTCACCACCATCAACACCACTGGCACCACCATCACCACTGTCACCATCATCACCACTGTCACCATCATCACCACTGTCACCACCATCACCACTGTCACCACCATCACCACTGTCACCACTATCACCACTGTCACCATCATCACCACTGTCACCACCATCACCACTGTCACCACCATCACCACTGTCCCCCATCATCACCACTGTCACCACCATCGCCACTGTCACCATCATCACCACTGTCACCATCATCACCACTGTCACCCTCATCACCACTGTCACCATCATCACCACTGTCACCACCATCACCACTGTCACCATCATCACCACTGTCACCACCATCACCACTGTCACCACCATCGCCACTGTCACCACCATCGCCACTGTCACCACCATCATAACTGTCACCATCATCACCACTGTCACCCTCATCACCACTGTCACCATCATCACCACTGTCACCACCATCACCACTGTCACCATCATCACCACTGTCACCACCATCACCACTGTCACCACCATCGCCACTGTCACCACCATCGCCACTGTCACCACCATCACCACTGTCACCATCATCACCACTGTCACCCTCATCACCACTGTCACCATCATCACCACTGTCACCACCATCACCACTGTCACCATCATCACCACTGTCACCACCATCACCACTGTCACCACCATCGCCACTGTCACCACCATCGCCACTGTCACCACCATCACCACTGTCACCATCATCACCACTGTCACCATCATCACCACTGTCACCATCATCACCACTGTCACCATCATCACCACTGTCACCACCATCGCCACTGTCACCATCATCGCCACTGTCACCACCATCGCCACTGTCACCATCATCACCACTGTCACCACCATCACTACTGTCACCACCATCACCACTGTCACCATCATCACCACTGTCACCATCATCACCACTGTCACCACCATCACCACTGTCACCATCATCACCACTGTCACCACCATCACCACTGTCACCATCATCACCACTGTCACCATCATCACCACTGTCACCACCATCACCACTGTCACCACCATCACCACTGTCACCACTATCACCACTGTCACCATCATCACCACTGTCACCACCATCACCACTGTCACCACCATCACCACTGTCCCCCATCATCACCACTGTCACCACCATCGCCACTGTCACCATCATCACCACTGTCACCATCATCACCACTGTCACCCTCATCACCACTGTCACCATCATCACCACTGTCACCACCATCACCACTGTCACCATCATCACCACTGTCACCACCATCACCACTGTCACCACCATCGCCACTGTCACCACCATCGCCACTGTCACCACCATCATAACTGTCACCATCATCACCACTGTCACCCTCATCACCACTGTCACCATCATCACCACTGTCACCACCATCACCACTGTCACCATCATCACCACTGTCACCACCATCACCACTGTCACCACCATCGCCACTGTCACCACCATCGCCACTGTCACCACCATCACCACTGTCACCATCATCACCACTGTCACCCTCATCACCACTGTCACCATCATCACCACTGTCACCACCATCACCACTGTCACCATCATCACCACTGTCACCACCATCACCACTGTCACCACCATCGCCACTGTCACCACCATCGCCACTGTCACCACCATCACCACTGTCACCATCATCACCACTGTCACCATCATCACCACTGTCACCATCATCACCACTGTCACCATCATCACCACTGTCACCACCATCGCCACTGTCACCATCATCGCCACTGTCACCACCATCGCCACTGTCACCATCATCACCACTGTCACCACCATCACCACTGTCACCACCATCACCACTGTCACCATCATCACCACTGTCATCATCATCACCACTGTCACCACCATCACCACTGTCACCATCATCACCACTGTCACCACCATCACCACTGTCACCATCATCACCACTGTCACCATCATCACCACTGTCACCACCATCACCACTGTCACCACCATCACCACTGTCACCACCATCACCACTGTCACCATCATCACCACTGTCACCACTGTCACCATCATCACCACTGTCACCACCATCACCACTGTCACCATTATCATCACTGTCACCACCATCACCACTGTCACCACCATCGCCACTGTCACCACCATCGCCACTGTCACCATCACCACTGTCACCATCATCACCACCATCACCACTGTCACCATCATCACCACCATCACCACTGTCACCATCATCACCACTGTCACCATCATCACCACTGTCACCACCATCACCACTGTCACCATCATCACCACTGTCACCATCATCACCACTGTCACCATCATCACCACTGTCACCACCATCACCACTGTCACCATCATCACCACTGTCACCATCATCACCACCATCACCACTGTCACCATCATCACCACTGTCACCATCATCACCACTGTCACCATCATCACCACTGTCACCATCATCACCACTGTCACCACCATCACCACCATCACCACTATCACCCTCATCACCACTGTCACCATCACCACCACTGTCACCACCATCACCACTGTCACCACCATCACCACTGTCACCATCATCACCACTGTCATCATCATCACCACTGTCACCATCTTCGCCACTGTCACCACCATCGCCACAGTCACCACCATCACCCCTGTCACCATCATCACCACTGTCACCATCATCGCCACTGTCACCACCATCGCCACTGTCACCACCATCGCCACTGTCACCACCATCGCCACTGTCACCACCATCACCACTGTCACCACCATCGTCACTGTCACCACCATCGCCACTGTCA
Organism: Procambarus clarkii; assembly: GCF_040958095.1. Taxonomy (NCBI): domain Eukaryota; kingdom Metazoa; phylum Arthropoda; class Malacostraca; order Decapoda; family Cambaridae; genus Procambarus; species Procambarus clarkii. The sequence goes on along the minus strand of NC_091151.1, from coordinate 54,553,633 downwards.
CCACCATCGTCACTGTCACCACCATCGCCACTGTCACCCTCATCACCACCATCACCCCTTTTACCATCAACACCACTGTCACCATCAGCACCACTGTCACCACCATCGCCACTGTCACCCTCATCACCACTGTCACCATCATCACCACCATCACCCCTTTTACCATCAACACCACTGTCACCACCATCACCACTGTCACCCTCATCACCACTGTCACCATCATCACCACCATCACCCCTTTTACCATCAACACCACTGTCACCACCATCGCCACTGTCACCCTCATCACCACTGTCACCATCATCACCACCATCATCCCTTTTACCATCAGCACCACTGTCACCACCATCGCCACTGTCACCCTCATCACCACTGTCACCATCATCACCACCATCACCCCTTTTACCATCAACACCACTGTCACCATCAGCACCACTGTCACCATCAGCACCACTGTCACCATTATTACCATTAAGCGACGGTCTCGCTTCATGCTGGTCGGCGTTCAATCCCCACCGTCCAAGTGGTTGGGCACCATTCCATCACCCTGTCCCATCCCAAATCCTTATCCTGACCCCTTCCTTCTTATCCTGACGCGTCTCCTGCGGTGTCGGGGGTGGTGTTCCCACCTGGGCAGCCTTCGTCGCCTTCTCCTGTGCATCCGGCGGCGGGACGGTCTCGGCGGTCTACGTACGCTGCTTCGGTTTCTTCTGCTTTCACGGTGGTGGAGGTGGTGGTTCACCGTGTCCCTCTGTGTTATGTGACTTCTGTCGACCAGCTCCAGGAGCTGCCGTTTCCGCCTGATTTAGTGATTCATGAGTTTATGAAGGCTCCCCCGGAGGCAGAGGAATCGTCGCCCTACTGACATGGAGTATTTGATACGGGAGGCCAATAAGCACAAATATCCTCTGTATGAGTTCCCTGAGAAATATTCACCTCCCGTTGAGGTTTGTTCTCCTTTCCAGTAAATTGTTTTGTTTGTGTCTGTTTGTGTGCGTGGATGTGGGGTGCGGTTGTGTTTGTGTGTGGGGGGGGGGGTATGTGTTCCCGGTTCCTGCGTGTTCCGTATTTCCGGTTCCTGTGAGTTCCGATGTTCGCTTGTTTGTGGGGTGTTTGTGTGCCCTTCGGGCTGCTTGTGTGGCCCTGCCTGTTTTTGTTCTTATCATGTGTTGCCGATGCTCATTTCCTTCTTATCCTGTGTTGCCGATGCTCATTTCCTTCTTATCCTGTGTTGCCGATGCTCATTTCCTTCTTATCCTGTGTTGCCGATGCTCATTTCCTTCTTATCCTGTGTTGCCGATGCTCATTTCCTTCTTATCCTGTGTTGCCGATGCTCATTTCCTTCTTATCCTGTGTTGCCGATGCTCATTTCCTTGTGTTTATGTGTCATATTTTATGCATCCTTTATTTTTGTTGTCATTATGTATTGGTGCCTCACCGTGTGTGGTTTCCGGGGCCGCTAGGATTGTTTAGTATTGTGTATCGATGGTTTGGTTGTTGGGTGCGGGTTGGGTACTGTGTATTGTACTGTTATTTATGTACTGTTTTGCGTCATGTTTTTACTTTTTGTTGGGTTTTTGTTGCCGGCCCTTCTGGCCGGTATTTAGTGTAGTTGTAATTTTGTACTTTTTTGCTTCTGTGATTTTGTAACTTGTGACTTGTGTTCTGTTCGTTTTGTTCTCGTTTTATTGTATTTATAAGCATGCTTGTATGTAAAAATAAAAATAAAAAAAACTTACCACCTAGTGCCTTGACATACCACTTACCAATTTGTGCCTTGTCATAATAGCCTTCCAACTTTGAAATTTGTGTTAATGACTTACAACCTTATGACTTGTCACCAAACGTGGTCAACTTGGTGGTTCAACAGACAGACGACCCTGACACGTCCATTCTGTTTCTGCCAGTAAGACGAGAGGAACTCTTTCTAAATATATATTCTAGTCAAATGTTTCTGGGTTAAGGAAATGGATATAATGGTATACACTAGGCAGTTGTATCTGGTGTTAATATTTGGGACGAAGTAGGTATATCTGGCCTTAATACTTAAGACAAGGGAGGTATTTCTGGCATTAATATTTGAGACGAGGGAGGTAAAGTGTGATCAACGCGCTCAACACATTGTGTATAATGGTATATTTAAAGGAAATCACCATCCTGAGCACCGAAGATTCTGCGTAGTGATCATCACAAGGTAGTGGCTGCAGATGTCCAACATTACATGCGTCATGGAACACATGAACCTCGTTGTTCTCAGAGAACAATACCACTCACCTTACAGTGTTTGGCTTATCCCAGCTGTGTAAAGCTTCAAGAATACGTCACCATTCTCAAAGCAAGTGCATAAGATTTCGAAATAGTTTGGGTTGGGTTAGGTCAGGTGTCTAATTCAGAAGACAGTTGATTATGTTTGTATAATGCGTGCGTTAAATTATTTTATTGTCGATTCTATACCCATCATGTGTGTGGCGGTGAACCACATTCCCATCCTGTGGCTGGCTGTGTAACCGATACCCATCCTGTGGTTAGTTGTGGATCCCATACCCTTCCTGTGGACCCCATACCCATACTGTGGCTGGCTTTGTACCCTATACCCAACCTATGGGTGACGGAGGATCCGAAACCCATCGTTTTGGAGGTACTTACCTCGCAGTGACTACTATTCCTATACGTGTGGAGCGCATATAAATAACTGGGCCTTCAATTACTTAAACAGAATTGGATGCCATAATCCTTGCACTCGAGCGTGTATATGATTCCAAAGTTGACACGCAAATTGTAAGTGACTTCTTGTCATCCTTGACTGCACCCAGCTCCCCAAGTCATAACTGAGACATGCTTGTGTCTGAAGCTCGACAGAGATATAATGAAATAATCAATGATGGAGTCATAGTTTATATGCTTTTGTTTCTTTCCCATATTGGTCTCCGAATGGCTGATAGAACTGATGAGTTAAGAACTTTTGTTCGTAAAGAAGGCATTGATTACCATATTGAATTGCCTTTGAGAAGCTTGAGGGCAGTAATCTTTCCGGACCAGCAACAAAATCTCGTAGACATGAGGTAAAGTAAAACTGACACCAGTTCCTCCATCTATCATCATTCTATTATGCAGGAATTACCGCACGTGCATGGGTAATCCTATAAGGTTAGAAGACTTCTTGATGTTACCACTACTAGGCTTAAGCTCGGCTACAAGTACCTATGGGAGTTTGCAACATCTGCTGATGTAGATTTGACTAAATGTAAACTCCGTCAGCAGAACAATTCGCATACTTTGCGTCATCATATAATGGAATAAGAAAAAATCGCGGAATTCACAAATAACACCGATAGTGTCCAAGAAATGTGTAAGTACTTCATTCATAATGATGTACTGCCAGAAATCTTAGCCAAGTATCAAAAGTTTGCTTACTGCAGGTTTAGCCTTCACATGATTGTAAAGTTGCCGCCCCGTTGGGTCGGTGTGGATCAGGATTAGTAACTGTGTGACTCACAATAGATGTAAACTGCCTTATATAGAGACTTGTGGGCTACTTCTAGAATTACTTGATATAAAAAGATTATTGATATGTATGTGTGTATTTGTATTTTTAAATGTGTATATTTACATGTGTGTATGTGTATACATATATACATGTATACATATATATACATGACACCACTCATACACATGTACAGATATGTGTATCTGTATACATGTATGAATATATATGTAAATGTGTATGTAATACTAACAACTATGTAACTACCTTCACAAGATTGTCACTTGTTTAGCTAAATGAAATATGGGGTTCAGGTCCTGAACCCCATATAGGCTTTTGTAACCCTTTCCACCACCGCCCACGGGATAGGTATGTGGTGAATACTAAACAATGAATGAAATGGGGAAGTGAGGTGTAGCTCCTTATGCACTATTCTAGCGTTCAAAATTTTGTCGAACCTGTCCTTGAAGTTGTGGATGGCGGTGGCTTCCACAACGTCTTCTCTTGGTACAGTCCACCTGTTCACCACTCGTACTGGGTACGATTATGTCCTTACATTTCTTAGACTCAACTGTGTTTCCAGCTTCCACTTGCGTCGTCTTGTCCTACTTTCTCTCAACGTAAAGAGGCTCTCTTTGTTGACTTAGTCTATTCCTTTCAGAATCTTGTGTATTTTTATATCATCTCTATTTCTTCAATGATCTAAGATTTTGAGGTCCAGTTCTTTCAGCCTATTCTCATAGCTTAACCCTCTTAGCTCTGGCACTAATCTAGTTACAAACCTCTGCACTCTTTCAATTTTAGTTTTACGTTTTATAAAGTATGAATTCCGGTGCTGCATATCCCCGCACTCACCTAGTTGTACTTGCAGGGGTTGAGCTTTGGCTCTTTGGTCCCACCTCTCAAATGTTCATCAACTGGTGTACAGCCAGTGAGCCTATTGGGTTCTACCAAATCTACATTTGAAACCGTGTATGGAGTCTGCCTCAACCATATCACATTCTAATGCATTCTATTTGTTAACTAATCTGACACTGAAAATGTTCTTTGCAATGTCTCTGTGGCTCATTTGGGATCTAAGTTTCCACCTGTGTCCCCTTGTTCGTGTACTACCAATGCTAAAGTTATTTATTTATTTATTTATTTATTTATTTATTTATTTATTTATATATACAAGAAGGTACATTAGGTTTGTGAGAATACATAGCATGGTGTTAATATTCTTGTAAAGCCACTAGTACGTGCAGCGTTTCGGGCAGACAAATAGTTTTGAGGCAAAAATAGTTTTTCTTTGTCCACCCTGTCAATTCCTAAGAGATATTTATAGGTGGTGAAGATGTTTGACCTTGCTTTTCTGTCTATCAAGGCTATGAGGTTCAGTTCCCGTCTTGTAACTCATAGCTCTCAGTTCTGGACCATGCTGGAGGCAAGTAGGTATGGTCTCCCGGCAGGAGCTGCATACTCCAGGATTGATCTGACATAAGTGGTATACAAGGTTCTGAATGATTCCTCAAACAAGTTTCTAAAGGCAGTTCTTATGTTGGCTAATCTAGCATATGCTGTTGGAAATTTCTAGCACTTAATTACTAACCTCTAATGCGTTAAGGTGTAATTCTTGTACTAGACTTTATAATTTACTAACACTAGTACCCAGTAGTATATAGATATTCAAATTTTAAATTTGAGGCATAGAACGCCCCATCCCTACCAGAAATTATGGTCGTGGGTCTGGCTGATCAGTTGTAACTTAAAACCTTGTGTCAAGTGAAACTCATCATTTCAGGATTTTTTTACTAACACCGGACCTCGTGACTACAAAGTTGTGAGAGTTTTGGTACGCCTGGGAGACTATGCTAGCCCAGTACAGGCTATTGTTGTTGACAAAATCACATCTGACCTATATGTTTATGGTCTAGGGAATACAGACAAACTTAAGTGTAATGGAATAAAGTTGGCTGATTACAAAATAAATTCTGACCACCTCACCGATGTAGGTATACTTGTAGGGGCAGATTATTATTACAGGTTTATTACTGGATGCACCCAGCAACACGGAATGAATTTGTTGCTGTCAGCTGGAGGCAAATTGCTTACGAGACCGGTGCTACCCCAGAAAATTTCTACATCCAAGAATGATCAACAAATTAACTCAATAATGGTTGCATGACTAGGCTTAGAAGAGTCACCACTCCAATTCAGAGACGTGGCTGAGGATACTTCTGATCCCCTCGTGTATAAATTATGGGATTTAGGTACTTTAGGCATTGTCCCTGAACAACCAAGTCCAGACGATACTTGGACTTATCAACAATATCTTAACTCAGTTATTTATCGAGATAATCAATACTGGGTTAAATTACCATGTAAGTTAAATCACCCACAACTACCAGTAAATCACTTCATGGCATTAAATCAATTAAAATCTAGGTTAAATAAACCACCTGATAAATTATAATTGTATCACAATTTGATACAACAACACCTTGCTAACAAATTTATTGAAGTTGTTGAACATGATAATACTAAACAAGGACATTATCTGCCTCACCATGCCATCTTGAGAGATTCGGTTACTACACCTATTAAAATTGTATTTAACTATAGTGCCAAGGTGAAGGCGAATAGTGTATCACTCAACGATTGCCTACAAACTGGCCAGAGTCTAACTCAATGACTCAATGATGTATTATTACGGTTTCGATTAGGAACTTATACCTATACAGCCGACATTAGAAAGGCTTTCTTATGAGTAGGTCTACAAGAAGAAGACTGTAATTTTACCAAGTTTCTCTGGATGAAGGATCCTAATGATCCTAAAAGTGAAATTATAACCTATTGATTTGCCTCAGTCTTATTCGGAGCTACTTCACCATTCTTGCTTCAAGCAACATTAGACACACATTTGAAGAAATCTGATAATCCATACGAGACTGAAATTAACAATAATTTATACGTTGACAATTTCAAGGAACCTACGAGTGATAAATCAAGATTAATTGAAATTTATCAAGAGGCTAATCATGAATCACTGGGAGCTAATATGCCTCTGCAGTCGTGGGTTTCAATTGATAAACAGTTCAATCAAATAATAGAAAATGAATTCCCAGGGTACAAGGTACCTTACAATTAAATGGTTCTTGATATGGAATGGAATACTTCCACTGATGAGGTAAATACTAAATCGGTGGAAACTAACAATTCTCCCTTAACCATGAGAAAATTATTGTCTTTGACTTTTTAAGCTTACTTTGCCCCATTTATTTAAGGGTAAACTCCTCATGCAGGAGTGCTGGCAAACTAACATGGGTTAGGATCATCCGTTGCCTAATGACTTGCATGATAAATAGCTGCAACTGACGACGGATTTAAACATACTTAGGACTCTAAAATTCCCTCGTAATACTTTAGGACTAAAACAACCCACTAATTTGCACGTGTTTTGCGATGCCTCAGGCAAAGCATATGGCGCAGTAGCCTATTTAGTAAACACAAAGCAATCAATTTTACTTTCTTCTAAAGCTAGGGTGTCCCCAATCAAGAGAAGGTCACTACCCCAAAATGGAATTAACAGCGTTGTTAGTAGGTGTACGATTGGCTCATTACCTGACCAAGACACTCAATAATATTCACTTTGGTGAGATAGTAGTGTGGTCAGAAAAAGATGCAATCTTACAATGGGTCAAGAAAAATAACAACAAAACTCCCTACGTTAGTAATAGAATTAGGGAATTAGAGAATTGTCTGATGAATATAAATTGAGACATGTTCCTACTAAGGACAATACAGCTGACTACCTTTCACGAGGATTAATTTTGAGACAATTAGTTAAAACCGAGATGTGGTTTCATCTGTAAGATGTAAACTACTGAGGTCTTTAGGCATATCTTTTGACTCTGACAATCATAACATCTTAAGATGTGGAGGACGTCTGCAACATGCAGAAGTTGATTTAGAAGTAAAGAATCCCATGCTTCTTCCTCATCACCACATCATTAGTAAACTTATAGTATTCCATTGTAATGAATATAGCAGACTACATGGGGGAGTGCTAGACTCTCTCACTGATGTAAGGCAGACGTTTTGGCTTTCTCAGTGTCGTCAAACTGTCAAATCTATTATTAAATCTTGTGTAATCTGCCGGATGTATGATGCTCGGGTGTGCCCATATCCAGAACCTCCACCATTACCTAAAGAACGAGCGAGTCGTCCACCTTCGTCCTTCCGAGATCACTGGGGTAGATTTCACAGGAGCCCTCATTTTAGCAGGCACCCTCCCCCTTCCCCTTCAGCTCGTTGATGCCGTGAGGGGGGCTTAGTGGGCGGCTGCCGGAGTGTGATGCTCCTTGGGACAGTCCTCTGTCCTTTTGTAGCCTTGTGCTCCTGCTGCTGTCCTTTCAAATTGTGCTGAACAACTTTTTCTTTTCCTTCTGTTTCGTTTTTCTCCCCCTCTTCTCCTATCTGCTTGTCGTTTCCTGCCGACCTTTTGCTTGTTTTGGTTATTTCTTTGGACTTCTATTTTGACGCCCGGGTGCTTGAGGAGGCATACTCTTGCACCCGTAGAACTATAGTACCCAACGTCGAGAGCGAGGGGAACCTTTTATTGTAAATCCCCTTTTCGTCACTGAACCCGATCTCGACGGACTGACGGTTCTTAAGGTGGCGTTTGTGGGGCGTATACTCATGACGCACCCCAAGGAGGCCCCGGCATGATCGGCGATAGCTTCTTGTTGGGTGTCCTGCCTCTAATTGTGGCTCCATGGTGGGTGTGGGGGCACATTCATGAAAGAATGTTTCTTTTTCATACCTATGTTGTATTCTGTTCCTCCTTTACCTACTCAGGCTCGTGGGGTGGGCGACCAAGGCCCCGAGTCGGTCCGTGTTGGAAGACCGGGCTCTGTAGCCTCCGCTGCATTGGGCCCCGACCTTCCTCCTCCTTTGGCCTCTCTGACTACTTCCCTCGGCTCCCCTCCCTCCTCTGTGGTTGGGTCAAGCACCAAGCCCCCAGTGATAACTCCCTCGTCCCCTGGCGCGGCTCCATCTCTAGTTGTAAGTACTGCGCCTTTTAACCCCTCTCTCTCTGGGGGTTCTCATCGCCGTCCTCGTCACGGCCACCCTCGCTCGATTCCTTCCAGTTCTGCTACCTATCAAGCCTTGTTTGGTCCCGCTTCGTGGGCCAAATATTTTGATCTCCTCCCTCTTGATTCTGCACCTCCTGACGATTTCTCCCTCCATCGACATCTCGTTGATTCCGTGGATGCCTCCATTACTTTCAACCCCACTCATCTCGGTACACGTGTCATTGTTGCTCCTTCTCAGGATGCAGCTTCCCGCTTGGCTGCCTTATCCTGCCTTGACGAGACCCCTGTTCGGGTCTCAAAGAATGCTCAGTTGAATGCCAGTGTTGGCACTATTCTCCTCCTGCCCCATGTTGCGACTGGTGTTCGGATCTGCAGGACTGCCACGATGATATTCGGCATATCCTCGATACCCAGTGCCATTCTGTCCTCCAAGTGGACACTTTTACTCGTTACCCTCGTGGTCGTCGCCGTCAACCCTTTCGGGTTGTGAAGATTACCTTTGATGGTAGGACCCTTCCACCCTCTGTCATTCTTGCTGGTGCCAGGTGCTCTGTCCAGGAGTACATTCCTTCTAATAGGCTTTGTAACAAGTGCTGGAGGTTTGGGCTGTTACGTACTCCTAGCAGAATACGTATATAAATTTAAAATAACTGGTTTTATTTTATTATATCATTGCCTGTATATGTACACACATTGTGTTTTGTAAATTGTCGTATGGTGTGGCAGCGTTAGTGGAGATAGGAGCGGGGTTGCGTTGCACACGTCTAGTACCTGTTCAATACGGGAAAGCTGGACCTGTTCAGTTTGGAAGTTCCAGATGTCACTTTTATTTAGTATATATAATTGTTTATATTCTGTAATTAAACAGGTGGCATTATACTTATATATTTTGTAAGTAACTATTATCTGTAAATTGCATTCTTGTGTGTTTTGAGAACAAGTGGTTGTTCAATTAGTTTTAAATATTAAAAAGTCCTTAGTTTCCATCCCTCATCCTGGGATGAGGCAGACGGGAGGTGAGAATGTGGGTAGCGACAGAGCGAGAGTTCAGTAGCTTCAGGGAACCAGGAGGAGTAACATGTGGGAGATAAGTCTGTTATTTCTTGTTGTGCCATATTTTATTTTACTATATTAGGAGAATGACAATACCTTGTTTGTTGTATAAGTTAACTTAACCATCTGTGTTTTTATATTATACTGTCTAGAATATATATCTATATAATATTTTGTATCTATTCTTCAGTCCTAAAGGAAGGTTTTTATTTATGTGCTCATTACTTATTAAGGGGTTATACTGGTGATCCGCTCTTGAGAACAGCAGTTTTCTCGTATCCCTAGACATAATTAAAGCTTGGCTGCTGTAGGGTCACGAGCCGTAACGAACGATAGGTAACAAAGAGTTATGGGGGCCTGTGCCGGGAAATATTGTTCCCACTTAACCTTAATTATGCTAATCTAACCTTGCCTTCCTAGGTACCAGTGTGTTAAGTGTCTGTGTGTTTTATAAGAACTATTCCATGTGCCAAGCAAGCCTTCCTGTGTGTCAAGTAACAACGTTTCACGATTTTGAGGTAAGTCATCCTATATATTTTGTTTGTGCAGTGAGGCCAAGCGAATTTTCAGTGTGGTGACAATTTTACAGTGAAGTGTAGTGCAGTGCCATTGTTTTTAATTATTTTTGTGAATCAAGTGCCAAGTGTTAGTAACGATGGAGGAGAAAGTTGCAGCGTTGGTGGCTCACCCAGACTTTGAAAGGATTCAGAGCCTTAAAAAGACTGAGTTAATACAAATGGCAAATCAGTTGGATTTGACCGCCAACAATAGAATGGTTAAAGCCCAAATATTGAAAGTCATTGTGACACATTTTGTTGAGAATGGAGAGTTAGAGGAAGAAATTCTAGAGGAGTTAAAAGAGGAGTCGAGTGATCAGATGACGTTAAAGCGTCTTGAGTTAGAAGCGCAAATAGCCAATGCTAAGCTTGAAGCTCAAAAAGAACAGAGAATATTAGAGGCTGAAGCTCAGCAGAGGGAGCTTGAGACTAGACGTTTAGAAATTGAGGCACAGTTGCAAATAGAAGACACAAAAAAGCAACAATTAGAGATTCAACAACAAATGGCTGACATTAACTTCAGGCTTGAATCACAGCGTATGGCAGCTGGGCATGGAAATACTAGTAATGTTTCAATAAATAGTGATAATAATCCCATCAGGACGCATAAGTATATAGAGTTACCAAAGTTCAATGAGGAGGATCCTGAGGTTTTCTTTGCACATTTTTATAAAATTGCCATCAGTATGAACTGGCCAAGGGATCAGTGGGTAGCCATTATGCAGTCTCAATTTAAGGGGCGTAGTCAGGAGGTTTTTACATCCCTACCTGACGCTCATAGTTTTGATTACGAATTTGTAAAGAAAAGCATCTTAAATGCTTATCAGTTAAATCCAGAGGCACACAGGCAAAAGTTTAGGAATCTAAGGAGGATAAGTGATCAGACAATAGCAGATTTTACTCGTCAGAAGACGAATTTTTGCAACAGATGGTTAAAGTCACTTTCAGTCACTGACTTTGATGCTTTAAAGAATCTTCTTATAATGGAAGAAGTATTGCCATGTCTCCCAGACCAGTTGTCTACTTTTATGGCAGAACAAAAGAATGTAACAGACATTTATGAGCTGTCAAAGCTCGCGGATGAGCATGAGTTGTTGACTAAGGCCCAGTTTACGGCCACTTCACCTAAGTCTAGTCGTAGAGTAAATTATAATGCTCACCGAACTCCTTATCAGAATCCATCCCGTCCTAGTACTCCAGTTACTCCCATGAGCTCTTCTCTTACAAAACCTAACCCTGCTACTTCCTTGTCAGGAATGTCAACTAATAATAAGGTTATTTCTAAACCTACAGTTGGTTCCACAGGTGTGTCCACTGTAAGGTCCTGTTCCCATTGTAAGAGAAAAGGCCATGGAATTCATTCATGTTTTATATTGCACCCTGAGTTACGACCAACTGGTCTCATTTATTGCAGAGGTGTGCAAAATAAACTTACTAATAAACATGTAACTGTAAACCCCAATTGGGTGAAACAGTATTCACCATATATGTCTTCAGGTGAAGTTTTGTGTATTAATGGGAAGTGGAAGCCAGTGGTTATTCTTCGTGATTAAGGTGCTTCCCAAACCATAATTTCATCCAGTATTCTTTCTGATGTTGAAAAGAGAGATACTGGAAAGTTTGTTGTTCTTCAGAGTGTTGCAGGATGCAAAACTGTACCTCTAATAGACATTAATTTCAGATCCACCATTACACCACGTTTATGCACTGTGGGTGTTAGTACACAGTTGCCCATCCCAGGTGTGGATGTTATATTGGGTAATGATGTGGCCATAAATCATGTGGTGGGTGAGATTGATCCCCGTTTGTGTAAACAGCCAGTTGCAGACCATGTTTATTCTGCCTGTGCTGAAGTTAGTTCTATGAATGAACCTGTTGTAGAAGATGGTTTTGTCCCTTCTACCTGTGCTGATGTCAGTACTAATATAAATCCAGTTGTCAGTTCTGATGTTGTTACTCAAGCATTTGTTCCAGTAACCAGTACCCCTTCAGTGGAGAAGTGGGATGTGGTTGTTCCAGATTCCTGTGTGGCCGATTTAGTTGTTGAGAGTAAGCCTGATACTATGACTCTGCTTTATTCCAATAAATTGGGAAAGGATGTCCATGTACCATTGTCTTGCCCGCTCACTACGAACGTTGTGCCAGGAGTTGAGAGAAACTTAAAAGCCACGACTCTGTATTCCAGCCAAGTGAATGGTTCAGGACAAGATGTCGGGTTGGCAGAAGTATTCCCGCTCACTCCAAGTTTAGAATCAGTTGTCGAGAGTAAGTCTGTTGTAGAGGCCCCGCCTCACCCTAGTCAAGGTGATATAATAGGGGAGGAGGTCAAACTACCTGTTACTTGCCCGCTCGCTTCAGATTCCCTTCATTTAAGTGCTTTGAGTAGAACTGACCCTAAGATTTCAGAGAGAAGCAAGGAGACAGTCTGTACTGTAGATCCAGTTTTGGAGAGTGTGGGAAAGCAGCCAGAGGATCAGCTTCTGTTGAGTAGATGGAGACCCATTGAGCCTCCCTCTTCAGTTGTCTGTGAGGATGTGACCCAGCTTGGTAGTGATATTATTGATTGTGAGCAGACAGTACTCCAAGCAGCTCCAGAAGTCATGGGAGGAAATTTTGGTAAAATCATTAAGAGTGGTAAAGTAGCATTTGGATCTAAGTTGCGGAGTTGTGATTCTTATTCCATGTGGAGTAAGTATTTCTCATTGTGTACATTGAGTCAGAGTGTGTGTAGGATGTTGAAGTCTACTTTTATTCTGCAGGAGCCATTTTCTTGTGAAGTAATGGACTGTGGGACATCTTTGTCAAGCCTTGTGGTTGAGCAGAGAGAGTTTACTCAAGTAGGTTGTGCATCCAGTTCTGAGGAAGTGGTGAGTTATGCTAGAGCAGTGTCTCTATATTCAGATCCAGTTAATTTTAATGCACGAGTGATAAAAGTGTATGTTCCACTCAAGTGTGGTGTTGACTTTCAGAGTCATATTGGAGTTGATTTTCAGAATCATATTGTGGGTGAAGGATTAAATCATACTGGGGAGCAGATGTTTGAGGCTCCAGGTGTGTATTTCAAGTTGGAGGATAAGGTTATCCTACCTAGAGTTAATCATTGTGAAGGGTTTCAGATTGTCCTTGGGCGTTTCCCAGGTAATCTGCTGTTCATCTTCGAGATGTTAAGATCCTTAAACCTCTTGGTTGATTGGTTGTCATCAGACGTAAATCACTTGGGAAGTGATGGTGAGGGTTGTAAAGTTTTCGGCATGTTTTATTTAGTCTCTTGGAAGACTAGACGGTTGATGAAAGTGTGTATTGTGTTCAAGTTCACCATCAGGGGGTGTGAATTTGTCTTCGGAGTTATGATTGAGATATGGTGCCTAGACATATGCCTGTTTTCTTTCACTGATCGTTATGACAGAGTTATGAGGCAATTGATTTCTGTGTTCCTTATGGATCATCTGAGTCAGTTCGATCAGGTAGTCTTTGCACTAATCTTGGGTTGTATTTCTTGGTTTGAAGGTCAAAGGTTTGCTAAGTCGGTGTCTTGTGTTTTGGAAGGTTCTGTGAAGGGGAAAATCTTATGCATAATTGTGAGGTTTAATGCTAATTTCTCTAATTTTAGTATCCATTGGGCGAGAGTATGTGTTCCACAGAGGATCAAGAGTGATGAAGAGCAGATGTCTGTGTCAGAGCATACCCAGGAGAAGTCCCAAATCTACTCAACATCCAGTCAGCTTCAATTAAGCAGTTCAGCTCCAGAAAAAGGGAGTAATGGAAAATGGAGTCTGTCTTGGAAAAACTCACCATGTGGAAAAGGGATCACATGGAAATACGGAACTGATCTTGGAGAAATATTAGAAACATATGAAAAGCTAAATTGCCATGATAACTGTGTGAATGCAGCTACCTTTATTGACAATTCTATTCATGCTACTAATGATACTGTTGTAGATAGGAGTGTGAAATATGATCTGCAACAAAGTGAAATACATGAGATAGTACCCTGGAGAGATAAATTTGCATACTGCAGTGACACATATGTAGAACATAGTCATAAGACTGAAATTTCTGAGTTTCCTGTAAGACTATATTTGGAGTGTTTTCATTTTTGTCCAGAGATGTGTTCTTATTACTTATACATGTTTGGTGTAATTAATACCATAAATCTCAAGTGTCATACATTTTACTTTGAAAAAATGCCATTGATCTTCAATCTATTGCATTTTTTTTCTTGGAGGTGGAAGTGTTACGTACTCCTAGCAGAATACGTATATAAATTTAAAATAACTGGTTTTATTTTATTATATCATTGCCTGTATATGTACACACATTGTGTTTTGTAAATTGTCGTATGGTGTGGCAGCGTTAGTGGAGACAGGAGCGGGGTTGCGTTGCACACGTCTAGTACCTGTTCAATACGGGAAAGCTGGACCTGTTCAGTTTGGAAGTTCCAGATGTCACTTTTATTTAGTATATATAATTGTTTATATTCTGTAATTAAACAGGTGGCATTATACTTATATATTTTGTAAGTAACTATTATCTGTAAATTGCATTCTTGTGTGTTTTGAGAACAAGTGGTTGTTCAATTAGTTTTAAATATTAAAAAGTCCTTAGTTTCCATCCCTCATCCTGGGATGAGGCAGACGGGAGGTGAGAATGTGGGTAGCGACAGAGCGAGAGTTCAGTAGCTTCGGGGAACCAGGAGGAGTAACAAGTGGGAGATAAGTCTGTTATTTCTTGTTGTGCCATATTTTATTTTACTATATTAGGAGAATGACAATACCTTGTTTGTTGTATAAGTTAACTTAACCATCTGTGTTTTTATATTATACTGTCTTGAATATATATCTATATAATATTTTGTATCTATTCTTCAGTCCTAAAGGAAGGTTTTTATTTATGTGCTCATTACTTATTAAGGGGTTATACTGGTGATCCGCTCTTGAGAACAGCAGTTTTCTCGTATCCCTAGACATAATTAAAGCTTGGCTGCTGTAGGGTCACGAGCCGTAACGAACGATAGGTAACATGGGCATGGTGCCCTCCGCTGCTCTGGGACTCTCTCTCTCTCTGTCCTGTGTGTGGGGGTGAAGGTCACTCTAAGTTGGAGTGCACTTCTCCCCAAGCTCGCTGCCTCAACTGCGGTGAGGCCTATCCTACCTTCTCCCGTGCGTGTATCCATTACAAGCTTGAGGCAGCCGCCGTCAACATGAAGCACCGGGAGTGTTTATCTTTTCCTGAGGCGAGGTGCCAGGTTCGCCGGCTCCCACCTTATGTTATCGTCTCTTATGCTCGCGTGTTGCACTCTTACTCTCCTTGCCCTTCCCAACATCCTCAGACTTACAACACTTTCGGGGCCTTGGACCCTGATATGTCCACTGCCCCCTCCTCTGTTCCTTTGAGTTCTGTCCCGAAGGGTCCCCCTCCTGGTCCTCTGTCTGGGGTTCCCCTTCTTTCTACCCGGTCTGTCTTGTCTCCTGTGTCTTCTTCCTCGTCTCCCTCCGATCCTCCTTCCCATCCTTCTCCTCCGTCTATTGACTCTCCCCCGCCGCCTGTCGGTGCGGGCTGATGTCCATCGCTCTCCTAATGGCCGTCGTGTGTGCTCTCGTTAAGCTTCTCCTGTTGAGACGCTGGAATCCATTGCCCGGTACGTAGTTGCTGGGACACCGGTCTCTTTAAGTCAAAAGCGTAAGCCGGGCTCCTCTCCTTCCTCCTCCCCAGCGGGTAATAAGGCTTCACTTTCTTCCTCGGCCCCTACTACTGACTCTATTGGTCCTTCCCATCCCGTTTCGGTGGTTGCGCCCCCCTGTTCCTGCTATGGAGGTTTCTTTGGCCCCTCGCTTCCCTCTCGGTTGCTGTCGTTGCTGAGGTGTGCTCCTCTCTTTCTACTCCCCCTTTTCCTGCTGCTGTCCTTGACTGCTCCTCTCCGTTATCTCCTCCTCCTCCGGGCCTCGCCCGCCCACCTTGTCTGTTCTCCTGCTTCCTTCCCTCCGTCTTTGCTCAGTTTACCCATGATTTTGACCCTGACTTTGCTGACCCTGATCTTCTTTAACGTGCTATGTTCCTCTTTCGCCTTTGTTTCTTCCTTGTTCTCTGTTGTTGTCCTTTCTCTTCTCGTCGATGTCTATTCTTCAATGGAACGTTCGAGGTTATTACGCTAATTTTCTCGAACTCCAACTTCTGATTTCGTGGTTTTTGCCCCTTTGTGTCTGTCTCCAGGAGCCGATGCTTGGTGCTCGTCCTGGTCGTTTTCGTGGCTATTCCTTTCTCTCCCCCCCCCACCAGCTGTTGCTGGGGCTCCTAATTCTTCTGCTCTCTTGATTCGCTCTGATGTTCCCTTTGTCTCCTTTCTTTTTCCTTCGCCTCTCCATTGTTCTGCTGCTCGTATCTTTGTGGGGGAAATGGTACACAGTTTGTTCCATTTATCTCACCCCCCCCCCCCCCCCCGAGTGTCCCGCTTTCTCTTCCCGATCGGAAACACCTACTGGATTCCTTGCCGGAGCCTGTGCTCCTGTTGGGCAATTTCAATTGTCGTCATTCTCTTTGGGGTGATGTTCTGACGAACACCCAAGGTCGCCTTCTTGAGTCGTTTATCCTCTGTTCTTCCCTGTCTCTTCTGAATTCTGGTGAGCCCACGCATTTGGACTCTCAGACTCGCACCCTTTTCTGTCTTGATCTTTCTCTTTGCTCATCTTCTCTTTACTTAGATTTCACGTGGCAGGTTCTTGATGACCTCCATGGCAGTGACCATTTCCCCATCCTTGTTACCTTTTTCTCTTTTTGCCCTCACCTCACCTTCCCTAGGTGGCAGTTTGCTAAAGCGAACTGGAACCTATTTACCCCCAGTGCTGCTCTCTCTGACCTCTCCCGTCTGCCTCTCCCTCGCTCTCTCTTTTTCATGACACTGTTTTCGACGCCGCCCTCCGCTCTATTCCTCGCTCTTCCTCTCGGGGTCCACGGAAGTGCGTTCCCTGGTGGAATGCAGACTGTGCTCGGGCTGTCCGCTGTAAGCGTGCAGCCTGGAAGAGGCACCGCCGTCGGCAGACGGCCGATTCTTTTCTTTGCTTTCGGAAAGCGAGTGCGGTGGCCCATAGGGTCAACTGTACGGCTAAACGTTAATGTTGGGCATCCTATGTCTCCACCATTACGTCCGAAACTCCTCTACCACAGATCTGGAAGCGTATCCGCAAGATAGCGGGTAAGTTCGTTCCCGATGTTTCACCGGTCCTTCACCTCCGTGGTACTCTTGTGACGGACCCGTTGCAGGTCGCTACCGAACTGGGTTCCCACTTTTCTTCTGTTAGCTTTGGTCTTCATCTTCCCCAATCTTTCCTTCTTCGTAAACCTGTCCTTGAATCACGTCCTTTAGATTTCTACACTCGTCTTTGACTTCCCTATAAAGATCCCTTCTCTCTCTCTGAACTTCGTTCTGCCCTGGCCCTCTGCGGTTCTACGGCAGCGGGCGCCGATGGCATTCATTATGAGATGCTTCGCCATCACCCTCCGTGCACGTCTCAGTATTTACTGAGTCTGTATAATCGGATCTGGGAGTCGTCGTCAGTCCCTGAGGACTGGCTCGATGCCGTTGTCCTCTCTGTTCGCAAACCAGTGTCTCTGGGAACATCCCCTAAAGACTTTCACCCTATTGCCATCAAAAGTTGTGTCTGCAATCTCTTTGAACGTATGGTTAACGTTCGTCTGATATGGTTCCTGGAACACCATCTTCCCTTCTCAATTTCGTTTCTGCAAGTGCTGCAGTACAACAGATTTCCTGGTGAACTTGGAGGTCTATATTCTTACTGTTTTTGCTGTACTACATGGCGTTATCATATTCTATCCCAGCTTTATTCTTTTGGCCTTTGTGGTCCTCTCCCTCTCTTTCTCTGCAGCTTCCTCTCTCGTCGTTCCTTTCGAGTGAGGCTTGGTACCGCTCTCTCTGCCTATTTTCAGCAATACGAAAATACGAAGGTGTGCCCCTAGGTAGTATTGTGAGCACTACTCTTTTTCAGGTTGCCCTCAATGGTCTTCTTTCCTCTCTTCCTTCAGGCGTCTTCTCCGCTCTCTATGTCGATGATCTTACCCTTTGCTGTCAGGGTGATGATTCGCCTCTTCTTCAACGCCGGCTTAAACTTGCGTTTGATGCCGTGTCGTCTAGGGCCACCGATCATGACTTGAAGTTCTCTTCTACTAAGACTTGTGCCTTGACTTTTACTCGGAAACGGGTCGTTCTTCGTCCCTCTTTGTCACTTTATGGTCATCCCCTTGAGTACAAAGATTCCGCAAAGCTTTTGGGGTTATTCTTTGACACTTGTTTGTCTTGGTCTCCCTATATCTCTTACCTCCGTGTTGAGTGCTCCAAGGCTCTTGCCCTCCTTCGGGTATTGTCCCATACTTCTTGGGGGGCGGATAGGCGCACTCTCCTTGCTTTACATTCCTCTCTCGTCCTGTCTAAGCTTGATTATGGTTGCCCTGTTTACTCGTCTGCTTCTCCTTCTACTCTTCGCAGTCTTTAGGCTTCGCACCATACTGGGTTGCGCCTCAGTTCTGGTGCCTTTTGTTCGACTCCCGTCCTCAGCTTGTATGTTGACACTGGATTCCTGTCTCTCCAGGACCGCCGTGATCGCTACTGTCTTCACTATCTTGCACGATCCTTGCAACATCCTTCCTCTCGCCTCTGTCATGCTTTAATTTTTACCCCTCCTGTGGTTCCTGTTCCTCTTCACCAACTCCCTCTTTCTGTCCGGTTATCTCGCTTACAGAATTCTCTTTCCGTTCGTATTTCTAATATTTCTCCCCGTGTTGTTCCTTCTTTGCCCCCATGGAGAGTCCCCCTTCCTCAGTTTTGTTCTGACCTTGACCCGCATCACTAAAGTTTTTACCCCTCCTACGGTTCTAAAACGCCTTTTCCTTGAGCACTTTTCTTCTCACTCGCACTCTGTTTCCGTCTTCACTGATGGGTCTAAGTCTGCGGACGATGTTAGCTACTCTGTTGTTTTTCCTGATCACACTTATGTGTATTGCTTACCTCCGGAGATTAGCATCTTCACAGCGGAGCTTTATGGTATTCTCTATGCGCTTCGTCTCCTGCTCTCTCGTTGTCAATCTTCCTTTGTAGTTGTTGTTGACTCTCGTAGTGCCCTCGTGGCTCTCGGGTCCTTTAATCCGGTTCATCCAGTGGTTGTCGAGATCCAGC
This sequence comes from Procambarus clarkii, assembly GCF_040958095.1. Classification (NCBI taxonomy): domain Eukaryota; kingdom Metazoa; phylum Arthropoda; class Malacostraca; order Decapoda; family Cambaridae; genus Procambarus; species Procambarus clarkii. The sequence goes on along the minus strand of NC_091151.1, from coordinate 54,534,277 downwards.
ATTGGCTGTTTCTTGTTCACAGTAAATTTAAGTCGGTTGAGTTTTGTTGGGTTCCCAGCCATATTGGTGTCTCTTTAAATGAGCGTGCGGATGCTGCCGCCAAGGAAGCTGTCCACACTTGTCCCATCTCTTGTAAAGACATTCCTTATTCCGACTTTTACCCGGTTATCCATTCCTCCATCCTTACCCATTGGCAGGCTTGTTGGTTGTCTGTTACTGGTAACAAACTATGTTCTCTTAAAGGTTGTCTGTCCTCGTGGCCGTCGTCCTGCCACCATAACCGGCGATGGGAAACGGCTCTGGCGAGGTTGCATATTGGCCATACTCGCTTAACTCATGGTCACGTGATGGAGCGCCGCCCTGCTCCTTATGGTTCTAATTGCATTGTCCCTCTTACGGTCGTGCATATCCTTGTTGAGCGTCCTGACTTCTGGGACGAGCGTGTGTCTTCTTTTCCGACTGTCCCCTGCGATCGCTTGTCTCTCGATAGTATTCTCAGTGACTCGGATACTTTTGATATTGTTCGCCTTATGCGTTTCTGTTCTCGTATTGGCGTCCTTGGTGATATTTAGCGCCCTCTGATTATCCCACACATTTGATGGTGCTACATAACATTCTCGGTTTGGTGCCTTCTTTTTGATAATTACTTACTTTAGCAGGCACCCCAGACAAAGTTCCGGTGAAAGCCTATATATGCATCTTTACTTGTGCAACTACAAGAGGTATACATTTAGAAGTAACTTCTGACATTAGTGCAGAAGCTTTCCTACAAGTCTTTCGTAGGTTTGCAGCACGTCAATCCTGCCCTAAATTGATGCTCTCTGATAATGGATCTAACTTTGTGGCAGGAGATGCTTGCTTAAGGGAAATTTGGAGTCATCCAGAGGTACGTACAGTTTTAAAATAAAAACAGTGCCACTGGAAATTTATGCCTCCCAAAGCACCGTGGCAAGGAGGATTTTACGAACGCATGGTAGGCACTGTGAAACACTGCTTAAGAAAGGTTTTGCATCGACAGAAAATTAGCCTCACCGAGTTCCAAACTATTGATGCTCTCAATTGCTGGCAACTGCCCAACATAGCAGGAAGCAACAGTCCCACGCTATTGCCATCTAGGTGAACAACTAAAACGGTCTCTCACGGTTGCCACTAGATGATCAGTACAAAATATAACTTTCTCACGGGAAGGCTGACTAGCTGATCACCACACACACACACACAAAAAAAAAATAACGGTTTCCCACGGTAGGGCAACCAGATGATCATTACTAAAATATAACATATAAGCACATACACGTACTGATATAAGCATACAAGTAATGATATAATATAAGCACATACAAGTAATGATGCCTGGAATAAGTAATTATTTAATATTTATATACGTATCCAATTGGGGGTATGTAACACTTCCACCTCCAAGAAAAAAAATGCAATGGATTGACAATCAATGGCATTTTTTCTGAAGTAAAAATGTTAAGAAAAAACATTTCCTTTATGGTACATCATATACAAAACTTCTGGACAAGGCATCAGCAATGACCTTTTGCCTGCCCAAAATGTGTTTAATCTCAACATTAAATTCTTGTAGAAACAATGACCAGCGCAGAATTCGTTGGTTCTTGATTTTCATCATATTAATGAACACAAGGGGATTGTGGTCAGTAAACACTAGCACCTTATTACCTGAAAGGTAAATTTCAAATTTCTTGATTGACAATATGAGACCCAACGCATCATTTTCTACCACTGAATAGTTCTTCTGGGCCGAATTAAATTTTCTAGAGTAATAATATACAGGATGTTCAATATTATCTAGACCAACTTGTATAAGCACAGCACCTATTCCAACATCTGAAGCATCAATATGTAAAATAAAAGGTTTGTCAAATTGGGGACTAGCAAGAACAGGTGACGTTGACAATTTTTTGACAATTTTAAGTTCTGAAATGCATTCTGGCAATCTTGAGTCCACTTAAACTTTACTTGCTTTCGCAACAAATTTGTCAATGGGGCAGCAACTGTCGAAAAAATTCTACAGTACCGCCTATAGTAAGCACACGTACCTATAAATCTTTGGACTCCCTTTTTTACTGGTTAACACTGGGTAGTCCACAATGGCTTGTATCTTATTTTGTAAAGGAATTATTTTACCTTGTCCAACTTCATGTCCAAGAAAGGTTATAGTACCTCTTGCCCAACTACACTTATCCATATTCACTGTTAAATTGGCATCTTTCAACACCGTAAACAATTGCTTAAGGCCTGAAAGATGATCTGCAAAATTTTCACTATACAAAACAATGTCGTCAAGGTATATCTTGAGGTTATCTTGAGATGATTTCGGGGCTTTTTTAGTGTTCCCGCGGCCCGGTCCTCGACCAGACCTCCACCCCCAGGAAGCAGCCCGTGACAGCTGACTAACACCCAGGTACCTAATTTACTGCTAGGTAACAGGTGCATAGGGTGAAAGAAACTCTGCCCATTGTCTCTCGCCGGCGCCTGGGATCGAACCCAGGACCCCAGGATTACAAGTACCGCGTGCTGTCCGCTCGGCCGACCGGCTCCCCTGCCCTACTGTAGGTAGGCCCTACAATCTGGCACATCCTTGAGTAAGAAATTCATGAGTCTTTGAAAGGTGGCAGGTGCATTCCTCAAACCGAATGGCATGACATTGAATTCATAAGCACCATCAGGTGTAACAAAAGCAGTAACTTCCCTAGCATAATCAGTTAATGCAATCTGATAATATCCCTTAGATAAATCAAGTTTACTTACATAATTTGCATGTCTTATTGATTCAGTACACTCCTCCAACAAGGGTAAGGGAAATACATCAACAGTAGTGCTCATGTTCAGTTTACGATAATCTACACATAACCTCCAGGTTACCCCTGGTTTTAGCACTAGCAAGCACGGAGAGCTCCAAGTACTTTGACTTGGCCGAATGAAATTATGCTGGAGCAGATATTCCACTTCTTGTTGTATAATTTTCCTTTTTTCGGGATTCACTCTGTGAGGATGTTGTCTAATTGGAGTGCTGTCCAGGAGCTGAATGTCGTGTGTGATGAGGTGGGTCTGTGTGGGAACCTCCCCAAACAGAGATGTATGGTTGTCCAGCAGAACCTGGAACTCATCACGTTGCTCCTCCTGTAAATGACATAGCATCTCCCTGCCATTGGAACTGGAACTGAGAAGTTGAATATTAACATCATTTTCTTCACTACAGTTTTCCTCAGATGGCAACTCTTCCCTACTAAAACAAGCTACCACTCCTGGTCCAACATAAGCCTTTAACCTGTTAATATGCACATTCATTTCATGTTCTGAAAGAGTATGGTTAAATATTTTGTAAGTTAGGTCTCCCACCTTCTCTACCACTTGGTAGGGTCCTTCAAACTTATGGGACATAGAAGTCCCCAACCGAGGTTTCAACACCAACACCAAATCTCCGACAGCAAACGACCTGAGTTTAGCCCAGAACTTTTTGTCATATCTTTGTTTCATGGCTTGTTGAGTCTGTCCAGATGTTCCTTCGCCAACTCTCTAGCCCGACACAACTTGTCCTTGACCTCACTCAAGTACCAACCACTCTGATGAACAGAGACATCTCCCATCAACTTTTCTTGGAGCATTTTTAACGGACCTCTCACTTGGTGACCAAACACGAGCTCTAAAGGGGAACACCCCAATGACCCTTGTAACCCTTCTCTGGCAGCAAACAGCACAAAAGGGAGATTCTCATCCCAACTTCGTGGATAAGTTTCTACTGTCGTCTTTATCATCTGTTTCAACGTTTGATGAAAACGTTCCAGCCCACCTTGACTTTGTGGATGATATGGACTGGAAAATGTGTGCTGAATTCCTTTGGATTTACAGAAAGTTTTGAAAACTTTGGAAACAAAATTTCCCCCATTGTCACTCTGGATAACTCTAGGCATTCCGAACAAGGAGAAAAATCGTTCAAGACACTTGATGATATTATGTCTTAGTATTTCTTAAAGTATATGCCTCAGGGAATCTCGTCGTCATACACACAAGAGTAAACATAAAAATGTTACCCGACTTAGTCTTAGGTAAAGGACCCACACAATCTATTACAACATGAGAAAATGGTTCATCAGGAACTGCAATAGGTTGCAATGGTGTTCTTGGCACAGATTGGTTTGGTTTTCCAACAATTTGACAGGGGTACACAGTTATGACAATGCATGACCACATCTTTCTTTAACTTGGGCTAGTAAAAATATTTGCATATTTTATGGTACATATTTGTGATACCTTGATGACCTCCCATGGGGTCATCATGTGCAGCCTGCAGGACCTGCTTGCGATAAACATTGAGGACAACTAGTTGGGTTCTGTTCTCACAATCATCTGATGAGGGAGTTCCCTTTGGTCTCCACCATCAGAAGTCGATCCTTGAAAAAGAAACCCGTCCCTTCCTCCAATGCATCAACATTATCAGGAGCCTCAGAAATACACTCAAGTAAACTAGGATCAGTAGTCTGTATAACACTTAAGGGCAATGACTCAGACTCAGCAGCGAGCGGGCAAGAACCTAGTAGCTTGATCTCTTTTCCTGATTGATCAGAATAAATTGGAGCCATAACTACTTCGGCCTCACTCTCGACAACTGGTTTAGTGGAGACAAGCGGGCAAGGTACAGATAGTTCAGCCTCCTCACCTTCACTTTCCTTGTGGTTTAGGCTCTGCGGGGCATCTACTACTGCCTCACTCTCATCATTCAGTCGAGTCATAAAGGAACCTTCAAGATCCACCTCCCACACCTTTACTGAAGGGGTCCTGGTCTTGGGAACAGGTATCTTAGTGAAGACAGGATTACTCTCACCTGTTTTTCTCATTGATCTAGTTACAACACAAGCAGGGTATATAATGCCATCATCTGCTTCTGGTTGATCTAGTACATTATTGGGATTAATTAACATTATGGGACACTTGGTCCCTTCAACCTTTCGGTTGCCAAAATCATTACCAAGAATAATATCTACCCCTGGAATGGGCAGTTGTTTACTTACACCAACATTAAATTATCCTGAAGTATAATTAGAATCAAGGTTAATTTACATTAAAGACACCTGTTGCACACTACCTGCAATACCTTGGAGAAGCAAAACTTCACCAAGATCTCAGGTGTCAACATCAGCAAGTACATTCTGGGCAATAAGAGACTGTGAAGCTCCAGTATCACGGAGTAATTGAACAGTCTTACTACTACCATCTTTACATAATAATGTACCTGTAGAAATGTATGGTTTCAATGCAGCCATCCAATGGGGATTGACTCTAGTACATGGAGAATTATTTGTTTGCAATCCTCTACTCATAGTAAGACCAGTTGGCCGTAATTCAGGATGAAACTATAGCAAGAAGTAATCACATGTCCTCTTCTCTTACAATGTGTACAATGCCTGACAGTGGACACACCTGTGGAACCAACTGCAGGTTTCGAATTAACATTACTAGGATTAGATGGTCCTGGCAATGGAGTAGCAATTTTAGGTTTTATAAGAGAAGAGTTCATGGGAGTAACTGGAGCACTAGGATTGGATTTATACTGATAAGGAGTTCGGTGAGTATTATAATTTACTCTACGGTTAAACTTAGGTGATTGGGCCTTAAACTGGGCCTTAGTCAACAACTCATGCTCATCCACGAGTTTAGACAGCTCATAAATGTCAGTTATATGTTTATGTTCTGCCATAAAAGTAGACAATTTGTCTGGGAGACATGACATTACTTCTTCTGTTATAAGAAGATTCTTAAGAGCATCATACTCGGTTATTGAAAGTGATTTTAGCCATCTGTTGCAGTAATTTACTTTTAGATGGGTGAAATCTGCTATTGTCTGATCACTTACCCTCTTTAGGTTCCTAAACTTTTGTCTGTGTGCTTCTGGATTTACTAACTCCACAATAATATTAGATCCCCCATAGCAGCACCTTCAAACTATAACAAGTGGTTGGCCAGACCGGGATGAACAGTAAGTGTAAAAAATAAAATTTTTGAGTGCCAAAACTAAAAATTCTTGTTTTTCACAGAACGGTTGTGTGTTAGCCTAGGGCTCAGCTCATCTAGCAAAGGTTAGCTTGTACTGACTGGACACCCAGCTGGATCCCTTCACGACTGAGGTAAGTGAGGGGCCTTGTGTTAGGGGCCGTGCAAATTTTTGTTTTTTTTCCAAGTTTATATTTTTTAATTTTTTCTTTGGCTAGGAGCTAAATTAATTAGTGATGGAGGCTAAAATGCAGGAACTGGCAGGGAATCCTTCAGTGGTAGAGATCAAGAAGCTTACCATGTCTAATTTATTATTGTTAGGCAAGAAATTTGGCCTCGAGTTAAATGATGCGGATAAAAAGTGGACTTTGGTGAATGAAATATTACAACATTGTATGGATCAAGAACTATTGCCAGATGATACACCTTTATGCCAACCTAGCCAAGCGGAAAGTGCAGCTCATAGGGACAGAGAGATTGCTCTAGATTTAGCAAAAATAAGACTAGAGGAGCAAAAACTCAAAACCGAGGAGGCTAGAATTAAAGCGAATACCACTGGACCACCACCTGCCGGGGATTCAAACCCCAGGCATTATGAGAAAAAGCATAACTTGCCTGAATTTTCAGTCGGACCCTGAAAGATTTTTCAACCATTTTCATAGATTGGCCATGTCCATGAACAGGCCAAAGGAAGAGTGAGTGAAAATCCTACAGGGAAGACTTAGGGGTAAGGCCCCCAAGATATTTTTATAAACATGCCTGACGACGAGTGTTTTGAATATGTTAAAGTCAGGAAACGAATTTTGAGGGCATATGTAATTACTCCTGAAGCTCACCGCCAAGCTTATCGCAACCTTAGGCCTACTCACAACCAACCGCTCACTGAATTTGCTAATGATCAAATTAGATTGTTTGAAAAATGGATTCGCTCGGCTAAAGCCGAAACATACGAGGCACTGAAGAATTTAGTTTTAATGGAACATTTTATAGATAATATGCCAGAGAATGTAGCAGAGTACATTAGAGGAAGGATAGAGGTAGATTCTAAAATAGGGGATTTGGCCAAGATGGCAGAAAACTACCAGTTGGCGGACAAAAGGCCCAATAAAAATAATTATACCCCACAGCGTAGCAAAACTTATACCCACAGCCAGTCCAGACCAGCTCATTCTAACCCTTTAACTAATGCACCTTCTGTTTCAGACATAACTAACCCTGTTAAAGTGTCTAGCCCCACGGCACCTAAGAGTGAACCAAAGGGTAATCCTGTTAGTAATGTCTCTTCTCCTCGACGTATCTGTGGTCACTGTAAATGTCCAAACCACATTACTAGCCGTTGTTGGCAACTGTACCCGGAAAAAAGACCCAATGCTCTAGTTATGACACAGGGCTTGAGGCCTTCGGAAGGGTTAGGGAGTAAGAGCTCCAACCCACAGTGGTTGGACCTGCTTACCCCATTCTTATCAAAAGGGAGACTACTTTTGTCTGAGGGTTCTTCCTGGAAGGACGTGGTGATCTTCCGAGACACCGGTGCCATCCAGAATTTAATTTTAGAGAGTGCTTTGCAAGGTGCCAACACTCTCGACACTGGAGAGGTGGTACTGGTCGAGGGTGTTACTAGTGATACTCGAGCAGTACCCCTCCATAAGGTTACCCTGGAATCTGATTTCCACAAGGGTGTTTGTACAGTTGGAGTCACTTCGTACCTACCTTTCCCTAATGTTGATGTAATATTGGGTAATGATTTAGCAGGGGATAAGGTAAGGGGACTCCAGACTGCCTATTATTTGCCTACCCCTAAGGTTTCCCTGGATCCACCCACCGCAGAGGATAATGCAGTGTACCCTCCGTGCGCGGTGACCAGGTCTATGGGACTTAAATGTAAGGGCCGCCCTGTGCTTGCCAAGGCGGTAAATCCCGAGGACACGAGGAATTTTCCGAGTGGTGAAAGCTGAGTGGACCTTGCGGACACATTCATGGCCTGACTCGATGACGTGGCCGAGGACATTGTGGAGAGCCTGCCACCGCCGCCTACCGAGAGTAGTGAGGAGGTGGAGGAGAACACTGTTGATCCTCGGCCAATGGCATCTGACCAAGGCCTGGACGCCTCCTTGAGTGAGTTACAGAAAGCTGACCCCAGTCTTGCAGAATGCCAGGAAGTAGCCATCTCTAAGGAGGAAATTGTAGACGCAGCAACTGGGTACTACAATAATGATCGGTTTTTGATGAGAAAATGGAGACCACTGAGTGCTCCCTTGTCAAATGAGTGGGAAGTAGTCCACCAGGTTATGTTGCCGAACTGCCAATGAGAAAGAGTTTTGTCAGCTGCTCATGATGATCCTATGGGGGGACATCAAGGTGTTAATATTACTTATCACAAAATCTGCAAGTATTTCTTTTGGCCCAAGCTGAAAAGCGATGTGGCAAAATTTTGTAATGCATGTATTGCTTGTCAACTTGTTGGGAAACCAAACCAGACTCCACCTAAAGCTCCTCTAAGGCCTATTGTCGTGCCGGAGGAACCATTTTCTCATGTGGTAATAGACTGTGTTGGTCCATTATCTAGAACTAAGTCTGGTAATATTTACCTAATCACGATGATGTGTATCACAACCCGTTACCCAGAGGCTTTTGCTGTAAGGAACATCCGAGCAAAGACTGTTGTTGTTCGTATGTTGCAATTTTTTTCCACTTTTGGATTGCCTCGGGTCGTGCAAACTGACAATGGTACTAACTTTAAGTCTGATATTTTTGAACTATTTTGTAAGGACCATGGAATAACTCATAAGGTTTCCAGCCCATTCCATCCACGGAGTCAAAGGGTAATTGAGCGGTTCCATCTAACTCTGAAGCAGATGTTGAAGACATCATGCGAGAGTTCCCACACCTTCTGGGATGAGAACTTGCCGTATGTTTTGTTTGCTGCTAGAGAGGGGTTACAAAGTTCACTGGGTTGTTCTCCTTTTGAGTTAGTCTTTCGCCATAAAGTTCGTTGACCCTTGCAAATATTACAGGAGAATCTGTTAGGGAACGTAACGTTAACCGAAGGTTCAGCTTTCTTTGCGCAATACCACCAGAGACTCAAGGACTGTAAGGCAGCTGCACTAAAGTATCTTGGGAAGGTCCAAGAATATATGAAAGAACGAAACGATGCTAAGGCTAAGTTGCGGGTATTTCAGCCTGGTGACCCTGTCCTGGTATTAAAGCCTCGACTAGGGAACACTATGTTCCACAAGTATGAAGGCCCCTACATTGTGACAGAAAAGACTGGGGACCTCACGTACAAAGTGAGTAACTCTGACAAGCGTAACCAGGTAATGCTAGTACACTTGAATCGGCTGAAGAAGTTCCAGGGCCCCAGGCCCATTACACTAACCAATGTTTCCATTTCCGGTGAGGGAGGGGATGATTGTTCTGGGGACCCAACTAATCTCATTCTCAATAATTCTAGTTCTGTGAATGCTGTGGAGGAGGGACTGTCCCATTTGCAGATGGCCCAACGTGAAGAGGTGCAGTCGTTGCTTGACGAATTCTCCAGTCTGTTCGGGGAGGTCCCGACCCAGACTGATGCCATTTACCATGATGTCAAGTTGAGAAACTACACCCCTATTCGCCTTCAACCCTGTCGAATGAGTCCGGAAAAGAAGGCCATCGTACGGAAAAAGGTGGACTTCCTGCTCCAGCACGGCCTCATCCGGCCGAGCCAGGGTTCTTGGTGCTCGCCCTGCCTTTTGGTCCCTAAACCAGACGGCTCCTGGCGATTATGCACCGACTATCGGCAGCTCAACAAAGTGATCATTGTGGATGGCTATCCGCTGCCCCTCCTCGCGGACTGCATTGACGAGATTGGAAACGCCATGTACGTCTCGAAATTCGACCTCTCGAGGGGGTATTATCAAATCCCACTCACTGAACGTGCTAAACAACTAACTGCGTTCGTGACACCCGATGGTGTTTTTGAGTATCAAGTGTTACCGTTCGGCTTGCGTAATGCCCCTGCCACGTTCCAGAGGCTAATGAACTCTTTGCTCGCTAATATGCCAAATTGTCGGGCGTATTTAGATGACATTGTGCTCTTTGATGGTAATTGGGCTGACCACATAGATAGGTTACGCCAGTTGTTCGGTTTTGAAAAATGCAAATCTAACCTTAAATGCAAAAAAGTGTCATTTTGGCCAAGGCACAGTGACGTACCTCGGTTATGAAGTGGGCCAAGGAAAAGTGTTGCCTCGGCAAGATAAAATCAGTGCCATTCTGGAGTATCCCGTGCTCCAGTCTATAAAGGACATTCAAAGGTTTATCGGTATGTGTGCGTACTATCGACGCTTTTGTCAGAAGTTTTCCAGTGTTGCCATTCCTCTCACAGACTTGTTGTGGAAGGCCGTTAAATTTAAGTGGTCATCAGACTGTGCCGAGGCATTTAAAAATTTGAAATTGATCTTAGCTTCCGCCCCAGTGCTCGCTAGTCCAAGGTTCGACCGACCATTTAAAATTCATGTTGACGCGTCTGACACGGGTGCTGGTGCAGTTTTGTTGCAAACTGGGGATGATCAAGTGGAACACCCAGTATATTATTACTCTGTGAAATTTGACAAGGCGCAACGCAATTATTCAGTGGTAGAAAAAGAGGCGTTGGCGCTAGTGTTAACATGTAAAAAATTTGAAGTCTACCTCACAGGTAATATAGTGGAAGTGTACACGGACCATAACCCACTAGTTTTCATGAATCAAATGAAGGAAAAAATAAACGCATCCTCAGGTGGGCATTGTACCTACAGGACTTCAATCTTTCCATTATCCACCTACCGTGCCGGCTCAACGTGATAGCCGATGCTCTGTCCCGGTTGCCTGAGTAACATTCATCTGGGCCACAGGAAGCCATATACCAATTGTCATGCTTTTGTTATATATTTTTTTTGTAGGTTCTCCTGTGACATTAAATATTCCGTGTCCAATTTATTTACTTCCCTTTTTTTTGTGTATGTGTTTTTTCTTTCAGATAATTCCTTTGTACTTTTCTTGCAGAGAAATTGTTGTTTTGATTGATTTTCTTTTATGTCATAGATTTTCCTTTTTATTCTCTGTATACTCTTACAAAAAATATGACTACTATTCTAGTAGTCACATTTTTTTTCTCTGAAGGGGGGAGGAGTGTTATGACCCTGGGTTCATCAGTGGAAACCAGAGGTCAAATTGAGCTAAATAAACTACTTTATATTATTTGCGACGCATGGCGAGGTGTCTTTGTTTGTATCTTCCCTACCAGACGTAAGACGATTCTTGTTTCTCACAGAGCAGTTAAAGGCTGAGCTTGTGATTAATTATTAAATAATAAAATAGGCACCAACTATGTTTACAAATGATTAGAAAGTATTAGTAAAGTAGATATGAGTAGACTTGGATATAGGGCTGCTGTATGGTTAGCTGAGTAATCGGCCGGCAGCGAATCAGTTGGAGAGAGCTGAGCATTGTGGCTAGCTCCCTTCTCTGGCTGGCGTTCGTGGTGTCAAGAGCTTTCCTGAGTTGCGCTGCACCCCTCTACCCTTCCTCTTACTTCTTTCCCTTACCTTAAGTTCCTGTAACCAATAAGATAAGTACTTTGTATTTAGTTGTGCCTACTCTGGAAGTGTAAGATTTGTGTAGACCGTGAGTAGTATTTGCCAGTGTTTTGGGTACCCCTAAGTGTTGTGTTGTGTTAGGGTACCACGTGGGCTCACTACCCCTAAGCTGCCTCAAGCTTCAAGTCCTTCACTAGTAAACTTTACCCTAGCTTGTGCTATTGTAAACCTTGTATCCTGCCTATGCGGACCAAGGCTTTTAACTTAAGATAGTGTGGTAAAGTAATTATTGTTATTGGTGTGAATGTATATGGGGGGTTGTTAAGGGGTTAATAAATAAGTTAAAGGTGTATCCATTCTTCCTGTGTAGAAGATCTATGATCTATTAGGTATTTGAGGCACTACCATCTCTGAACCCATGCCGGTGGTGTGTTACAAAGCTCCTTCTCTCGTAATGTTCTAAGAGCCTTTTCCTCATGATCTTCTCCATCACCATACATGGTATACTAGTTAGGGAAACTGGCCTGTAGTTCAGTAGCTCTGGCCTGACACACTTTTTGTATGTTGGGACTACATGACCTGTCTTCCAGCTTTTCGTTAGGTCTCCTGTTTCCAGTGACCTGTTATACACAATAAAGAGTGGCACACACAGTGCTTCTGCACCCTCTTTTAGTATCCGTGGTGAGAGTTGTCAGGCCCAACAGCCCTTGTCACATTCAGCACCAACAGATTAATTTTGACCTCATCCCTGGTGAGCTCAAATTCCTCTAAGGCTTCATGGTTTACCGCCTCCTCTATTAGTACAGGGGGCTTCTCCTTGCTCTATTGTGAAAACCAGCTTGAATCTCTTAAGTTCTTCACACACCTTGTCATTCTCTGTGTATCTGTTCTTCCCTTTTCTCAGTTTCATAAATTGTTCCTTCACGGCTGTTTTCCTCCTGATGTGGCTGTGGGGTAGTTTTGTTTGGTCTTTACATGCGATGCCATTTTCATACTGTCTCTCTGCTTCTCGCCTCACTCAGAGGTACTCATTCCTAGTATCTATCCCTGCTATCTAATGTTCAGTTATTTCTGTAGTTTCTTCATGTTCTTGTATTCAACTGCTTCGATACTTTACATTCCTGATTGAACCATGGATTCTTCTCTTGTTTTTAATTTTTCTTCTTTTGGGCCGTAATAAACCTGCCTGGAGCTTCCTGACACTTCTGGGTGAGGTAGACCATCATATCCTGTACAGTCTTTTATCTGAATTCTTTTTCCCATGGCATTCCCATTAGAAAGTTCCTTATCTCGTCTAATTTTCCTCTTTGGTAAGTCAAGCTTTTTCCATTCCGATCCCTTCAATGTATAGGTTATTCCTACCTCTCCCTGATACTCAATTGCCAATACACTGTGGTCACTCATTCCCATTGGGGCTTGGAATTTCACTTATCTAATGTCTGACTCATTCAAGATGAATATCAGGTCGAGTCTATCTGGTTCATTGATGACTGTCATTCTTGTCGGTCCCTTAACATGTTGGCTTAGAAAGTGTCTTGCTGCCACATCCATGATTTAAGCTCTCCGTGTATCTGCACCTCCATGTTATTCTCCATTCACCCAGTCAATCCTTCTATAGTTGAAGTCGCCCATGATTAAGAGTCTGGATCCATTTCTGCAGGCAACTGAAGCTGCTCTCTCTATTATATTAATAGTTGCCATGTTGTTTCTACTATTGTTCCAGTATTGGTCTAGCTGTGTAGATAGGCTTGAAAGTGTTTTGATTTATGTTTCCATAGACATTCAAATCCTATATGCTGCCTACGTCACCCTGCCTATGTGCCTTTGGTGCCAGCGGGTTTTCTTCCTTTTGGGGAGTGTTGTACATGCTTCTATGGCGGTATGTCCACTCACAAGATGAGTGGCGCTGCCCAATAAACTCGCCCCTCGGGGCAAAATTTAAATTTAGTGTTGGAATTATATCCATTCCCAAATCTCTCTCACACTGATTCCTGCAGCTGCCTGGCATTTATAGTGTAGACTCCTTGTGATCCACCCACTTCCCCTCACCCCCAATCTTCATTACAGTACACTTATTAGGATTTAGCTGCAGCAATCATATTTTTTCACTCTCCAGGAATTTGTCAAGGTCTTCCTGTAACATTCTGGAGGCTTCTGCTTTTACATTATTTATGGTCATGGCATTGTTTCCAAACATTAGCATGTACGAGCTCACTCCTTCGGGTGGATCATTAACATAAACTAGGAAGAGTAGTGGTCCCAGGACCTATCTTGGGGGACCCCACTTGTTACATTCCTCCAGCTAGAGACCTCGATTCTAATTGTAACTCTTCGTCTTTTGTCCTTCAGTACTTCAGTCCTTCGTTTTCCCTTACCCACTTTTGTGTCTTCCCAATAATCCCAGTTTCCTTCTCCATAATGTCCACTAGTCTTTCATGAGGAACAGAATCAAGTGCCTTTTGACAGTCTAGAAAAATGTAATATATCCAGCCTTGTTGACCAAACCACGCACTAGAAAGTGAAGAGACGATGACGTTTCGGTCCGTCCTGGACCATTCTCAAGTCGATTGTTTCCCTTGCCACACAATCGACTTGAGAATGGTCCAGAACTTACCGAAACGTCGTCGTCTCTTCACTTTCTAGTGTGTGGTTTGGTCAACATACTTCAGCCACGTTATTGTGACTCCTCGTCTGCATATCCAGCCTTCTTTTTGTCATCATAACATTGTCACATAACTTGATTAATTTGGCCAGGTATGTCTTTCACTTTCTAAATCCATGCTGCCGGTCTGTTACAAAGTTTATCTTCTCAAGGAGCTCCACTATTCTCGACCTGATTACTCTCTCCTCCACTTTACAAGGTATACTTGTCAGTGACACCGGTCTGCAGTTTAGTGCCTCCTGTCATTGTCCTTTATTGAATATTGGGACTACATTTGTTTTTTTCAAAATTCTGGGAGAATTCCTGTTTTAAGTGCTTTATTAAAAAATATTAGTTAGTGACAAAGCACCTCTGTAGCCTCCTTCAGCATACATGGTGATGTCTTGCCTAACTGATTTTGTTGCATCTGTTTCCATCAGATGTTTTTAAGCCACTTTTTCTGAAACTACTATGTCATCCTCGGCCCTTTCATCACTCAACTCAGGTCTCCGCATTGTATCCTTTATAAAGATATTCTGAATTTTTTTGTTGAGTTCCTCACACACCTCTCTGTCGTTTTCCGTGAGACTTTCCCCTTGCCTCTTTATCAGGCGTTCTCTTATTCCTATGTTTCTCCTTATATGATTATTAAACAGCTTTGGTTTTCCCTTTGATTTTGCTGCAATGCCATTTTCAAATTGTCTCTCAGTTTCTTTCCTGACTTTGGTTCATTCATTTATTACTCGCGTTTCTGCATCTATATTTTTCTCTCTTCTGGCTCTCTGTACTTTTTTCAATGATTTTTGTACTTCTCCTTTCCTTCTCTGCTCTGCCTATTAAACCCTGGGTTTACCTTGCTTCTCACATCCACCTCCTTCTTCAATGGGATGTAGAGCTCTGTTGCATTTGCACATTACTGAGCTTCCATCATCACAGTGGTCGTCTACCTTTCTAGTTCCCTACCCCCAATAGATTTCACTCAAATTCCCAGTACCCATCCTGGGTGGTGGTGGTGGGCCACAATACACATCCTGTGGGTGGTGGTGGTGGGCCCCAGTACCCATCCTGTGGGTGGTGGTGGGTCCCAGTACCCATCCTGTGGGTGGTGATGGATCTCAGTACCCATCCTGTGGGTGGTGATGGATCTCAGTACCCATACTGTGGGTTGTGGTGGATCTCAGTACCCATAGTGTAGGTGGTGATGGATCTCAGTACCCATACTGTGGATTGTGGTGGATCTCTGTACCCATAGTGTGGGTGGTGGTGGATCTCAGTACCCATAGTGTGGGTGGTGGTGGATCTCAGTACCCATAGTGTGGGTGGTGGTGGATCTCAGTACCCATAGTGTGGGTGGTGGTGGGTCCCAATACCTATTATGTGGGTAATGGTGAACACTACCCACAGGATGGGTACTGGGTAACTACTAAGTACTCATCACCACCACCATTCCATTGGGGGTGGTGAACCTCATACCCATCCTGTGGAATGGAACATAAAGGTTGTTTATATAAAAGAGAAAGTCTGTCTGTTAGCCTGTCAGTTCAGGGCTAGAGGACAGACGGTTGTGGTTTCCCTCACTCAACTTTCCATGGTGAATTGTGGCTGTAGGGAAAGTGTCACGAGGGGGGGGGGGGCGGCGGCAAATCCAGTGCCCGTCCGTAAGAAGGATTGACTTGTATTGAGACAATTCCTCTGAAGATTGAAATGTGGGTATGATTGTCCATAGTGTTTTCCCACAGATTTCTCTGTTGTTCTTGACGTTAAGACAATAACAGTAGAGAACGTTGATAACATTGATTCAACGTTGCTAATATTGTTTCAACGATGATAACATTGATTCAATGTTGATAGCATTGATTCAACGTGGGTTCAATGTACATTCAACGTCTGTAACATTAATTCAAAGTCGATAATGAACATTCAACGTCTGTAACATTGATCTAACATGTAGACCGAAGAATCAACTCGACATCTTTGATTACACGTCGATAACATTGATCCACCGACAATATCCTTTATTATTATTATTATTATTATTATTATTATTATTATTATTATTATTATTATTATTATTATTATTATTCAATGTGGAAAACGTCGACTCAACATCGATAACGGTTATACAATGTGGATAAAGTTGATTGAATATTGTTAACATTTATTTAATCTAGTAAAGAATGTTGGTTCATCAACGATAACGTAGATGCAACGTTGATAAAGTAAATTCAATATCCGTAACGTTGATTCAACGTCGATAATGTTCATTTAACGTCGGTAACGTTGATTCAACATCGGAAATATTTATTGAACGTTGATTTAACATCGGCAATTGTCATTCAACGTTCATAAAGGTGAATCAACGTCGGTAACGTTGATGCATCTTCAATAATGTTGATGCATCGTAGATAACGTTAATTTAACATTCGAAGTTGTTGATGCGATGTCGATTCCGTTATTTGAATGTCCATCATAATGCTGCTTCAGTGTTTCTCTACTACGTTTTGTCCACTGAGAGAGAGGACGAGAAAGAAGGAAGGAGGGAGAACGAGAGAGAAAACAGCATATTAGGAGGGAAAATAGGAGGATGGGACGGAGGAAGAATGGCAGAGAGGGAGGGTGAGTGGGTGAATGGCAGAGAGGGAGGGTGAGTGGGTGAATGGCACAGGGGGAAGAGAAGTAGGTGAATGGAAGGAAGGCAACTAGAGATAAACGAACAGAGACCCCGGGCACCGCTGGGTACCCCCAGTTGAGCCAAATCATGCACTTTTGGGGTGAATTAGTTACATTCTCTTTTAATTTGCCAATCTGGCATCACTCGCTCATTCAGTTATTAAGTCATTAATTTTTTCCTATAATCACTTTGCGCTGCTATATATTTTCTTGTCAAAGTTTATATTAGGCAAAATCTACATCCGCAGATGGTGTGGACTTCTACACTTATAACTAAGCCAACGACGAGAAATTGCAACATTTAGGAGTTTTCAAATTTGATTGAAACATCCAGTGATACGTGACTCTTCGTGCATGATGACTTGATGATAAATGAAAAGCCAAGTTTCACTCATCAACAGCTCTATAAAGTTTTGTTGATTTCATCAATATAATTTGTATTTTATCTATGTTCACATTCAGACAGTCATGTTACAATTGAGTCTTAAGGAGTTGATCGCATTTAAGGTTGATAAAGAATCACTTAAAATTAACGTAATATTTTGGAGGTCTCTACTTATTATACACATTTAAGTGCAATTAGCATGGACAGCAGTTGGGTGTGAAGGGTAGACGCCATCTTGGTCATGTTAACTACCCACGCAAAATATGAGCCATCAGTTAACGTCAAGACAACTGCACTTCCAGAAGCACCCTTGAGGCGCTGATGGTAGGGAACCCTCGACGTATATGGGTTGAGAGAGGAAGCCCTATAATAAGCAAAGTATCAGCCTAGCTTAAAGGGTTGTGTTACCATCAAGACGAAGTTCGCGTGCATTTTAATTTCTACAATTAGCGAGAGAAATATTTTTAAAACTTTAGTTACGAACACAGGAACTTAGAGGAACATTGTTCGACTAAATTTTCAGACATTGATTCAAATGATTATACTTCCAAGTTCATCATTGGAATTTATTCAAGTGTAGAATGGGACACAATGAATTCTACTTTTAGCATCTTCAAATTTGACGACGGCCTCGGCATCAAATTTATGAGCAGTAATAACTTTGTATCATTATAGCTCGCATGATGAATAAGTGGTGCATAATAGCATTATGTTGAAGGCAGCAACAACCAATGAACGAGGGGGATGGTGTGAAAAGGAGGAGTTTTGAGGCAGAGTGGGCGTGGCCTATCCCACAGTGGAGCCCAACTACTCACACACGCCGGGACACTGTGCCACACATGCCGGCGGGACACTGTGCCACACACGCCGGGACACTGTGCCACACACGCCGGAGCCACAAGCAACACCCAGGGCCTCACAAGACGATACGTACATCTTGTTTCTTGGGTGAGCGGCAAATACAGTCCAGTTAGGTGCTTCCTCACTATCCACCAATCATATTCATCCCCTTACAGTGTTCAGCTAGCAGTTGTGTGATGAAAGGGAAGGATAATTGTTCATGTAATTAAATTTTGTGGTTTGTATAAGATTGTTGATCCTATTCCACAAGAACATCACGTACCTAAGTGAGTCTTACATTAAGCATGCTAAAGACTAGAGTCTGAACATAACGTAGCTAAGTGAGCATTAAGCATGCTAGAGGCCGGGGTCTAAACATAATATAGCTAAGTGAGCATTAAGCATGCTAGAGGCTGGGGTCTGAACATAACGTAGAGCCTTTCCTTAAGAACCGTTCATGGGACGACCATTTACTGCCCTATAGAGCGATATTTTGTTTAGTATCCCCTCGTGCTGTGACGTTTTCTGCTATACGTGCTTGTGCAACACATTTTCTTCAGATACCTTTTCATTCAATTAGTTTCTTAGAACTTATGCATGATTTTATACAGAAATTTGTTTTTTAGCAATAATAAAATACAGTGACCTCTTCGATACACAACATCAGTGACCTGTGCCCCCCACAACTGCAATGACGTGGTTGAGGTGTGTTAATTAAGGCTCGTGACCATATATGAATTTTCCATAAAACAAACCCCGTTTACGTGACTGTGTCAAAAATTAATAATAAGGAACAAGTGATAAATAGACTCATTTATAATTAGTGTAATGACAACATCCAACATACACATACTCATATTCCACTTCCAAGGACATTTGGGCAGGTAAGCAGGGGATGGAAGGCTGTGGAGAAGATGCGGGAAATGTTGAGCAAGGAACTGGATAATACTCGGAGGGGGGATTACAGATCGGTGTCCCAACCACCGTGGGGGTTTGACTTGCAGTAGTATTGTGTGGCGTTCTTCGTTGTTTATTTGCAAGGCGTCGCACAGGGGTTCGGTTCTCAGTCAGATGGCAGTTGGTGGTAGATGTTGGTGTTACTCAAGTCTTCGGTCGTCGTTTTTTTTATACAGAGATCTTCTTTTTTTCTGATGTTTTCCGTTGAGTTGGGACCGGCGGCTTTCTTGGTATTGATGGTAGTCTTTCTTCTAGTAGATATAGCAGTGGCGTCGATCACGGTCGTCGGTGTTGAGTTCAGGAGAAAATGTTTGGGTCTGAAGTTGAACTTCTGTTGAGGTGGGGGAAGGTGCTCCAACGGAGAGTTCTTCATATGACGAATCGAAAGCAGAGGCGGTGGAGGGGGTGTTCCCTGGAGATTAAGTTCTAGCAAGTCCTGAAGCTGAGGTAGGCGCGGCGGCCGACTGTGCAGCAGCAGGGGTGATGGGAGGAACTGTAGCAGATATCGTTAGTGTAGGCGTCGGTTCCTGCGCTGCTGCTTCCACAGTAGCTGCGGGAATAGGTATGGCTGCCGTTGACCGTAGATCCGTGAGTGCGGCGGCTTTCACAGTGATGTCCGGGTCAGGGGCCTGGGAAGCACTCGCTGCTGTAGTAGAGGTGGTGTAAACTTCCTCGAGCACGGTGACGTTCGGGAGGCCATTTACAGTGTAGAGTATGTTCAGAAGCCCAACATATTCCTTGTGGTTGGGGACGGCAGTCTTGTCTGCCACCTTTTTAAGAGCGTACACATTACTGTGAGGAATGGCGTGATGAGGAAGTGGTAACGGCTGGTTCGGAGGGAGGGCTAGTTGGGTGGGAGCTGGGTCCCCATTGTCTGGGTTGCTGTACAGTGGCGCCTTTCCCTCCCGGGAGCTCAGGGAAGATGGCCGCTTGCACGTTGAACGGCGACGGTGCTCGCTGGGAGGCGTTGTAGGGCGAGGCGGCAGAGCGCCTCAGGTCCTCTATTTTCTGTATTTCATCCTGTCGGCGCGGACAGCGATGAGAGATAACTACGTGGTCGCCATTGCATATAAGGCAGCGTTTGGTTGTGGACGTGCAGTATAGTGGTAGTTTTAAGCGCAGATGGTGCACTTGGGGACGCGTTCTGTGCAATCCTTGGTGAGATGGGTGTACTTGTTACAATAGACATTGTTGTCGGTCATAGTAGCGCTCCACCTGCACTCGGTAGGGTGGGGATCTTCACGCCAAAGCAGTAGAATCCTTGAGTGGTGGCTTGGGAAGCTGTTGCTAATGTGGTGAAGGTGATCTTCATGGTTTGGCGTCAGTTGTTCCAAAGAGGTCCCCCCCCCCCCCTCGCATGGTCTCATGTTTTGGTTTTCCTCCGATATATTAACGACGATATCCCCCAGATCCTTGTCTGTGTTTCATTTGATGGTCTCGCTGACGAAGACTGTTTGTGCGGCAAGAGATTTATGTGGGAGATGCAAAGATTCGCTGCATCAATGCGGTTGTCTTGTTGCAGTAATTGGTCTAGGTCCGTCTAGCTCTCTAAGTAAAGGGTAATCTCCACTCCTTGGCCGACGTCGATGGGGGGTAATGCCTGCTATGTATTTGATGGTCCTCAAGAGGTCGGTCTTGTTAAATGCCTGGTTGTTAAGAGTAGCAGCCCTGACTTTCAGGCGTTTGTGATGCATTGTATCCACCCCCTCAACAGGTTGAAGTGGCGGTGGATGACTTGCGAAGTGGCTCAAGCTTGCTGTTGCTCCACCCGACAATGCTTCCCACAACAGGAGGCCCTCCGTCTTCGCCCGAGAGTACTCTGGGCGAGAGTGGGGTTGACCACCTAAAGTAATGTGCCTTGCAGGCTATCACACTATTGGACTGTGGGAGCGGACACGTCCATCCACGTGGCGAGCGTGCAGCTTCTTGTCTACTCAACATGTACAGACACATAATTATTACTAATTATTAGTGGACCGGTCCTGGTAATGACTAGTAATTAAGAAGTTAAATGATAACCACAGATGATGCAAAATGTTTACAAATGATTCTACTCATTAATTAACCACTTTAAGAATATTATTGTTTACCAATAGGTAAATACACAAAGGTTACTTAACTTAAGAGGAACTACTTAATACAGACCTCTCCCTTATGATTACCTACGTTCGACTGGCGAGAGCTCTGAGCTCAGCCAGTAGTGAACCAACCAGCTACACCGACATACACATCATGGGTAATATTACTGTATATAGAAGTCCCTTACCACACAATAATACACAAGTAACTAAACAGTATATAATACATGGTAATTGACTTATGAGCCATACAAGTAATAACCAATGACCAATAACAAGTAATAAATACAAACATATGCATGGATATGTAGTAACATAGAATCATGTATATTTTACTTTACAATTGGCAGCAATTCTACATGCCAAAGTTTTTCTATGGAATATACATTAATTCACAATCTTACTCTTCTGTCTTTATAAGCAATGAATGTACAATATTAACCAATAAGTAAAATAATTTACTAACACACATTATACAGACACTTGAATACTTCCCTGGTAACAGTATATTCATGTACATTACCATGGATGGCTAGGTAACTTTTACCAGCATAAGCCCCACGTGGAGGACACGTGGGGTATGTGGAGGACACGTGGAGTACGTGGAGGACACGTGGGGTACGTGGAAGACACGTGGGATACGTGGAGGACACGCGGGGTACGTGGAGGACACGTGGGGTACGTGGAGGACACGTGGGGTACGTGGAGGACACGCGGGGTACGTGGAGAACACGCGGGGTACGTGGAGGACACGTGGGGTACGTGGAGGACACGCGGGGTACGTGGAGGACACGTGGAGTACGTGGAGGACACGTGGGGTACGTGGAAGACACGTGGGATACGTGGAGGACACGCGGGGTACGTGGAGGACACGTGGGGTACGTGGAGGACACGTGGGGTACGTGGAGGACACGCGGGGTACGTGGAGGACACGCGGGGTACGTGGAGGACACGTGGGGTACGTGGAGGACACGCGGGGTACGTGGAGGACACGTGGGGTACGTGGAGGACACGCGGGGTACGTGGAGGACACGTGGGGTACGTGGAGGACACGTGGGGTACGTGGACACGCGGGGTATGTGGAGGACACGTAGGGGTACGTGGAGGATACGTGGAGGACACGTGGGGTACGTGGAGGACACGCGGGGTACGTGGAGGACACGTGGGGTACGTGGAGGACACGTAGGGGTACGTGGAGGACACGTGGGATACGTGGAGGACACGTGGGGTACGTGGAGGACACGTGGGATACGTGGAGGACACGTGGGGTACGTGGAGGACACGCGGGGTACGTGGAGGACACGTGGGGTACGTGGAGGACACGTAGGGGTACGTGGAGGACACGTGGGGTACGTGGAGGACACGTAGGGGTACGTGGAGGACACGTGGGTACGTGGAGGACACGTGGGTACGTGGAGGACACGTGGGTACGTGGAGGACACGTAGGGGTACGTGGAGGACACGTGGGGTACGTGGAGGACACGTAGGGGTACGTGGAGGACACGTGGGTACGTGGAGGACACGTGGTATATGTCCCAACCACAATACAATTTTACTCCTACATCAAACCCCAGCCACGTGGACTGGACGCTAAGACAACGGTCGCGCTTCGTGCTGGTCCGCGTTCAATACCAAACCGTCCAAGTGGTTAGGCACTATCCCCCTCCCCCGTCTCATCCCAAAATCTTTATCCTAACCCCTTCCAAGTGCTATACAGACTAATGGTTTGGCGCTTTCCCCTGTTAGTTCCCTCCCCTTCCTACATCAAACACCTTATATAACAAGAAATTATCTGTAAATACAAGATACACCCACAAACAATCTTGGTAATGTCTACAGTGGTATAAAGCACTGTTATATTTAATACATTTTTCTGCATACACCCGTGAACGTCAGAAGCCTGTGCTTGGTCAGCAGAACTCGGTTCTAGGTATATTATATAAGTTATAGTTATGTCAAGGACATAACTTAACACGTAACGTGGTGGAGGTGGGGTCCCTCGATTGTTTCAAGCGCGGGTTGGACATGTTTATGAGTGGGATTGGGTGGTTATAGATAGGAGCTGCCTCGTATGGGCCAATAGGCCTTTTGAACATAAGAACATAAGAACAAAGGTAACTGCAGAAGGCCTATTGGCCCATACGAGGCAGCTCCTATTCTATAACCACCCAATCCCACTCATATACTTGTCCAACCCGTGCTTGAAACAATCGAGGGACCCCACCTCCACAATGTTACGCGGCAATTGGTTCCACAAATCAACAACCCTGTTACTGAACCAGTATTTACCCAAGTCTTTCCTAAATCTAAACTTATCCAATTTATATCCATTGTTTCGTGTTCTGTCCTGTGTTGATACTTTTAATACCCTATTAATATCCCCCCGGTTATGTCCATTCATCCACTTGTAAACCTCTATCATGTCACCCCTAACTCTTCGCCTTTCCAGTGAATGCAACTTAAGCTTTGTTAATCTTTCTTCATATGAAAGATTTCTAATTTGGGGAATTAACTTAGTCATCCTACGCTGGACACGTTCAAGTGAATTTATATCCATTCTATAATATGGCGACCAAAACTGAACTGCATAATCTAAATGGGGCCTAACTAGAGCAAGATATAGCTTGAGAACCACACCAGGTGTCTTGTTACTAACGCTGCGATTAATAAATCCAAGTGTCCGATTTGCCTTATTACGAACATTTATGCATTGATCCTTTTGTTTTAAATTCTTACTAATCATAACTCCCAGATCCCTTTCGCAATCCGACTTCGCAATCACAACACCATCTAGCTCGTATCTTGTAACTCTATCATCATTACCTAACCTCAGAACTTTACATTTATCAGCATTAAACTGCATCTGCCAATCCTTTGACCATTTCAAAACCCTATCTAGATCAACTTGAAGTGATAGTGAGTCCTCCTCCGAATTAATTTCCCTACCGATTTTCGTATCATCGGCAAATTTGCAAATGTTGCTACTCAAACCTGAATCTAAATCATTTATATATATTATAAACAACAGAGGTCCCAGGACAGAGCCTTGAGGCACTCCACTTACAACATTTTCCCACTCTGACTTGATTCCATTTATACTAACTCTCTGTTTCCTTTGGTATAGCCATGCCCTAATCCAGCTTAATATAGCACCCCCAATACCATGAGACTCTATTTTTTTAATCAGTCTTTCATGTGGCACTGTATCAAAAGCTTTGCTAAAGTCAAGGTATACAACATCGCAATCCTTACCACTATCAACTGCCTCAACAATACTAGAATAAAAAGATAACAAATTTGTTAAACATGAACGGCCATTTATAAAACCATGTTGCGACTCAATTATTAATTTATGTTTTTCAAGATGAAGACGAATTTTATTTGCTATTATAGATTCGAGTAACTTTCCCACAATAGACGTTAGGCTAATTGGTCGATAGTTAGACGCAAGTGATCTATCTCCTTTCTTAAAAACTGGTATCACATTAGCAACTTTCCAAAACTCTGGCACTCTGCCTGACTCTATTGATTTATTAAATATGGTTGACAGTGGGTCACAAAGCTCCTCTTTGCATTCTTTAAGCACCCTGGCAAACACTTCACCCGGCCCTGGGGATTTGTTTGGTTTGAGTTTTACTATTTGTTTAAGAACATCCTCCCTGGTAACTGCTAAACTCGTCAACCTGTCCTCGTCCCCACCCACATAGACTTGTTCGGCTGAAGGCATATTGTTAAGTTCCTCTTTAGTAAATACAGATACAAAATATTTATTAAAAATACTACTCATCTCATCATCACTATCTGTTATTTGACCTGTCTCAGTTTTTAATGGACCTATCCTTTCCCTAGTCTTAGTACGATATAACTGAAAAAAAACCTTTAGGATTTGTCTTTGCTTGCCCTGCTATGCGAACTTCATAGTTTCTTTTTTTTTTTTTTTTCTTTTTTTTTTCTTTTTGCAGTTGCCTTTGTTCTTATGTTCTTATATATAATAACTGGGTGATAACCTTTGTCTCTCACAGCTGCAGTGACCTCAGCCTCCCACATCAGCAGTGACCTCAGCCTCCCACATCAGCAGTGACCTCAGCCTCCCACATCAGCAGTGACCTCAGCCTCCCACATCAGCAGTGACCTCAGCCTCCCACATCAGCAGTGACCTCAGCCTCCCACATCAGCAGTGACCTCAGCCTCCCACATCAGCAGTGACCTCAGCCTCCCACATCAGCAGTGACCTCAGCCTCCCACAGCAGGAGAGGACGCAGACATGACTCACATAATGCTGCTCTCGCTGCTGGGGGCTATGTTCATGTTACTGACGGGCAAGTTACCTCTATTGTTTTCTTACTGTAAGAAAGTGTTTTGTAACAGGTTAATGTACTCTTAAGGATTCAGTGCTGTGATAATTGTTGGTTTATGTATGTAATGGGGTAATATAAGCTTAAAGATTCAGTGCTTTGAAAATTCGTTTCATTAAAATTTATTAGCTGTTCTTGAGGGTCGAGCTCTAGCTCTTGGCCCTGCTGCTGTACTCGCCCAATTTTATCTAAAGGTCGTAGCTCTAGCTCCGGGGTCCCGCTGGTCAAGGAGACGGCCGTCAATGGCTCCAAATTCTCATAGTTCCCATGATTCATACTTGTTAATATGTGACTGGCTCTCTGCTCTTATCACCCTTTCATTTCACTCCACTTACCTTTTACTGGCTTTTCCTTAATGAGGAGATTTGTTCATTACGTTCCAATGGCTCATTTTGGTCAACAGTTTCTGTTAATGTCCGTCGTTCGTCTGTTTCATGGGTCGGGTCGTCTGTTTTATAATGTTTTTATATTTCACCTTTTTCTACTGTCACTCTCACTGAGAATCTTGTATGTCTCAATCTTGTCACCTCTTTCTCATCTATTTTAAACCATCATGTGATCCAGGTCTCTCGCCCTGTCCTCCCAGTCTTGCCTCTAGTTACGGAACTTCTGCAACATGCACGTGTGTACGTGTCACAGCATGCACGTGTGTACGTGTCACAGCATACACGTGTGTAAGCAACAGCACCAGTGTTATATTATATAACTCTGGTCTGGTGTAGGTTGGAGAACATATCCGTCAGCGTCACATATGCCGGCGATGTTATCCTATTTATATGTTACTGTTGTGTAAGGTTCGTTGTTATATCTTCTCCTAAATGCTCTACTTCTGTCGATACTTTGAGTTGGATCCTCTCTATTTCCACTCCTAGATGCTCTTCCGTCCTCCACACTTGGAATTGCATTCTTTCTCACCTGTTACTCACCTTCTAGAGTCCTCTCATCTTCCCTCTAGCCTCAGATCATTATATGTGTTAGTTAAAATCGATCAGGTAATTATCAGACCGTATTTCGATTATCAGGTAATTGTCAAGATCCTACTGCAACATTCCATAATATTTTGTCAACGTCCGCTATTGTCAACATTCCATAATCCTGTGCAGTCCGTTCCATTGTCCGGACGCATTCTAAAATCCAATGTTTTCCTGTCCGAAGTCGTCAGTTGTATATAACTTATGGATGTCAACATGAAGGAGTTCACTATTGTTGTCAGGTCATTTACGATCACCAGCAACACCATTGTTCCAAGTGTTGCACCTTGTGGGGTCTCACTGCTTCCAGTGTTGCACCTTGTGGGGTCTCACTGCTCCCAGTGTTGCACCTTGTGGGGTCTCACTGCTCCCAGTGTTGCACCTTGTGGGGTCTCACTGCTCCCAGTGTTGTACCTTGTGGGGTCTCACTGCTTCCAGTGTTGCACCTTGTGGGGTCTCACTGCTCCCAGTGTTGCACCTTGTGGGGTCTCACTGCTCCCAGTGTTGCACCTTGTGGGGTCTCACTGCTTCCAGTGTTGCACCTTGTGGGGTCTCACTGCTCCCAGTGTTGCACCTTGTGGGGTCTCACTGCTCCCAGTGATGCACCTTGTGGGGTCTCACTGCTCCCAGTGTTGCACCTTGTGGGGTCTCACTGCTCCCAGTGTTGCACCTTGTGGGGTCTCACTGCTCCCAGTGTTGCACCTTGTGGGGTCTCACTGCTCCCAGTGTTGCACCTTGTGG
Source organism: Procambarus clarkii (assembly GCF_040958095.1). NCBI lineage: Eukaryota > Metazoa > Arthropoda > Malacostraca > Decapoda > Cambaridae > Procambarus > Procambarus clarkii. The sequence continues at coordinate 54,507,063 of NC_091151.1, read as the reverse complement.
GGTCTCACTGCTCCCAGTGTTGCACCTTGTGGGGTCTCACTGCTCCCAGTGTTGCACCTTGTGGGGTCTCACTGCTCCCAGTGTTGCACCTTGTGGGGTCTCACTGCTGCCAGTGTTGCACGTTGTGGGGTCTCACTGCTTCCAGTGTTGCACCTTGTGGGGTCTCACTGCTCCCAGTGTTGCACCTTGTGGGGTCTCACTGCTCCCAGTGTTGCACCTTGTGGGGTCTCACTGCTCCCAGTGTTGCACCTTGTGGGGTCTCACTGCTCCCAGTGTTGCACCTTGTGGGGTCTCACTGCTCCCAGTGTTGCACCTTGTGGGGTCTCACTGCTGCCAGTGTTGCACGTTGTGGGGTCTCACTGCTTCCAGTGTTGCACCTTGTGGGGTCTCACTGCTCCCAGTGTTGCACCTTGTGGGGTCTCACTGCTGCCAGTGTTGCACGTTGTGGGGTCTCACTGCTCCCAGTGTTGCACCTTGTGGGGTCTCACTGCTGCCAGTGTTGCACGTTGTGGGGTCTCTGCTCCGAGTGTTAAGCGTTGTGGGGTTTGACTCTACTCTGCCAGTTCAATTTTCGTAAACTATGACTGTTTTCTACCTGCTGGGTATTGTATGAATCCAGATTTCTGGCATCTTTGACTTTCTCCGTGAATGTATCAATGATCGTTGCATGGAGTAGATATAGGGTCTTGCTTATTATTATGTTAATGTCTTCGTTAAGCATTAATGGTGACATTCTGTTAGGTCATACAGCCTGTGTTTCGTCAAGTTCCTGGAGCAGGTTCTCTGTATCTTCAACGTTTACTGTAGTATTTCAACTTCTTTTCATATTCGTCATATTCAATCATATTCAAATTATATGTTTGCAACTTCAGGAAGGGGCCTCCCTATCATGTCCCGCTTTGCTCCCTCTGCACTTTAAGTACGTATTTGGAATATATATTGTTAAACTCTTCACAAGTTTCCTTATCATTTCCCTTAACTCTTTAGTTCTCATGGAAATGCTCAGCACTGATCCTTTATTTGTGGACGTCTGCCGAATGTGGTTATGTAACAACCTGGGTTGGTTCTTGACTTTGAGAGCTATGTCGTTCTCAAGATAGTTCTATGCTGCATAATATATCAGCACATAGTTATTATTGTCCTCATGATCTTCTTTCTCTATTCTCTGTCGTGTTAAAAAATCTACTTTGTTTAAATTTTTATCTATGAAAAATCTTTTTATCATGGAATTTAAATGTCTTCCCCTTCTATTTTCTATTGAACCATACTTTGTGCAAAGGCCATGGAATCAATTTTCCTTTATTGGAACGCGTGTTTCCCTTCTGTCACTAAAATATTTAGCTGTCATATTTCCTTTTATAACATGCACTAATTTGTTCATTAGTTTTTCTCCATTGGGTTCTTGCAAAGATCCCCTTACTTCATCATAGTTCTCCAGATTATCCTTAAGTACGTCATAGCTCTCCAAAATATCCCTTAGTTCATCACAATCTTTCATGGTAACCCTTTGCTCATCATAGTCCTCTAAAGTACTCCTTGGTTCATTCTAGTCCTCCCAAGTACCCCTTTGTTCATCACAATCTTCAAAGTTCCCCTTAGTTCATCGTATTCCTCCAAAGTATCCATTAGTTCATCATAGTCCAGCAAAGTACCCCAAAGTTCATCATAGACCTCCAAAATACCCATTAATTCATCATAGTCCTCCAAAATACCCATTAATTCATCATAGTCCTCCAAAATACCCATTAATTCATCATAGTCCTCCAAAATACCCATTAATTCATTATAGTCCTCCAAAATACCCATTAATTCATCATAGTCCTCCAAAATACCCATTAGTTCATCATAGTCCTCCAATGTACCCCCTTAGTTCATTATTCAATTCAGTAGGACATTTTGACCTTGTCGTGATGTGGTTGCCGAGCGCGTTTGCGTGGGATTACTCTGCAAAGCATAGGCTCAAATACCATCGTAGTATGCGCAAGTAACCATTAGTTCATCACGGAATAAACCAATGGTTATCATGTTATCCCAAAGTTCACCTTAGTTTATCATAGTTTCCCAAATTAGCTTGGCGATTGTCATTGTTTCCCAAAGTCCTTCATAGTTCATCACGGTTTCAAAAGTATCCCTTAGTTCACCGTAGTCCCCGACGTACAGTGTCCATCCCCAATTGGTCCTCATAACATTCCAAAAATATCCCCCAACTGTTCCTCATAGCACACAAAATATCCTCTTAATTCATCATAGTGTCCAAAAATATTCTCTACTTTATAACAGGATCTCAAAGTACAAGTTAATTCTTTAATTCATAATAGTTTATGTAGTTCATCAGTCTCCCAGAGTACCCTCTAGCTCCTGATAGTATCCCCCAACAAAACTTAAAGTTCATCTGAAAACACTCAATTGGTCATTGTATCATCCCTAAGGGTTCCTTTAGTTCATTATAATCTCTCAGAGTATATAATAGTTCATCATACTTTAACAAAATACCCCTTAGTTTAACAATATATCCCATACTACCTCCTAGTTCATCATTGTATCCCAAACTAACTCCTAGTTCATCATTGTATCCCAAACTAACTCCTAGTTCATCATTGTATCCCAAACTACCTCCTAGTTCATCATTGTATCCCAAACTAACTCCTAGTTCATCATTGTATCCCAAACTACCTCCTAGTTCATCATTGTATCCCAAACTAACTCCTAGTTCATCATTGTATCCCAAACTACCTCCTAGTTCATCATTGTATCCCAAACTACCTCCCAGTTCATCATTATATTCCTAACTATCTCCTAGTTCATCATTATATCCCAGACTACCTCCTACTTCATCATTGCATCCCAAACTACCTTTTTGTTAATCATAATACCGTTTAGTTCATCAGTCTCCTACAGTACTGTGTAGTACATCACAGACTCCTATAGTACTGTGTAGTACATCACAGTCTCCCACAGTACTGTGTGTTGTAAATCACAGTCACCCATAGTACTGTGTAATACATCACAGTCTCCTACAGTACTGTGTTGTACATCACAGTCTCCCATAGCACTGTGCAGTACATCACAATCTTCCATAGTACTGTGTATTATATCACAGTCTCCCACAGTACTGTGTAGTACATCACAGTCTCCCACAGCATTCAGCTGTACATCACAGTCACCCACAGTACTGTGTAGTACATCACAGTCTCCCACAGTACCCAGTAGTATATCAAAGTCTCCCACAGTACCCAGTAGTATATCACAGTCTCCCACAGTACTGTGTAGTACATCACAGTCTCCCACAGTACCAAGTAGTATATCACAGTCTCCCACAGTACTGTGTAGTACATCACAGTCTCCCACAGTACCAAGTAGTATATCACAGTCTCCCACAGTACCCAGTAGTATATCACAGTCTCCCACAGTACTGTGTAGTACATCACAGTCTCCCACAGTACCCAGTAGTATATCACAGTCTCCCACAGTACTGTGTAGTACATCACAGTCTCCCACAGTACCCAGTAGTATATCACAGTCTCCCACAGTATTCAGTAGTATATCACAATCTCCTACAGTGCCGAGTAGTTCATCATAGTCTCCGACAGTACCGAGTAATTCATCATACTGCCCCACAGTTCACAGTAGTACATCACAGTCGCCCACAGTGGCTAGGTTTTTGTTGTGAGAGAAAAAATATCTGTAGGTAAATATCTCCTCAACCTATCTACTGAACCACAGATATCCTTCAGGACTCAGTATCCTTCCTACGCGCCACCGTTCCTGTAATTATCCTTCAGGACTCAGTATCCTTCATACGCGCCACCGTTCCTGTAATTATCCTTCAGGACTCAGTATCCTTCATACGCGCCACCGTTCCTGTAATTATCCTTCAGGACTCAGTATCCTTCATACGCGCCACCGTTCCTGTAATTAAAGGCAACAACATAGAGGACATACTATAGCATATAGAAAGCAAAGCTGGAGAGAAATCAGAGGTATACCACAGACATGAAAAGACCAGAGGTTTACCACAGATATAGAAAGACCAGAGGTATACCACAGACATAGAAAGACCAGAGGTATACCACAGACAGAGAAAGACCAGAGGTATACCACAGATATAGATAGACCAGAGGTATACCACAGATATAGGAAGACCAGAGGTATACCACATATTTATCCCAGAGCTGATAGAAATGAATGAAGGGTAATGGTTTAAAAAACGAATCTTCATAATCAAGACATCAAAATATTCCGGAGGATTAGCAAGCCGACCCGGACAAAACAACCTGGGTAAATCCAAGTTCTTGAATGAAGTTGTTAAGAGTTAAAGTAGTGAATCATTCGGGGTGAACTAGGAGACCAAGTAGCGGCGGTTGACTTCTCCGTCCACAGATGGAAATGTAGATGAGACGTCCTTCCATACCCCCGAAGTCTCGACAACATCATCTGCGATCGGGCGAAGGGCGAGCAGTGGGACTCAAGAGCTGGAGGGGTAGTGCCACAATAATAACAAGGTGAGTGTGCACATGAGTTAAAGTATCGTACTGAGGATGTGTCTCTTTCTCCCCCCAGGAACGGAGGCCAGGTGCAGCTCCTCTAATGAGATTGAGTGTTTCAAGGACCGGCAATGCATCAGCCATAACTATTTGTGTGACTCCAAGAAGCATTGTAGGGACGGCTCCGACGAGGACCCTTACATCTGTGAGGTAATGTTACCATCTTTATTGTCCGTGCTTCTAGTCTATCTGTAAGGTACTATAGCCATCTTTATTGTTTGTTACTGCTTATGGTCTCTCTGTGAGGTACTATTGTCATCTTTATTGTTTGTTAGTGTTTCTGGTCTATCTGTGAGGTACTATTGTCATCTTCATTGTTTGTTAGTGCTTCTGGTCTATCTGTGAGGTACTTTAGCCATCATCATTGTTAGTGCTTCTGATCTATCTGCGATCTTACTAGATGATACCAGAGGTATACCACAGACAGAGAAAGACCAGAGGTATACCACAGATATAGATTGATCAGAGGTATACCACAGACATAGAAAGACCAGAGGTATACCACATATTTATCCTTGAGAACCAAAGGAAAATAACCATTAAAAACACTCTGCATGCAGAACTGATTGCGGAAGGAGGGAAGACCCGAGGGAGATACAAGAGCACTACACTGACCCCGGAGCTCACAGCGGCAGCTAAGAGCCTCCATGATAACATGGACGTGGTAGTAAGGAGAGGCGACAGGTCACCAATGTACGTCATCCTAAAAAGAGATGAGTACATTGCAAAAATAAACCTCATCCTCTCCGACCAAACAAAATTCCTGAGGGTCACGAGGGATACAACAGCCGAATTAAAAACGAAAGTAAACAAACTGATAAAAACTGTCACTGCCACAAAGTCTGGATTGCACCAATCAAAAATCACTAGAATACAAACGCAGCTGTGCATACGGAAACGTTAACACCCACAAACCTGGGAACCCACTTACGTCAATCATCAGTCAGATACTAACGCCCACGTACAGGCTGGCTAAGTGGCTCAACTCGCTGTTAACACCCTACGTACCGAATGGGTTTAGCCAAAGGTCGCCGAAGGAATAGGTTGATCTGTTGAGAGGATGACGGGCCGTAGGTCATCATCCCGGGACGTGGGGTCATTGTTCACTAATGTGGCCAAAGGACTATCGGAATGATCAAATCCACAAGGGCTGTGACGAGGATTCGAACCTGCATCTGGGAGCATCGCAGACACTGCCTTAATCGACTGAGCTAGGACAGGGTTAAAAGAGTTGAAACCGAAGTTCTACTGAACTTACAAAACTTCGGTTTCAACTCTTTTTAACTTTGTCGTAGCTCAGTCGATTAAGGCAGTGTCTGGGATGCTCCCGGACGCAGGTTCGAATCCCCGTCACGGCCCTTATGGATTTGTTCATTTGATGCATCACGTTAGTGTGATCTCTGTGTGTATCGGAATGATGTTGGGCAGGGTGTATCGAGATCCAACTAGCACTCCTCTGGACATACCAGAGAACATATTAGGAAAACTGCTTGAAGCTTGCAGGAAAGAGACCCCTCTTCTTAAGTATATAGTATTACTGCTATATACTTAAGAAGGGTATATATACTTAAAAAGGGTATATATACAGTTTATATATATGTATCTTGACGGATACATATATATAAGCAAGTGGACAACGTCGCAATGGGCTTCCCGCTGGGTGTCTTGTTCGCAAACTTTTACATGGGTACTATTAAGCAGAGACTTCTGGTTGGGTAAGACTTAAACCCCGCCATCTAATGCAGGTATGTCGACGACATATTTGTACAAGTCCCGGATACCGAACGACTGTTGCAGTTGAAGGAAGCCTTCGAGCAAAGATCAGTTTTAAACTTCACTTTTGAGGGAGAGGGAGAGTGGGGGTAAGCTGCCCTTCTTAGATGTAGAATCTTTCAGACCCGGGTATACCACTTACGTAAGGCAAATCCAGGAGTGTGCGGCACCAGCATGGAGCCCGTACCTTGTCAAGCACAAGAAGAAATTGGAAAAAGTTCAGAGGTATGCCTTTAGGCAAGTCCCAGACCTGAGAGGCAAGAGTTACGAGGAAAGGCTGAGTGAACTGCACCTCACTTCGCTGAACAGAAGAGCTCGGAGAGACATGATCACCACATACAAAATTCTCAGGGGAATTGACAGAGTAGACAAAGATGGATTAATTAACACGGGGGGTAAATGCACAAGGGGACACAGGTGGAATCTGAGTTCCCAAATGAGCCACAGATACATTAAAAAGAGCTTTTTCAGTGTCAGAGTAGTTAGTAAATGGGATGCACTAGGAAGTGATGTGACAGAGACTAACTCCATACTCAGATTCAAATGTAGATATGATGGAGCTCGAGAAGCTCAGGAATCTGTACACCAGAAGATTGTAGAGGTGGGACCAAAGAGCCAAAGCTCATCACAAAAAAGCACAGCTAGGTGAGTACAACTAGGTGAGTACACACACACAAACACACACACACACACACACACACACACACACACACACACACACACACACACACACACACACACACACACACACACAAACACACACACACACACACACACACACAAAGCAAATGAGCTTGGAGAACTGGTACTAGAGGAAAACCCAGACATAATAGCCCTCACAGAAACAAAGATCACGAAAACGAAAACAAACGCAGTTTTCCCACAGGACTATTATGTTATGAGGAAAGAGAGGGAAGGAAGAGGTGGGGGTGGTGTAGCTCTGCTGATAAGAAAAGGCTGGGATTTTGAGGAGATGGATATTAAGGGCTGTGAAGGTTTCAGTAACTACATAATAGGAACAACAACAACTGGAGGGCAAAAAATTATAGTCGTAGTCATATATAATCCACCACCAAATGACAGAAGACCCAGACAGGAATATGATAGAAACAATATGGCCACCATTAACATAATGGAGAGAGCAGCTTCTGTTGCTAGCAGGAATGGATCTGGACTACTAATCATGGGAGACTTCAACCATGGGAAGATAGATTGGGAAAACAGAGACCCGCATGGAGGACCAGAAACCTGGAGAGCTAAGCTGCTGGACGTGGCAACAAGAAACTTTCTAAGCCAGCACATCAAGGATCCAACAAGAATGAGAGGAGAAGATGAACCAGCAATGCTTGATCTGATATTTACCCTAAATGAGTGGGATATAAGGGAAGTCAAGATGGAAGCGCCGTTGGGAATGAGTGATCACAGTGTATTGAACTTTGAGTACCTGGTAGAGCTAGGAATTCCCCCCCCCCCCAAAAAAAAATGAACTAGGAAACAAAAGGCTGGCATACCGAAAGGGAAATTATGAGGAGATGAGAAGCTTCCTAAGGCAAATACCTTGGGACACAGACCTCAGAGCAAAGTCTGTACAAGATATGATGGACTATGTCACCCAAAAGTGTCAGGAGGCAGTAAGCAGATACATCCCGGCCCAAAAGGAAAAATCCGAAAGCAAAAGAAGAATCCATGGTATAATAGGACATGTATGGAAGCAAAGAAACTGAACAAAAGGGCGTGGAGGAACTTCCGGAATAACAGAATACCAGAAAGCTGAGAGAGATACCAGAGAACCAGGAATGAGTATGTCAGGGTGAGAAGAGAAGCAGAGAAAAGTTATGAAAATGATATAGCAAACAAAGCCAAGACCGAACCAAAGCTACTCCACAGTCACATCAGAAGGGAAACAACAGTGAAAGAACAGGTAGTGAAACTTGGAAAACGCGAGGACAGGTATACAGAGAATGACAAAGAGGTGTGTGATGAACTCAACAAGAGGTTCCAGGAGGTCATCACAACAGAACAAGGTGAGGTCACTGTGCTAGGAGAAAGGGAAGTAAACCAGGCGGCCTTGGAAGAGTTCGAAATTACGAGAGAGGAGGTCAAGAGACACCTGCTGGATCTGGATGTTAGAAAGGCTGTTGGTCCAGATGGGATCTCGCCATGGGTAATGAAAGAGTGTGCAGAGACACTTTGCTTGCCACTCTCCATAGTGTATAGTAAGTCACTGGAGACGGGAGACCTACCAGAAATATGGAAGACGGCGAATGTGGTCCCAATATACAAAAAGGGCGACAGGCAAGAGGCACTGAACTACAGGCCAGTGTCCTTAACTTGTATACCATGTAAGGTGATGGAGAAGATCGTGAGAAATAACCTGGTAGCACATCTGGAGAGAAGGGACTTCGTGACAAATCGACATCATGGGTTCAGGGAGGGTAAATCTTGCCTGACTGGCTTAATACAATTCTATGGCCAGGTAACACAGATTAAGCAAGAAAGAGAGGGCTGGGCGGACTGCATTTTCTTGGATTGTCGGAAAGCCTTTGACACAGTACCGCATAAGAGGCCGGTACATAAGCTGGAGAGACAGTCAGGTGTAGCTGGTAAGGTGCTCCAGTGGATAAGGGAGTATCTAAGCAATAGGAAGCAGAGAGTTACGGTGAGGGGTGAGACCTCCGATTGGCGTGAAGTCACCAGTGGAGTCCCACAGGGCTTTGTACTAGGTCCTATCTTGTTTCTGATATATGTAAATGATCTCCCGGAGGGTATAGATTCATTTCTCTCAATGTTTGCGGACGATGCCAAAATTATGAGAAGGATTAAGGAGAAGAGGACTGTTTGAGGCTTCAAGAAGACCTAGACAAACGGCAGGAATGGTCGAACAAGTGGTTGTTAGAGTTTAACCCAACTAAATGTAATATAATGAAGATAAGTGGAGGGAGCATTAGGCCAAATACAAGGTATTATCTGGGAGAGGAAATTCTTCAGGAGTCAGAGAAAGAAAAAGACTTGGGAGTTGATATCACGCCAGACCTGTCTTCTGCAGCACATATCAAGAGGATAACATCAGCGGCATATGCCAGGCTGGCCAACATACGAACGGCATTCAGAAATTTGTGTAAAGAATCATTCAGAACTTTGTATACCACATATGTCAGGCCAATCCTCGAGTATGCAGCCCCAGCATGGAGTCCATATCTAGTCAAGGATAAGACTAAATTGGAAAAATTTCAAAGATTTGCCACCAGACTAGTACCCGAGCTGAGAGGTATGAGCTACGAGGAGAGACTACGGGAATTAAACCTCACTTCGCTGGAAGACAGAAGAGTTAGGGGGGACATGATCACCACTTTCAAGATTCTTTAGGGAACTGATAGGGTAGATAAAGACAGGCTATTTAACACAAGGGGCACACGCACAAGGGGACACAGGTGGACACTTATTACCCAAATGAGCCACAGAGACATTAGAAAGAATGTTTTCAGTGTCAGAGTAAATAGTAAATGGAATGCATTAGCGCCCAAATGAGCCACAGAGATATTAGAAAGAACTTTTTTAGTGTCAGAGTGGTTGAAAAATGGAATGCATTACGAAGTGATGTGGTGGAGGCTGTCTCCATACACAGTTTCAAGTGTAGATATGATAGAGCCCAATAGGCTCAAGAATCTGTACACCTGTTGATTGACGGTTGAGAGGCGGGACCAAAGAACCAGAGCTCAACCCCCGCAAGCACAACTAGGTGAGTACACAGCTGGGGGGCCTGGTATCCTGGTGGATAGCACACAGGACTCCTAATTCTGTGGCGCGGGTTCGATTCCCACACCTGGCAGAAACAAAGTTTCTTTCCCCCTGAATGCCCCTGTTACCTGGCAGTAAATAGGTACCTTGGAGTTAGTCAGCTGTCACGGCCTGCTTCCTGGTGTGTGTGTGTGTGTGTGTGTGTGTGTGTGTGTGTGTGTGTGTGTGTGTGTGTGTGTGTGTGTGTGTGTGTGTGTGTGTGTGTGTGTGTAGTGAAAAAAAGTAGTTAGTAAACAGTTGATTGACAGTTGAGATGCAGGGCGAAAGAGCAAAGCTCAACCCCCGCAAACACAACTTGGTGAATACAGCTGTAGTAGTGGTAGGTATTAAGGAACAAGAGGGTTCCAAGAAGGTAGAATGGAGGACTAAGGATAAAGATGCAGTGGCAGGGATACTAAAGGAGATAGGAATGGAAGAGGCTGAACAAGACATAGAACAGTTTTTCCGGATTGGCCAGTACAACAAAGACAAAAAGAGATTGACGAAGGTAGTATTCAAGAATGAGGCAATCAATGTGGCCATACTAGTGAAGAAGAACAAACTGAAAAATGCAAGGAATTACAGAGATGTATACCTTCAGAGGGACATGACCAGAAACGAGATATTATGGGCAGCAGATGCAAGGAAAAAGCGCAGGGAGAGGGAAGGGAGCCAGGGAACCTCACCCTCCAACCCATCAATCCCAGAGGGGAGTGGGGAACCCCAATCCAGCTGTTCAGGAACCCCAGAGGGTACGGCAACACCCCAACTCACCTCCCCTTAAGGCCCCCTCCCACCCCCAGCACATATCCTTTCTTGCCCTTGCAAAATGCCCACCATATCACCCAAATCCTCCCTCAACCCTTGCCCACAGTATCCCTTGCATTCCCTTCCCCTGGTCTTCTTCCTTCTCCAGACAGGCCGAGGTGAGACCCAAGCCCTCCATCCCCCCCCCCCCACCTCCCCCATCCCCTGTCAATTACACCACAGGAAGGAGTGCCCTCTTGAGGTTATCTTGAGATGATTTCGGGGCTTTTAGTGTCCCCACGGCCCGGTCCTCGACCAGGCCTCCACCCCCAGGAAGCAGCCCGCGACAGCTGACTAACACCCAGGTACCTATTTTACTGCTAGATAACAGGGGCATAGGGTGAAAGAAACTCTGCCCATTGTTTCTCGCCAGCGCCTGGGATCGAACCCGGGACCATAGGATCACAAGTCCCGCGTGCTGTCCGTTTGGCCGACCGGCTCCCCTATCTATCCCCTCAACCCGAGCAATCCCTGCCTCTCCACCCCCAGAAATTCTTCCTGCCCCAAGCAGGCCTGGGCAAGACTAAAGCTCTCGATCCCTCACCCCATCTTCCCCTGAACCCTTGGCAACTATCTCACAAGAGGATGAGCCTACCCAAGTAGCATTGCCCATTCAACAACTTCCTACACTTGTGAGGAAAGAGTGAACATGGATATAGGAAAGTTAGCTTCAAGGTAATGTACTCAAACATCAATGGAATTACCAATAAAGTAAGTGAACTGGCAGAAAGGGTACAAGAAGAGAACCCAGATGTAATAGGACTCACGGAAACAAAATTGTCAGGAGTCATAACAGATGCTGTGTTTCCAAAGGACTACCATATAGTGACGAAAGAGAGGGAAGGGAGAGGAGGTGGAGGAGAGGCCCTGATGATAAGGAAGGACTGAAGTTTTGATGAGATGGAAATTCCAGGCTGTGACGGGTTCAGAGATTACATAACAGAAACTATGACAATGGGTGGACCTAACATAAGAGTTGCGGTCATTTACAACCCTACCCTAAATGACAGCAAACCCAGACAGGAGTTTGAAAGGAACAACGTGGCAACCAATAATATAATAGAAAGAGCAGCTTGAGTTGCCTGTAGGAGTGGCTCCAGACTTTTAATCATGAGTGATTTCAACCATGGAAAGATAGATTGGGAGAATGGGGACTCACATGGAGGTGAAGATACACGGAGAGGTAAACTCTTGGAAATGGCAACAAGAAACATTCTGAGGCAGCATGTCAGAGAACTCACAAGAAAGAGAGACAATGACGAACCAGCTAGACTCTACCTGATATTCACATTGAATGAATCAGAAATAAGGGAAGTCAAATTTGAAGCCCCAATAAGATTGAGGACCACAGAGTATTGATATTTGAGTATTTGGTGGAAGTAGGGATAACATATTCAAGGATGGGATTGGAATGGAAAAGACTAAATTTCCGAAGAGGAAAATATGATGTGATGAGGAACTTCTTAATGGGAATACCATGGGAAACAGAACTCAGAGAGAAGACTGTGCAGGATATGATGGATTATGTCACCCAGACGTGCCAGGAAGCTGCATATAAGTTTACCCCAGTCCAACAGAAAAAAAACGAAAAACAACAGAAGAATCCATGGTTCAACCAGCAATGTAAGGTAGCGAAGCAATTGAGTAAAAGAACATGGAGAATCTACAGGAATAACAGAACGCCAGAGAGCAGGGAGAGATACCAGAGGATCAGGAATGAATACCTCAGAGTGAGGAGAGAAGCAGAGAGACAGTATGAAAATGACATTGCAAGTAAAGCTAAGACCCAACCAAAACTGCTCCACAGCCATATCAAAAGGAAAACATCAGTGAAGGAACAAGTGATGAAACTGAAAAAAGGGGAGAACAAATACACAGAGAATGAAATGGAGGTGTGTGAAGAGCTCAACAGGAGATTCCAGGATGTCTTCACAGAAAAAGGAGAAGCCCCTGCACTAAATGAGGCAAACCAAGCAACCTTGGGGAATTTGATATCACCAGTGATCAGGTCAAAAGGAATCTGTTGGAGCTGAATGTGACAAAGGCTGTTGGGCCTGACAGAATCTCACCGTGAATACTAAAAGAAGGTGCAGAGGCACTAAGTGTGCCACTCTCTATGGTGTATAACAGGTCACTGGAAACAAGAGACCTACCGAAAAGTTGGAAGACAGCTAATGTAATCCCAATATACAAAAAGGGTGACAGGCAAGAGACACTGAACTATAGGCCAGTTTCCCTAAATTGTATACCATGCAAGGTGATGGAGAAGATCGTGAGGAAAAGGCTCGTAGAGCATCTGGAGGGAAATAGTTTTGTGACACACCACCAACATGGGTTCAGAGATGGTAAATCGTGTCTCACAGGTTTAATAGAATTCTATGACCAAGCAACAAAAATTAGGCAAAAAAGAGAAGGGTGTACGGACTGCATTTTCTTGAACTGTCAGAAAGCCTTTGACACAGTACCAAATAAAAGGCTGCTATAAAAATTGGAGCAACAGGCAGGAGTAAAAGGAAAGGTGTTCCAGGGAATAAGGGAATATGTAAGCAGCAGGAAACAGCGAGGAACTGTGAGGGGAAAGATATCAGAGCAGCGAGATGTCACCAGTGGAGTGCCACAGGGCTCTGTACTTGGACCTATCCTGTTTCTAATATATGTAAATGAACTTCCAGAGGGTATAGACTCATTCCTCTCAATGTTTGCTGATAATGCAAAAATTATGAGAAGAATCAAGACAGATGAAGATAGAGACTACAGGATGACCTGGACAAACTGGAGGAATGGTCCAAAAAATGGCTGCTAAAGTTCAACTCAGGAAAGTGTAAAGAAATGAAATTAGTGAAAAGAGCAGGAGGCTGAACACAAGGTACCATCTGGAAGGTGAAATCCTGCAAGATTCAAATAGAGAGAAAGATCTGGGGGTTGATATAACACAGAACTTGTCCCCAGAGATCCCACATCAAAAGGATATCATCAGCGGCATATGCTAGACTGGCCAACATAAGAACTGCCTTTAGATACTTGTGTAAGGAATCGTTCAGGACCCTGTATACCACTTATGTCAGACCAATTCTGCAATACGCAACTCCTGCCTAGAGTCCATATCTAGTTAAACACAAGACAAAGTTAGAGAAGATTCAGCGGTATGCCACCAAACTTGTCCCGGAACTGAGAGATATGAGCTACGAGGAAAGGCTGAAGGAGCCTCACGTCCTCACGTCCCTGGAAAACAGAAGAGTGAGGGGGGAGACATGATAACCACCTACAAGATTCTCAGGAGAATTGACAGTGTGGACAAAGACAAACTCCCCAGCATGGGTGGGACACGAACAAAGGGACACAGGTGGACACTTATTACCCAAATGAGCCACAGAGACATTAGAAAGAATGTTTTCAGTGTCAGAGTAAATAGTAAATGGAATGCATTAGGAAGTGATGTAGTGGAGGCTGACCCCATACACAGTTTTAAATCTATATAAATAAAAACGGAAATGTTCGTTTGTTCAAAATCGCTAATCTCCGAAAGTTCTTCACCGATTGCTTTGAAATTTTCACACAATGTTCCATTCGCATTCGAGCAGATTTTTATATACATACTATATTGATCTCACGCCTGTGACGGAAAAAAAACATGTTTTTTTTTTTAACTTGGTTTTTCATGTGAGAGATATCTTCGAAACCTCTTTACCGATTGCTTTGAAATTTTGACACGACATTGCATTCGAATAGGCGCGTGTTTCAATTTACCTACTATATATATATGCCTTACCTGTGATCGGAGAAAACATGCTTTTTTTTTAAAACAACGCCAATTGTTGGATGTAAGAGCAACACACGCTGTAATCTCCCAAAGTTCTTCACTAATTGCTTTGAAATTCTGACACAATGTTCCATTCGAATATGCGCGTCTTTTTGTATACCTACTATATAGATGCGACCCCTGTGACACGTAAAAACATGCATTTTTAAGAAACAGCGCCATCTGTTGCACATAATAGCAACATGCACGCTATACTAAATATGTCACGAATTCCATTTGAATGTTTCCGATTGCATTGATAAATTGTTTTTTTCATAGATTTCGATTTAATATATTTTTTATTGAATTATTTGGTGTGACATTGTGTTGGAATTGAGCTGTGTTGTTTACCATACCGGTCATTTCATAAGTATAAGTACAGATGCCACACCTGTGACAGGTAAAACTATTCATTTCTTGAAAACAGCGCCATCTGTTCCATGTAAGAGGAAAACACATGCTATCTATATAAATAAAAATGAAAATGTTCGTTTGTTCAAAATCGCTAATCTCCGATTGCTTTGAAATCTTAACACTACGTTCCATTCGCATCCGAACGGATTTTTATATACATATTATATAGATGCCAAGTCTGTTATGGGGAAAAAACATGCTTTTTTTAAAAAATTGTGTTTTTCACGTGAGTGAAATTTTCGAAACCTCTTTACCGATTGCTTTGAAATGTTGACACAACGTTGCATTCGAATAAACGCGTGTTTTTATACATACTATATACATGCCTCACCTGTGACAGGAAAACACAGTTTTTTTAAAAAACAACGCCATCTGTTGGACGAAAGAGCAACACACGCTGTAATCTCCAAAAGTTCTTCACCGTTTGAAATTTTGACACAACGTTCCATTCGAATACTCGCATGCTTTTATATACCTACTATATAGATAAAACACCTGTGACAGGTAAAAACAAGCATTTTTTTTTTAAACAGCGCCATCTGTTGCTCGGAAAAGCAACACATGCTATACTAAATGTTATGATTCCATTTCACTGTTTCCAATTGCATTGATAAACTGAATTTTCTGAGATTTATATCTATTTTCATTTTTATTTTATTATTTTGTTGGACAATGCGTTGGAATTGAGCTGTGTTGTTTACAATACCGTTCATTTCGTGAGAATAGGTATAGATGCCACACGTGACAGGTAAAACAATGCTTTGTTTGAATAACAGCGCCACCTGTTGTACGTAGGAGCAACACCCACAATACTAAATATGCTACGATTCCATTTCAATGGTTCTGATTGCATTGATAAATAGAAATTTCATCGAATTCGATTTATTTCCATTATTTTGTGTGACACTGCCTTAGAATTGAGCTGTGTGGTTGACCATTCCATTCATTTCATGTGTATAGTTTATTTTTTAATTATTTCATTGTTTTTCATTTGTTTTTTTACTGTTCTTATTTTTCAGTGATGAAACATCAGATTATTTGCTGTTCCAAATTTTCTGAAGGGAATACCAGATCATATGGGAATGTATCGGAGAAGGGAGTGGGGAATAATGGGGAGACGAGAGAACGGGAGTTGGGGATGGTGGGGGACAACGAGGGGACAGAGTAGGAATGGGGGGAGGACGAGGGGACGGGGGAGTTGGGGATGGTGGGGACGAGGGGAGGGTGAAATAAATAATGGTGGGAAGGACAAGATGACAGAGGAGTGGGGAATGGTGAGGGAGGAAGAGGGGACAGGGGAGGGGGCATTGGTAGGAAAGACGAGGGGATGGGGAGGAGTGGGAGAATGGTGGGGAGGACGAGGGGATAATGGAGTGGGGAATAGTTGGGTGGACTATGGAATGGGGTTGGGCAGAATGATGGGGAGGACTTGGGGAAAGGGAAAGATGCTGTGGCTCAGCAACGCACATGCGTTGTTGAGCCACAGCAAAGGCGTGGCCGGGTACAGCTAGTGTAGATATAAGAGCCCAGTAGGCTCACGCATCTGTACACCATTTGATTGACAGTTGAGAGGCGGGACCAAAGAGACCAAGCTTAACCCCCGCAAGCACAAATAGGTGAGAACAAATAGGTGAGTCACACACACACACACACACACGCACACAAACACACACACACACACACACAAACACACACACACACACACAAACACACACACACACACACACACACACACACACACACACACACACACACACACACACACACACACACACACACACACAAACACACACACACAACCACACACACACACACACATACACACACACACACACACACACACACACACACACACACACACACACACACACACACACACACACACACACACACACACACACACACATCACACAAACACATACACACACACACACACACACACACGCACACGCACACGCACACGCACGCACATGCACGCACACGCACGCACATGCACACACACACACACACACACACACACACACACACACACACACACAGCATGGAGTCCATATCTAGTCAAGGATAAGACTAAACTGGAAAAGGTTCAAAGGTTTGCCACC